>NW_009954185.1:9296486-9316186 GCF_000747805.2 Chaetura pelagica | reverse complement strand
CACCCCAGGAGACCCACAAGTCATTTGCTCAGGGGCCTGGAGGCATCGTTCACATACTGTCTACTAGTAGGGAGCATTGGCCTTTGTTCCTTCTCTTTATGTCTTTTTACAAAACAGTGTTTTGGTGTCCCATCATATGAAAATGTATAGCTGTAATTGCCTGGCATCATGGAGCCCTTTGGAAATCTTCTGATCAGACAGAAGTCTGCTGGATGATGGTGAGTCGATAGAACTGAAATGCTCTGCCGAAATAGGTCAGTTTTGTTGGTGTTTTTAAAGGAAGCCGGGCGACCTGAGGAGCTGCCTGGCTCACTGGCGGGTCAGCCAGCAGGCAGGCAAGGCCTGAAAGACTTCATCTGTGTTGCCAGAACTGCCAAGATACCAGCTTGTCACCATGACACTGAACATAAAGAGTTAGCAACACTTCGAGATTTATTACAAAGTGAAAAATCCTTTTCTGGCCAGTTCTGAGCTACCTAAAGTTGTTTGTGCTTTTTTTTTTTTGCCTTTTTTTTTCTTCCCCTCTTCCCCCTCCTCCCTCTTCCCTATTACTCGGGAAAACCAGTTCATCTGAGGATCCGTTGTTATGGTTTGTTTTGTTTTCCCTCCCCCTTGTTCTAGTGCCTCAATTATTTCCGATCTGCATGTTTATTGTTTGGAAGCAAACTCGCTTTCCTGCTCTTTCACCCGATACTTCCTTCCAGAAAGTCTATCTTTCTGGCACTTGGAGAATGTGATTTCAGCTCCAGCCTTGCCAGCAGATGAGCTGCAGGCAGCTGCTGCTAACTCTGCTGCTCTCAGCTTTGCAGTGTGTTCTCAGACAGGACAAGGAAGGAAGGAATCAAACATAGGCCTTGGTTACGTTTTCATACCCTAAAAATAATTTTTTTAAGGAACTTTACATAAGTCAGAATCAGGTAAGGGAATGGAGGGGACAGGGACAGGGTGGTGGAGCAACTGAAGTGGTTGGCTCTGGTGCCAGAGAATCAAGTCTCTGCAGGCACATCCTGCTGGAAAAGGGTGCCTGGTCATCTGGCCGGCGAATCAGAGTCAGCTTGGTGTGATAACAGCATCCCTGCCCTGTCTGCTGCTGGCTGTGGAGTTTGGAGTGCCTTGGCCACAGCAGCATGGTGGAGCCACAGGGCGCAAGCAGGACTTTGTCCTGGGCCAGTGCGACCCTGTTGACAACCAAGAAAAGCCATTATGTACTGAGTTACAGCTTCCTCTGTAGTCTAGGAGGGGAAAAGCTGGCCAGGATGTCTGTATTTTTCTTGAAATCTCCACAAAATGCGTCACTTGGATATTAAGAACTCCCCAGAGGTGAGAGTAGGAGATGTGGTGCCATGTTGAAGCCAAAATATACAAAAGCCCACAGTAGATATCTTTTCAGTGGCATATAATCAGTGTTCCTTATCTGAAGGAAGGCAACTATTTGCCTAGCCTTCTGCTAGACAGCCCATCTCTCTGGCTTTTGTAATACATGGGGACAACCACCTTTATTAGGAGGATCCCAACTGTGTTTTGGAGGCTAAATGGCGAACAACGTCCCCCTCTTCTGTCTCTCATCCTGGCCTTGCTCATCTCGTAGTGAAACAATGTCAGTGTGTGCAGGAAAAGTGTTGACAGCTGTGTATCTGTTATGCCTAGCTTGACATGCAACTTCATTATCTGCAAGCCATTATTTTTTTATTGTTTCTCTCTGCCAGGAATTCAAGGCAAGAAAATCTATATCAATCTGAATGAAGTGACAGGCAACTCCAATATAGCGGAGCTCTCATCAGTTCACTCAGGCAGGCAATGTTAGAAAATTATACAGGGACAGGTGCCCATAATAAATCAGCTTGGGCTCCTGTGCCTTCGATGCATTTATGATGATGATGATATTATATACGTGCAGGGTACCTTTCATCCAAAAGGCTCCCACACTTTGCACGCTACCTACAGCACATAACGTTCTATCTGTGCAACACTGAAATGGTTGCATTTTTTTTAAATAGCATCTTTGATCTAGAAGCTTCAAAACCACCAATGGATTCTTGTTTAAACAGGAGACCTTTAAAAAAAAAAAAGTCATCTCTGATGCAAAATAAATACACAGAAACCACATACTTTCAGAGCTGTGAACCAAGTGTACTCCAGCTCCCACCCCAGAAGGCACTGAAACACACACTAAACTTGGCAAACATGCACCACCCAGCTGACTACAATGCATGAAGATAAGTGGGTGCTTAAAGGCTCCCCAGACTCCCCAGAAAACTGCTTCTTGAGATTCAAACCATCAGTGAAGACAGAGGAGAGGCAGAGAATCTGTTCATTGGTTCCCCAATTTTAAACCTATTGGCTGCTGCTGTAATTAAAGAAAAATGCAACAAATCCTGGCAGGCAAACGCGAGTTTGCTGTGCTGGCTGGAAAGACTTACACTCTGATCCTGAAAAGAAATACTCTGAATGCATCAAGGCTTTTGTGTGCCACCCTGCTTGTGTGATGTGAAACAGAGAGCATGCAAGGGGTCAGGGCTGGCAGCAGGTAGCTTGGTTTAAAACCTCCAACTGTTTCCACATCCTCTGTTTTTTTTGGTCCAATTTGATGCATTCCAAAATCAAACTGATGTCAAGCCCTGCATGTAAATCATCTGTGCTAGGAATGAGTTAGCAGAAGTGAAATTTCGCAGCCCTGTTGTCCTCCATAGCTTTGCACATGTCACAAACAGGCACTACCAGGTCTCCTGGAGGAGCTGCACTGTCCCACCATAAGGGAGAACCCATCAGCAAGGCAACGGGCTCCTTGGGAAGGGGTACTGCCTTGTACTCGTAGCATGGGGCAGGAATGCCTCTGCTCAGTGTCAATACAGCCTGATTTACCACGTACGTGGTAAGAAAGGAGGTGTCACCTGAGCCTGTGGCTGCCTCCCAAACCTGTGCTGTGATCGCTGCTCACACAGCCGCGCAGGAGCCGTTTGGGAGAGCTGAGGCCATGGTGGTGGTGAAGGCTCCTGTCCTCTCACGGTGCCCACGCCGGTGTGCTTGCTGCATCCAGCGATGAGCAAACCCCGTTAGCACTGGCACACGGCACCACCAGTGGGGCAGGTCAGCCTGCGTGGGGTGGTGGAGCTGCTGAGGAGCCAGTCACCAAGTGAACTCAGTCGCTGCTCACTTGAGCGGCTGCGTGTTTGCTCGCCTCTCATAAACAGGAACCAGAGGATTTCATTCCCGGTTTTGAAGGATGAACCACCCCCCTGGTTTTTCCACCTCAGATAGCAGGAGTGAGGAGTACGTCACTGAACTGAAGCTGCAAGAAACTTTCAGTAAGCAACGTGCAATCCCAGCCCAGGGCTTGGCTGGAGCTTCGGCCCGACGCCTCCGCTCCCACCGAAGCTGTTGTGATCCTAGGGATGCTCCTTGGCAAGACACTCAGGCTGCGTGACATGCGTCGTGTGCTGGAAGACCAACCCAGCCAACTTAGCACAGCTACTTTTAGTGAGAAACTCCCCTCTTTGCAGCATCCTGCTGATGCTTGCCCACCTGAAACCTAGCACGTGGCCAGCCTCTTCCCTCACCAGTCAGCCTTCAGGGATGCCTCCCTTTAAAACACATTGGCCCCATGGTTTAACATTTCTGAGCGGAGGAATGGATGTAGCTTCCCAGCTGCATATTTTTAATAGGTTTGGATTTACAGCAAGTAGTTTTATTTGGAGAGAAACACAAAAGTAATTGGCGTTTGGCTGAGGATAGACACCGTCTAAAGCAACTTGGGTTTTCTTGTAGCACAAAGCTACCCAACACAAACAGATCTAAAAAAAGGCCACGAGGAACACGGACATTTTCTCTCTGAAGACTCCTTCAGCACCAAACTTATAATTAAGCAACAAAGGTGCGCTGATCAGCTTGTGTCACCTACTTGACACATGCAGATAATTCAGACTCACCCAAACACTAACACACACAGATGTAGGAGGCTAAATTTGGAAGAGCTTGAGTCCAATTTTTTAGAGTGCTTCACCAGTGCATGTCAAATAAACAGTGTTGCCAGGATGTGAGTCAAGCATCATTTTTAGCAGGCACTATGGACTGATCAAATGTCTGAAAAAAAAATCAAACTTGCACAGATTTATCTTATGAAACTGCATGATATTAAAGCATTCAGGCAAATGATTGGCAAACAGTTAAATCACAAGCAGAGTTTCCTTCGTTCTCTGTGAGTTTGGAACTTCTGTGGCCAAACACATGGTGACAATAGTCATTGATTTCACAGAAACGTTTATAGAAAAAGAAAAAAAGGAGGGGAAAGTGAAAAAAAAAAAAAAAAAGAATTACAGAGCCTGTATTTGAACCTAGAAAATACTGTGGGAACTCTCAGGTACTTATAAAAAGTATTAAATAATGTGTGAGAGCCCCTTCGGCCTTCTATGTGACAGGCAAGCGTTCTCAGCATCCAAATACCCTCAAAAAATGAAGCCCGTGCCAGGACTGGATGTGTTTCACCTTGCAGGTAACATGGCCAAGCAGGATAGGCATCTCCCATTACACTGGGAACTGACCTCTCTTCCCCCTTTCTGGGTAAGCACAACTTCACTTTTTTTCAGGAACAAGAAATGAGGTAAATTAAGTCCAAAAAGCTGTTATCTCTCACTAAAGATTGTTTAAGATTAACCCTCACGTGCCAATAAACATACTCACAGAAGCAGCTATGATAGTCTGGGCTGCAAGATTTGCAGGCATCATTGAGGCAATAGAAAAGCTAATTCTGAAGTTACTGACTAGCTGCAAAAATGCATGTGTGAAAATGCATATATGCTGATGTATAGGAAGTGTTCACTACTAAGAAGGTGGGGACTCCCTTTTTGCAAGGAGACACGTGGAAAATATGCAGGGTAATGGGTGCAAGTTACTCCTGGGGAGATTCTGATTGGACACAAGAGGAAAATTTCTCACAAAGAGAACAATCAGCCATCAAAATAATCTCCCCAGGGGAAGTAGTGAATTCCCCAATGTTGGACATTTTTAGGACTCAGCAGGATAGGGTACTGGGCCATCTTGTCTAGACGGTGCTTTTGCCAGGAGGGGTTGGACCAGATGATCCCTGAGGTCCCTTCCAACCTGGTATTCAATGATTGGTCACAGATCTACTATTGAAATTGATACAATATTAATATAAATCTAAATAAGTGGTTTAAAAAAAAAAAAAAAGAAAGAAAACTGAAGCCTGCATCTTTGTTGTGAATCCATTTCTCCAGGGCACAGCTTAAATTTGTTGTTCTAAATACTTAAGTATTCCCATTGCTCAGCCAAGACAAACTCATGGAATTAAATCAGTGTATTTTTAAAGTTCTGTTCAAAAGAATGAGGACTCTAGAAAGTTGGCTTTTGTTGGGGCTGGTACCAATAAAAAACATTATAGCATCATGCTGATTTCATAAGTATCATATTAAATTGTGAGCATCACATCTTCACTGACAGCAAAATATCCCAAAACATCTGAAAACTTGTTCTGGAGAGAATTCTTCAGCAATTGATGGCTTGTACAGATATTCAAAACCTTTCATCATTATTTTTCCACTTCTCCTTCAAAAACATTTGCAGTTGTTTGGAAGAAGTATGTAACAGGATGTGGGGGGAAAAAAGTGAATAATTTCTATGAGGGACTGGAGCCCTATCTTCAGCTCAGGGAATTTTAATCCAATTTATTATATTATCACAGAATCACCAAGGCTGGAAAAGACCTTTAAGATCATCAAGTCCAGCCTATGTTCAACACCACCACATTGGCCAGACCATGGCACTAAGTGCCACATCCAGCCTTTCCCTGAACACATCCAGGGACAGTGCCTCCACCACTTCCCTGGGAAGTCCATTCCAATGTCTAATCACCCTTTCCATGAGGAAGTACTTCCTAATATACAACCTAAGCTTCCCCTGGAACAGCTTCAGGCCATGCCCTCTCCTCGCTAATTGCCTGGGAGAAGAGCTCAGCCCCCAGCTGACTACAACCTCCATTCAGGTAGCTGAAGAGAGTGATAAGGTCCCCCCTGAGTCTCTTCCCCAGGCTAAACAACCCCAGCTCCCTCAGACTATCCCTATAAGACTTTCCCTCCTTTCACCAGCCTCGTTGCTCTCCTCTGGACCTGCTCCAGCACCATCAATATCCTTTTTGAAGTGAGTGGCCCAGAATTGCACACAGAACTCGAGGTGGGACCTCACCAGTGCTGAGTACAGGGAAAGAATTACATCCCTACTCCTGCTGGCCACACTATCCCTGATACAGTATCTACAATTAGGTCAACATCTGCAAGTGTCAGAAATGTTTCTGGAGAAGCAGAATTACCTGAGAAGTCAGACAAGCTTCAAACAGTGTCATCCACATTGCAAAGGAAGGGGGTGACCCCACCCATGCAGGAGGTCCTTCCTTATTTTCTGCATAGAAAATGGCACTGGCTAACAGGGCTCCAGAGCTTACAGACCACTAATGCCTCCTCATTTGCTGCAGCATGATCTCCTGTTGAAGTGTTGTTATGCCATCTGGAGAACTCCTGGTATGTACGTGGTATCCCTTCTCCAAGAGTTTTCTTGCTTTGCTTTCAGGACATGGGAAGATTTTGTAGCAACTTCTGGTCTTTACATTTAACTTTAAACACCTTATTACATTATTTCAATCTTATCACTTTGCAGCACGTGCAAAATGTCTTTTTTTCTCGTTTCCTACTTTCTGGAGCAATACAGAGTCCTACCCTACAAGCTATGCAGCCCTGAGCCACCTGCCAGATTCCCATGTATTATCGTATTTTCGGCCAGCTGCTGTGGTAGCTGTTCCTGCCAAGGGCAAGAATTCCCCTGCTCCGGTTTTAGCTTTCACAGAGCCAGGATCCTGCTCTCAGCCAGTGCCCAACTGGGAGTGTAAGGCCTGAGTCAGCAAGGGTTAAAATGAAAGGTCAAACTTCCCGGAGCCTATAACCAGTTGGTGGAGCCCAGGTATCATGTCCTGTTCCCGGTGTCAGTGCCACACACACCCTTCCTGCCCTCTCTAGTGCTCTATCCCAGTCCTTTCCTAGGGGCCTTCTAGGCAAAATAGAAAACATATAGGCATAGTGATTCCAGATTTTTGGCAGCAGTTGCTGACGTGGCTGATTGCTGGGAGCTGGTGTTGTACCTCTGGCTGGGCTGCTCTTAACCCCAGCTCTACCATGCTGTTGAACTGGGCAAGCTGGAAGTTTTTTTCCTGTTTTAAGAGCTTGGATTTTCTTTCCTGTTTTATTTGTTCATTTATTTTTACTTCAAAAATACCAAATTTGGATATCAAATAGGTTTTTATTGATGTTTTTTTCCTGTTCCCCAGCATTTCTAAATAGTTTGTTGCTTTCTGGTGGGCACAACACTTCCACATCAGAGTATTCAGAGCTATTTGGGGGTGTTTGGAAAGCAGTAGCCTCCTTCCATTTGCAGGACCATTTGCTGGGTCACTGTGAAATATATGCTGGGTATGGGGTTTTGATTCTTCAGAAATTCTTGACATTCTCCTCTGGAAGTCAGATGTCTCAGATGGGACATCCAAGATCATTGGCTGTTTTTCTGAAAAAAACCAGTCAGGCCACAGAGCTCCAGAAGTATATTTAATCACCCTCATGTCCACCACACAGGAGAAATGACATCACTGCCTGAAGAGCTGGTTTCTGCAGACTGCTGATACAAAGGAAGACCATAATTAGTGACTCTGCAGGCACTGTCAGAAAGCATCTTAAGCATGCACACGAAGAAACTGCTTCTCAAAACTGGTTTGGATCTGAGCAAAATCATATTTTCTGGTGAGCTAATGCAGCTCAGTGATTATTTGCATTTGGGTTTTGATCACAGAAAAGGTACAACAGTCCAGAAAAGGAGTAACCCAAGTGGAAGAGGTAGATAAACAACTCTGTGGGAGGAAAAAAACTGATGAAAAATAAGCTGTTGAAGTTGCTGGGAAGGATTTCTCTGGATCCCTGCTCAGGAGATGAAAAGCCTTAACTCTTACTGCAGGAGTGAAGAGGAAAAGGTTGTGCTCAGCCAACGAAAAAGTCCAAGCAGAGAAGAGGACACCAGGGAACAAGCAACTTACTGCCACTTGTAGCTGGAGAGAATCTGGTATTGTAGAGGTGGGCTCCCACCAACACAGCTGGGAGATGTGGAGAAGAAATGCTGGAGGGGTATTTTACACCTGGCAGTGTTTTACATATAATTTCCCCATGGACCTAAAAGCAGATAGAGACCCACAGCTTCACTTGCCCCCTAGGATCTGTACAGCAAGGATGGTCAGTGCCTGCTGGGGCTGGTCAGCAGCCCCTGGCCAGCCTTATCTGCCCCGGAGGGTCGATGAGAGTGGGGCAGAGATGAGATGTGGGGCAGAGTTGATCCAAGGGCACGTCCAGTTGGTCATTTATCTATTGATTTTCTTCAAAGCCTGCACGGCCAAGTTTCACATAGCTCAGTGCTGCGTAAGTGTTGTGCAACTGCTGCCTGTTGAGGGCCTCCTAAGGTAGCAGAAAATGGGTTATTTACACAACATTGATTCTTTAAATTAATTTTGACAATGGTGAGCAACAGATCACAGCAGTGTGTGGAGTCATGGCAAAACTAGGATGCCTCTGAAGTAAAAAGGTTAATGGCCTGTCCCCTTTTAAAGCAGTTGGTGAAATGGGCAACTTCCTGCTTGCTGCTCTGAATGGTTTCCCTAGCTGATGGACTGAAAGGCTGACCTCGGGTGCTCTGCTGCTGGGCAGAGGAAATTTGGGGCATGTGGCTGTGAGAGCAGGACAGGGCCCCCTATGTCATTCTCTCATTCTTGTTTTTCAGGCCTTTCCATCTCAGATCTCCCTTCAGTGTCCTTCAGAATGAGCTCTTTGCCACATTGGCAGAAGCTGTGGAGACGTCCTTTCTAGGGAAGCAGTACAGGGCTAAGGAAGGTTGAGCACTTGGACTGCAAACACAAGTAGTGTCTTTTTCTTCCTTGTGGGTATGTTAATCCAAACAACCTATTAAAAAGCTGAGCCAGTTCTCACACATTTAATTGTGTGTCTTTTGGGTTTGTGTTTTTTTTTTTAACTCTGCAAGTCTGAACAACTAGTCCTGCTCATTCTCACCTTTTTCCTGCTTGTGCTGGTCCTGGCTTTTTCCTGTGAAGCCTCTCTGCCTTGTAAAGTAAGTGCTATTTTAAAGACAGTTCATCAGCAGAAGCACAAGGGCAAAAAAAGAGTATGATCACTTGTCTTCATATGCAAAAAGAAATTCCAGCAGCAATTATGAAGAAATTCTTTATTTCTGACCACTTCTCCCATCTGGTATTTCCTTGTGTCCTTCCCTTCATACCTCCCAAAACCCAGCTATGATTTATTAAATAAATGCCAAAACATTTTGTTCTTCTTGTACAGGCAAAAAAGCAATGCATGTCCTAATAATTATTTGCCTCAAGTGTGGTACTTTAAAATATTATTTGTGCTGTACAGGAGTAGAAAACTCTCTCAGAACACCTTTGAAAGTGTAACTTTTTCCATCCCTTTCTACAGGCTTTGGAGCATACCCAAAAGACACCTCAGTGCTGCAGTCATGGCTAAGAGTCATACAAACTCATGGCAAACTGGGTTGGTTTCTTTGGGAAGAGACTCTGTTTAGTCACAGAGTGTATCTGAAAAGTAACACAGCTACTTTCCTCTTGCTGACCTCCAAACTCAGAGCATGGAGTGGTGCACAAATATGCATAACTGCATTCTAACAGTATAAAGCAATGTTTGGACTCTGCAACACCCTTCCTCACCTTGAGTCAGGAGCCATCAACAGTCTTGCTAGTTTTGATAGAGCTTTTTGGGTGAGGAGCTAAAGGACGTGAGTAAGGGTGAAACGCTGTGGTTCTTTGTCTATGTTTTTAAGTGTGTACAGGAGAACCCAAAATTCATAAAAGAAATCATTAGCACAGAATAATCTAGGCTGAAACAGGCCTCTAGAACTGATGCAGTCCAAAATAAATAAAAAATATATTAATGAAAAAACCATATCAGTTGCTGTTCAGTGTTAACTTTTACTTCATATTATATTCCCAAGACCTGGAAAAAGTCATCCCATTATTGGGATATGCCATGCAAACTATTAGATGAAAGCACCTACAAAGTGATTAATCAGATCTTATTCCCACCTGTGTTTGATAATATTGCACAGAGACTCATGAATCACAGAATGTTAGGGGTTGGAAGGGACCTCCAAAGATCAAGTCCAACCCTCCTGCCAGAACAGGAGCAAAAACTAGGGCAGATCACTCAGAAAGGCATCCAGACAGGTCTTGAAAGTCTCCAGAGAAGGAGACTCCACAACCTCTCTGGGCAGCCTGTTCCAGTGCTCTGTCACCCTCACAGTAGTTTTTCCTCGTGTTGAGGTGGAACTTCCTGTGCTCGAGTTTGAATCAATTGCCCCTCGTGACACACCTGAGGTTGGGAACACAATAAAAAGAAGCAGTTTCTGTTTTGATGAACTGCATCAAAATATACCTGGGTGGACAAACTGTAATTCACCTCCACCAGAAGGTAAGTTGAGAGTTGGGGTCCTCTAAGAAGTTGCAGGTAAAATAATAATATTATAACTGCAAAAAATTAGCAGCAGTTCTATTATTGTGTCCCATGTGATGACAAGTAACACAGAAAACCCATCTCATTTGGGAACAAACAAACTTTTATAGTTGGTATTCTCTAAGTTCTAGTGAGGAAGAAGGAAGGCTTTAGTTGCACTGCTTAGCATGTATAATTAGAAGGCTGTTCTTGGTAACACTGGTTCAAGCCAAGGCTGTCAGTGGGGTTATACCAGTATACCTGAAAGATGTTTGACCTTGGTTTCTTCTCAGACATACTTAAAAACACTAAGCTCCTCAAATGGCAAGTGTAGCCCCACATCTCAGATGTCTGTTCAAGTGTTAACTTTTGTTTGCTTGCTGCCAGGATTTACTCCTCTGCAACCCAAACATTCCTGGGCAGGAAGCTTCATGTCTGCCTAGCCTGTGGTTTTTCTTCTGATTTGTGTATGAAGTACTAAAGGGGCTAACTGGTTTGATGGATGAGTGGTGTAAAAGTTAGACCATATGGCCTGCTTGGTCTTTGCCTCTGTCTGTGAATGCAAGTAAAAATATGCTGGGATTTTTCTCTCTTTGGAGTTTCTTTCAGGGATCCCATTACAGAGTGTGCTTTTGCAGAGCCTGTAATAAATGGGGAGGCAGTTAAAATAAATCCTTGGGGTTTAAAGTTTAAAGTATAGGCAGCTTGAGTGTGCCTATACAAGGGGTTGTCTGTGAATTAGGCTTTCTTCTTGGGCTCGAGGACATGACATCAGATGAGGACGCAGCTCTTGTAGCTTGCCTCCCATCCCAGGCTTCTTCTGATGCTCCAGTCTGACACTCCAGTCTTGGTTCACCCAGCAATGATGTCTCTGATGCCTTAGGTCAGATGGTTTTTACCATGGTTAAATCTGTCTCTCTCCTGTGGATGGTGCATGGCACTGCACTGTCTGACGCAAGACGGTCAAAGAGTATCAAAAGAAGTTTATAACCACCTGCCCAACTTCCAGTGCTGGTTAACTAATCTGCATCTTTTTAAGACAGAATGAGCCTTCCTGAAATACAGCAACGAATAGCCCTGCCCCTAGGCCCCAGGAGAACCTGGTGGTGGCAAGCATGGAGGTACATCCCCAAAGGTAAGAGTACAGGCTCTCTGGTAATGGGCACCTTCTGCAAGAGACTGAAATCTATGGGTCTAGAAAAGGAATGTGTGCAAACCCTGATGTGTTTGTTAATATAGTTTTAAGATTTGGAAGCAATAGAGTAATTTAATTATTAGAAATTGCTGAACTCTGTCTCACGGTGATCTGACAGTTCCCATGGGATAGTGGCACCTTTTTCTCTGTATTGATAGTTGTACTATAGTGAAAGAAATTATACGTGTATATGTTATTTAATTTAGGTGTTAATGTAATAGAGACTCAAATGTTTTGATTCTTACAACTAGTACATGTAGTCCTCAAAGGCTGAGGAGATGTTCAGTGCCAATATGAGGAATACCCCAGGGACTGAGATGTGGGATCCCTGTTGTGATATTGAGGAAGATCCACAGGAAAACAGGATATAAAATACCTGCAAGAACACAAGGAAAATTCATTCAAGGCTGTGCCAAGCCTCTTCTGCTACCTCCCAAGGCTGCCTTTGCTCAGACCAGAGATGAGAGGGCTTGCCAGAAGCAGGAGCTGGAGCTGTAGGGCACACCACTGTGTTGGTGTGTGCTACCAGTGGGGCAGGGAGAATTGGGAAGTCTGCTCCAGCTCGTGATGTGAGAGCTAAGGGTTGTGGGGGGTTGCACCTGATCACAGGTGTTTGAATGTCATCTTTGCTGTGCTCTCCTGCCTTCTGCTTGCACAGGTGCTGGCACCTGTGATAAGCCTCTTCCCAGTAAAATAGTGCTCATGCACAGGAGGCATCTCCTGGCTTCTGCATGATTTTACATAGAAAACTGGATTGTTTTATACAACAGAAATTCAGTAACTATTCTATTTGCACTGGCTACCATCTTCATTAGCCCTACCTGTCTACAACCTGCATACCATCTCCATGGAGGATTGAATTCCAAGAAAGAAAAGGGATATGAAAGATATTTGCATGTGTGCATATGAATAAGAACTGTTCAAAGTCTGGAATAGTGTAGGAGAGAATATTTAATGTTTAACTACAATTTCAAACAAAATCATCCATACTTCATAGTCTTCCCTGTACCTGCTCAGCAGCAGCTGTGAACTGGCCATTAAAAAGATACCACCTTAGTATAATGAACACCAACCCACAGGATTTTGCTTATGTGGGGACAGGCATCATGCTGGGACAGAAGGATTAACTGAGCTCTTTAGAATTCCCTTTGATCTGCATCAGAAATACCAATATAGTACCTCTGACCTGATTATATTTTAAACTTCAGTTTATCAAGCATTTGGACTCTGCATTGTCCTCCCAAAAGGCAATGCAAGCTCGGTACTTTTTAGAGTTTTGCTTGCATCAGCCCTTTATTTTAACACCATTTAACTATTGCCTGGCCAATTTGGTACTGCTTAGTGTACCAAAAAGATGGTGCTTTCACTTGGAGGGAGTGTCATTGGTGATAACTTCATCCATCACTTAAGCACCTACCCAAAAGATACAATTAAATCTCTATTAAAGCACTGGGACTCTGGAACACTGATCTTTCACATATCTTTTCATCAAAAGGTTCAAATAACTAATTGTTTGTGAAAAGGATGAGTCAAAGCTTCCAGGGGATATGTGGGCACGTATCTAAAAATGAAGTGTATGGGATTCACAGGCAGAATTTTGAGGCTTTTCTTTTGGAAATGGTTGAAGATACAGTTAAGTTCGTGTGTGTTTACATGCTCTTAGCTGGTCCATTAAAAGAAAAAGAAAAAAAAAATCAATGGAATATTTTCAGTTAAGTTTAATAATTAAAAAGAAACAAAAGAAAAAGAAAAATCACTGGCTTTTCAACACTTGCAAGCACATGTATTCAACCCAGTCAGCTTCTGCTACACAAAAGCTGAACAGTCTTGAGTAAAATAATTTTTAAATTATATAGAAGTTAAAAATACTTCAGAAAGTAAAAAAAGATACCTGCATTTAAACTTTACAGGAATTAATAAATGGTCCATAAAACATCATTCTTTACCTGTGTTCAAATTCAAGTACGTAGGAGCACCTTTTTCGTGTTTCTTGCATAGGTAATAGAAAGGTCTAAAATGTGCTGCTCTTCATCCCACTGGGTACAGATTCCTTTGTGACTCTTTGCTATTTTATAAAAATACTTTGAGTGCAAAGGCAACAAGTGGCCCTAATGATACTCCCTTTCTATATAAATGAGAAGAGAGATTTTTCTCTGCACTTAGATGTATGTGCTCACATAATGGATATGTTCCCTTTCACAGTGCTTGCTTACACAGGACATGCTCTATGCACCTCAACAGAGGCACAAAAGTAGAAGCAAACAGAAAGGGTGTTTTTGAGCTCCCAACTGTTAGAGCTACAGGCTGTTGGGAACCTGGCAACACTACACAACACCTGAAAGATCTGTTTCTTGTGATGGAAATTCTGTCCCTGTGCCTGAATATGAGATTGGTGTCTGCTTTGCATAGACAGCTTGATTATGATCACAAAAACAATGCAACATATTTATGTGTGGGTGTATGTGCATAATAATGCAATTCAGCCTACATACACTGCAATCTTTCAGTAAAGCCCTTGCCATGTGACTGGGGGTTGATGCACCTGGCCCAGGAATGCAATAGACATCACTACATATATTTCCTCAGTGCTGCACTCGCTGACAAATAAATTAAGAAGAAACTAATTCTGGCCCCATTGTGGTCATCATTAAAGAAACATTTCTTTTCACACAGAACAGGAAAATTGCCAGTATCTCCTGTGACGTTGGAGTTCAAAGGTTGTGTACTCAATGTGGGGCATCAGGAAAGTAGAAACAGAAGGGAAACTTGGAAAACAGTTCCTTTCAATGCTTTTTGTAAGGCATGGGGCTGAATTGACAACTTTGCTGACTCTTCATAAGGGAGTAATCTCTCAAGTTGCAGGAAGGGTGTCTTTGCTCTGAGAGGAGAGGGAGTCAGGACTGATGGAGACTTGTACCACTTCTGTCCAACTTGGCATCTCTTCTTTCCAAAGGGCCTTGTAACTCTTGCCCCTGTTTAGGCGCAAGCCCGCAGGTGCAGATGTAGAGAGACAACCACACTCCCAGTCAGCAGAGCATAAGCCATTTAATGCCCTTCAGACTGCAAACTGGTTTGTGTTTTTTTTATGTTCAGAGTGAATGAACTAATGTGAAGACCATGTTGTGTTCTACCAGAGCATGTAGTCCATCCAAGGGTATTTCCGAGGGTGTTTGTTTCATGCCCTGATAAATGGCATGAAGACATTAGAAATATTTCAAGGTACAAGACCAATGTTCATGGTACAAGACCATCTGCAATGCCTTGGGAGTGAAGTGCAGAGTGAAAGGAACCAGAATTAGTGCAGCCTCACTCATTCTGGCTTGTGGGAGAGACCTCCTACCCCTAACCTGGACAGTTGATTGCTATAGACAAAAACAGAGCAAGGATATGACTTAACAAGCTATGAGTAAGGGTCTACCAGTCAGATTTGCGCCTGGGCCTTCTTGTTTTGTAGAAACATGTCTATAGCATTCTCATCAGACCTTACTTAGTTCAAGCCACTGTGTCTCAGACATGACACAAGCCAGGGTAATATATCACTGTCTGCACCTCAGAATGGAGATGCACCTTCTGTCAGCCAGATGCAAAGGTATTCAAGCATTGTCTGTTCTTTGTCTATCCCTCCATGAAGTTGCACTATGCTTGTGCAGGCTACTCTTGGGTCTGGTCTTCTCAATTCTGTGCCTTGGTTCAGTTCCCAAACTACTTCCTAATCATACTTATACCTCACTGCACTGCCTATGTGCACTGGCTACTTTAAGAACATGTCCAAGACAGGTTGCAGACTTATTTTGAAAGCTACCACTTTATACATGGAAGACTATGCACCTTTAAAGCATTTCATGGTGGGCTGACCAAGGGGTAGCTGTTGTCTTTTAAATTCTCTTCAGGTCTCACCATAAGTCAGGAAAACTTCAGGCTGACTTTAGGACCACTTAAACACTTCTTTTTTGAGTCTTGAGTTATTCAGCTTGCATGCTCATTAAGACCTGTCAAATCCAAAACCTTCCCCTGAAAGACTTTCAGATGTTTTCTTGTGTGATTTCTGGTTCACTGAATCATAGAATCACAACATAGTTTGGGTTGAAAGGGACCTTCAAAGGTCATCTAGTCCAACCCCTCCCCAGGGATGAGCAGAGACATCTTCAACCAGAGCAGGTTGTTTATAGCCCCTTCCAACCTGACCTTTAATGCTTTCAAGTATGGGGCATCTACCACCTCTCTGGGCAACCTGCTCCAGTGTTTCATCACCCTCATCACAATTTTTTTTTCCATATATGTAGTTTGAATCTACCTTCATTTTGTTTAAAGCCATTAGCCCTTGTCCTAGCACAACAGGCTCTACTAAAAAATCTGTCTCCATCTTTCTTACAGACCCTCTTTAAGTATTGAAAGGCCACATCAAGATCTCCCCAGAGCCTTCTCCTCTCCAGGCTGAACAGTCCCAACTCCCTCAGCCTGTCTTCACAGGAGAGGTGCTCCAGCCCTCTGATCATCTGTGTGGGCCTCTTCTGGACTTGCTTCAACAGGTCTGTGTCTTTCCTGCACTGAGGAGCTGTCAGTCTTGCTGCTGACCCTGGCACCCGAGGTGAGATTTCATCCTTTGTCTTTCCTTCCCCTCTTCCCTGGAGCCACAAATCCTCTTTGTGACTTAAAAGCTGCATGTACTTTCCCTTCCTGACATTACCATAGCCCGTAGCAGCCAGCTTGGAGTCCTGCTCCCAAGAGCTATTTGTGCAGTCCCTTTGACTCAGTTGTGGTGCAGTAATCCCACAGCACAGATCTCCCTCTACAGCCCTCTCCAGTTTCTCCATCCCTTTGCTCCCATGAAGGCAGACAGTTTCCCTCTTGCAATGCAGTTTTTCTGCAGGATGCTCTGACTCCTTCCCTAATGTGTCTGGTCACTGGAACAAGCCACCTGATCCCCCAAACTGCCAAGATCACTTGCAAGGGTATGGAGGAGGATGCTGCTAATCTGTCTCAGGAAAGCCTGAGTTTGACTACCCTTAGCCCAACCCTATCTCATATCCTAGGCAGTGTCTTCTGGGGGTTTTGTATTTTCCTGCATTCCAGTTCAAGGAAAGGAAAGAGGCAACACTGCTCTCTGAAAAGGCCGACAGCAGGTCTCAGGGGCATAGTCCAAAAGCACTTTGTACACCAGCAGTTCTATTACTTTAACACTTGATGGTTGCACAAAGGTTACGTGGTTTCATATTTCCTAACCATAGCACTTTCTGGGCATGTGGAACCAAATTTCCGTCCTTGACAGATCACTAAACCCCCAGAGAAGTCAATGAAGACCAGCATTTGACCTACTTCCTATTGTTGGTTTTTTTATATAGAAAGCCAGGTATTCAGTTAATGAAAATTTCTGTCTCTAGATATACATCTGAAGAGCAGAAGAATACAAAAGTAACTTCAGGAAAAACTCCTCTTTACCTGCTGCTGCAGATTTGAAGAAACACTGGATATGTGCCCAGAGATAACTTCAGGCTCTTAATCAAAATTGGGTCCTAGACAGTACGACGTTACTCAGGCTTCCCTAATGAACCATGATTTGCTTACATGTTCCCTGGCAGTGAGCTAACAAGGCTCTGTTAAACAAAATGCATATTAATATTGTCCTGTCTAAGTAATTATCTTTACAGTCCACTGTCATTATGCTGAATTAGCTCTGCAGAGCCAACTTGAGGAAATACGTGTTCAACAATTACACAGATGGAGAATAAGGAGTATAATGTGTGCATCTTTGGGCAACATATGTATGGTAGGTACCCAAAAGGAGAGTCTGTCTATCCAGTAACATGCCCTGATATAAGAACAGGAAAGGTCTTGGATCTCTAGAGCTCCTATACTGCCTTTTACTTTCCATTAGCAATACATATAGGTGAAGATCCTTGTACTACGTGTGTGTAAATGAGTATGTGTTTCTCAGAGAGAATAAAGTGGAGTGTGAGCCTCCAAAGATGACCAGGTTTAGAAGGGGCAAATAACTGGCTGTGTCTCTTTGAGTGACCCTTGGGATCTATCACACACCATCCTTCAGGACACGCATTACCAGTTATTTCTGATCACCCCGTTTGGTAGCTTTCATGTTCTTTCATGCTTTGCCTAAAGGGAAAACATTATTTGACTATTAGGTCATCTTGTACAACTGCTTTTCTTTCTCAAGAGTCCTCTTTTCCAGAAAGGTACTTCAACGTAAATTGTAGCAGATTCCTAAAGGATGAGACACTGTTGATAACCTCACAGACAAAGCCAGAATAACCCAACACTGTGTCACACCATAACAAGAATAAAAGGTTTTTTTTTTCCCCTGCAGTTTCTCTGTGTAGCCTCTTCACAGAAATTTCCTAACAGATTAAATGGTAAGGGTTTTTTTTCCTGCCTCTTCAGTGCCTCCATTCACACAAATATTTTTGTACAATTAGCCATCACAGCAACAAAGCTCCAACAAAGATGGTAATTCTGGGGGAAAAAAATTAGATGTAAGGCTTTGCCAAACACAGGTCTGAGATAGCAAAGACCTTTTCTCATCAAGCAAACATGATATTGCCAAAAGGTTAATCCCTGCTCTGCCTTCTAACCTCACAGCAATACCACATTACCCTATGATAGCTTTAAGGTTCAAACAATCTTGTGGTGATGCTTCAGGATGTCAGAGATATTCAGCAGGTGTCACTCCTCGCTCTGTGTTGATATGGTATCTAAGTGAAATACATGAACTTGGTTTTGTGAGAATTTTCATGTCTTCCTGTTGACTTCGGAGATCAGAGTATCTGGGCATGTGGTGGCTGGGCATCCATGGTTTGGGGGGCAATATTGGCAGTCAAATTTCCTTTATTTCTTGCTGGTTGCTCCACTCTGGCTGTGTTACCTGTCATGGAATAAGCTGAGCTGGGAGAACTGCCTATGGTGGGAAGAGTCCCAGACAGGTCATGACACTGAGACCCAGCAAGACATGGGTGTCCATGTGTTCTTTCCCCAACTTCCCCTTCCCTCCCATCTACACCCTGCTTCCCACTGCAAGAAAACCTGGGTGTGCAGGCTGACTTGTCTTTGAACTAAAAAGCTGATGTGCTAGCAGGTGCTCATTTCCAACAAATCTGCTCTCCTGGCCCAGGAACTGAAAAGCATTTCAGTTATCAGCTATGGATTTGCCTTTATCATGCAGGTCGTTCCTGGTGCTGGGTGGTGATCAATCACCTTTGAATCATTCTTTCCTAATTGGTGTCTCTGTCTGTGGCTCCACCAATGGTAAGGGTGTGGCTTTTCCCTTGGTGCAGGTGCACACTGTCATTCCTCCAGCACATACTATTAGTCTTAGATCATGGAAAGTTTTGTGCAGAAACTACTTCTGGTGGGACAGATGGATGGACAGACTGAGGAAACTGTGTCAGCAGCAATAGATGCTGTCCTGACACCAGACTAGAGGCAAATTTTCCAGCTCTATTCAATGTCTTTAGCACACTAATAGACTTTAATAGCCCTGACCAGCCTCACCTGCCCCCCCCCGGCTCTGTCAATGCATCCAAGAACCCTATTTAAGGGCAGGTTGGAGGTTTTGGTTTTTGCCTGACCTGTGTTGCAGGTGTGCTTGTGCTCAGTTTTGATTCTGACCTAAGGTGGCCCTCCTGCTGCCTGTGACTGGACCCTGAAACATCTCCTGGATCTGATCCATCATGTTACCTTATTGGGGATTGTCACTGGAGAGCATTATCCCCACCCTGTTTGTGCCCTGTGGGATGGCACTAGAGTTGGTGAGGGCACTGCTTGGAGTCACCCTTGGCTTTCAGTTTGTCCTCTCTCATGAAGCAACCCTCTTACTGTGCTCTGACACTCTTATAGATCTTGGAAGGAATGCTCATTGGAAATTTTGGTAAGGGATTAACTTGTGTGCCATTTGGTTACCTAATTTTACTGTATCTTGTTCAAAAAATGCAAGT
>NW_009954185.1:9272658-9296425 GCF_000747805.2 Chaetura pelagica | reverse complement strand
TCTGGAAGTGGAAGCAAACAACGATGGGGATGATGGTCCATCTAGGTGGAAGGTGTTGTGAATGTTAAGCCAGCCTATACTCTGCATGAAAACCACTTCTTTTAAGAAAAGAAGATGGATTATTTTCCTAGGAGACCCTGTTCTAAGAGCAACAGGACCCACTTCTTTGGGAAGTCTGCTGCCTCTCTGAGGTCTGGGTTCAAAATGTTAAAAAAAAATGTCCTGCCCTAATACAGCCCTCAGGTTACTATCCATTTTTGCTTTTTCATGTAGGCAGTGATGAAGTTGCAACATAAAGTCCAATTGCAATCCAAAGAGATCTTGGGGTCTTAAGACCACTGGTTAAGAGTTCAGCACAAATAGTATTTTCCTCTACCCTTTCCATTGCAGGAAGTGATGCTAAAACACAGGCAGACCCAGCTGATCAATGCCATGACTGGTGTCACTGGAAGAATCTTTGGTGCTTCCCATTGGCCACAACATGGTTGACAGCTTCTGGGCAGGGATGAAGGGGAAAGCAAATAAAGCAGATGTTGCTGTGGGAGTGCTACTGACCACCCAGCCAGGACGATGACTTTGGTGAATTATTCCATAAGGAATCAAGGGATATCTCTGGACCAGCTGTCCTTGTTCTTATGGGTGAATTTAATTTTCTGGCACCAACTGAAATATAGTACAGTGGACACAAGCAGGTCCAGGAAATTCATGATGCATGTTGAAGGTAGCTTTTTGGTGCAGGTACTTAAAGAGCCAACTCAAAAGGTGTCTTCCTAGATTTCTTGGTTGTAAACAGAGAAATTTGTGGGTGAAGTAGTGACTGGTGGCTGTCTGGGTCACAGTGGCCACCAAGTAGCTGAGTTTCAAATTGCTGGAAACAGGAGAAAAACCCCCAACAAAACTTTAACCCTGGATACAGGGAGAGCAGATCTTGGCCTGCTGAGGGAGCTGGTTAGTAAGGTCCTCTGGGAATCTGCTTTTGAAGGAATTTGGGTCTATGAATGCTGGTCACTTTTTAAAAGCCATCACTTAAGACTGCAGAGGCAGGCAACTCTGAGGCCTGGAAAGTCAAGCTAGTGGCCAAAAGGCCAGCTTGGCTGAGCAGGAATATTCTAGATCTTAGGTGGGAAAAGGGAAGTGTACGGACATTGCAAGCAAGCAGAGGCAACGCAAGAGGACTGCAGAGATGCTGTTGATAATTTTAGGGAGAAAATTAAGTAGCCAAAACTCAAAGCTCAAGCTGGCCAGTACTATGAAAAGCAAAAAGGGCTTTTAAAAATATGTTAACAGCAACAGGAGAATCAGATAACATTGTTCTATTACTTGGTGAGGTCAGTCAGCTCACAAATATGGACATATATAGAGCAGACACATTTAATGCCTTCTTTGCCTCTGTCTTCAACACCAATGGTGAGCCCTGGCACCCCCAGATCCCTTTGTTGTACCTGTGTTGCCACAACTGGGGTGCTGATAACCTCCCAGCCAAGCGTGAAATTGTTTGAAACTTCTTGCTCTAGCTGGATGTGCACAAGTCTCTGGGGCCTGATGAGATTCAGGGTACTGAAGAGCTGGCTGATGTTATTATGGGACTTCTCTCCACGATTTTTCAATGGCCTTGAGAATCTGGAGGAGTCCCTGTTAACTGGAAGCTGACAAATATTGTCCCAGTTTTCAAGAAGAGAAAGCAGGAAGACCCTGGTAATTACAGGCCTGTCAGTCTCACTTCAGTGTAAGGTGAAATTCTTCTGGGAGTTATTCAAAAACACTTGAGAGACAATGCAGTCCTTGGCTGCAGCCAACATGGTTTACAAGGAAAAAGGCCTGTTAACTAAATTTTCTTTGATGACAAGGTCATAACATCTAGTTGTTATGGTCAGACATCTCGTTGACTAAGGGAAGCCAGTAGATGAGGGGTGATGTCATCACAGTCTACACCTTCCTCAAGGGGGGCAGCAGAAGGGGAAGTTCTGATCCCTTCTCTGATGCCCAGCAATAGGACACCAGTAAATGGAATGAAGCCATGTCAGAGGAAGTTCATACTGGACACTGGAAAAAAGATCTTCACTGAGAAGGTGGTCAGTCACAAACTACCCAGGGAAGTCGTCACAGCACCAATCTTGTTCAAGGAGCATCTGGACAATGCTTTTGGTTTTAGGTAGTCCTTTGAGGAGCAGGAAGTTGGACTCAATTACACGTGTTGATCCCTTCCAACTCAAAATATTCCATTATTTGCAAAGCCCTGGACACTTCCTACTGACTGTATGGAGACAATGCTGTTACAAGAGCAAGGCATTTTGATGAGGAAAATGGAGAGTGTATGGAAGATGGCATTTGCTGATCTCGCTCTAGTCAGCATTTTGGGTCAGCTAGTTGGGTATGAGGAAGTGATGCTGCTTGATGACTTGGCAGGACTTCTTATGTGGGGTTTTTTCTCCAGCTTTGGCTGCTGGCAGATGGGTTGGCTGTGCTGCTGGATGGCCAATATGGCCTCTGACCCTGGGTGGAGCAACACAACAGCACAGGAGGAAGTACACCATGGGTTACTGATTAGGGAATTGGAAAAATGGCATTTCAACATACCTGTTTACACACAGGGTCTCTGTAGCCTTGATAATGCTGCCAATACCCCAAACTGCAGGACAAATCAGAGTGAAAAGGGGAGTTGAATATCCTACATGAGCTAGCTGTAGGCCTAAGCTAATAGTAGCCATCAGCAGCTAAAGCAGATGGGGGTCAACGAGCTTTGCTCTCTACTCCCCTGCCACTGAATCCACAACCAAAGCTTGGAACATCTTGTAATTGTCAGTCACTGTATAGACAGCAAATTACTTACCTCAAATAAAGAGGAAAGAAAAGGGCATGTACCGGGAGGTTATTTTGCAAAGTGTGATGGTCCTTAGGCCTGTGGAAAGGCTCCACAGCTTCATTAATAAAGGTTATTTTGGGATGAGTTGCTCTGCAAGGAGTATTCCTTGAACATTCAATAGGCTTCAATGATGTAAAAACTGGGTTAGGTGTCTCCTGAGGAAGGAACATGGCAGTGGCCATGTCTCAAGGGGCAACCTAAACCTTAACCCACATCTAGGTACCCAACTCATTCTAGAGCTGTGAAGGTGATACAGTCTAGCTTCCTATGGTTTTGTCTTGCAGTGGCATTCTCTTGCTGTCTAATTAGATGCAAGCTCCAGTTGTTTCTTTGGAACTAGAGTGTTCAGGACATTTGACTCCATGCACTCAGCCAGGGCAACCATGATGTAGCCTTCTCAGTGGGGGAGTTCCTGGGGGTTTTCTCTTCACTATCTGTTTGCTTGTTTGCCTTGCTGGATGAATATAAAATATCTGAGGCTGCCATGTCTTTGTTAAATTGAACTGGTTAGCCAGCAGGATTAAAGGTTACTGGGAGGAGACTGACTCAAGTTATGCATACACATAAACAGACACACAGAGTGTGTGATTATATTCATCTGATTGCCTTAGGAAACTAAGCTACAAGTAGCATAAAATGTAGTAGGTTTATAGGAAAAACTGTATTTTCCTCACATAGCAAGCCAGTCAGTTTGTTTGGACTGCTGGTAGTTCAGTGATACCTGAACATACATGTACACACACAAAGGTAAAGCTATCACCAGGACAAAAGAAACACACCTTGAAAATATACATAAGTTGCTGCCATATTTTAGAAGTGTTGGTGTGCTTCTAATACAATATACACACATAGGTGTACTGAGCAGTGGGTATATTTTAAGGTATGGTACTAAAGCAAGTAGAACCACATATATTCTCCTTGCAGAAATAACATATTCCAGAATTGTGGTGGAATCACATTTTTAAACCTACCTAGCAGAGGAGCGTCCTGGCTACAGTGGACAGCCAGTCCACAATGTTTTTCTTTTGAAAGAAAAGGAACCCATTTCAAATGTCCAAAACACAACCATCTAACCATGGGTAAATAGTTTTGTACTAAGCATCCCCTTACAGATGATTACAGGCTGCGTTTGGCTCCACTTCTTGTTTCTCATGAAGGAAGACGCTGCGGTGGTGCTCTCCCCTACACGCTGTTGTAGTGGTCACGCCGTGGTCACAGACTTTCCCACTGCTCTAGAGCTCTTGTGTGGACGTTAGATTAGGGCAAGGTGCTGTTCCCAGTGCTCAAGTTTTGCCTCATGCCAAGGCTATTTTTGGGTGAGTTGCTCCACAGATAATTCCTCCCCAGCATTCAACAGGCTTCAATGTTGTAGGAGTTAGGTCGGGTGTCAACTGATACCTGCAATCCTGTCTGCTGTATGTGAAAAATACTGGGGCTAAACTGCAGATGGCAAAAACCACCTACCTAAATTCATCTTGATTTGTATAATGCTTGGTAGGCATATAATAATTTGTAAGAGCAAGGATGGGAGCATTTAGTTCTGAATTGTATCTGTGGAGCTATTTCCTTTCTTTGAAGCCTGAGCATCGAAAGGACTAAGTACTCGTGCACAGCTGAGTTAACTGCAGAAATTTATGAAAGCAGCTATGAATATATTTACCTCTCCAAACCCCAGTAAAACTCTAGTAAGTGCAAAATACTCTCAAGTCTGTTTTGCATTCTCTCAGTTAATGTCCTGATGTCTTCAACTTCATGCTACCACAGAGTTGGTCAAACACGGGCAAAGCATTTTTTCCCAGCTTCAACTACATCATAAACTCCACAGACTTATAAGCCGCATCTATTCTTGAGGCATTCTCTAATACAGAGAGTAGAAAGGTGCCTAGCAGAAGAGAGAGCTTCATCTCTCAGAGATAAATCTGGTACAAGTAATTGCTAATAGAAGAAAAAGTTTTACTATATCATGGGAGAAAAGTTTCAAAGGCCATATGGCCACAGGTTGCAATTGTTCTTGTGTAACAGCTGCTTTGCACCGTGCATGGCAATCCAACTTCCTGCCTGGGGCTGCTGGAGCTGAGCAATGATCCAGCAATACTTCTCAGGGAACCTTTCTTGGCATGCCCTCCTCTAAACTTGCCTTCCCAGAGAAGCAGTAAAAGGAATTACATCGGGACATCTCCTACAACTAAACTAGACCTTATGCAGGAAGTGAAGAAGACTCTGGAAGATAACCAGAAACATCCTCAGTGATGAGGGACCACACTCGTTTTCCCTCTTCCCCCTTCTCCCTGTCTCTGTACAGATAAATCTCTATCTGGTATTGCAAGCCATGGACTTGCAAAACTCAGAAATGGTATGATTGGGTTTAGGAATCATGTCCTTCTAACAAATACAGGCTCTGCTTCCTTGCCTTTCAGTGATGCATTCACTGATCAGTTTTTCAGGCTTCTTAGGGTTTTTATGCTAAGGGAAAAGGGATTGAATTATCTCTTTTGATTTGCCAGTCATTTCAATACCAGTTTTGAAAGTTTTCCTGCAGCACCAATGAGCACGATATTTTCTTTCAAAACATATGGAATGGAATTTTCTGTTAAACCAAGGTAGAGGATTTAAGAAAGATACTAGATATCATGGATTTCACATCAGAACAAGTGTCACCCAAACTATTATTTATAAATGAAATACAACTAGTCCAACAAATAGCACAAGAATCACCTTGATAATGTGCATCAGAATCAGACAGGCTTCACAGAAGAATGCCAGACAGCAAGATAGAAATCAAATAATGCCCTTATCTGATGAGGGCATCATAAGAATGCCTTCACAGAAGAGTTTTAGAGCCCTGGAGTACTGAACACCTCTGAAATGCTTCAAGATTGCAAGAAACAGAAGGAAGTGCTGGAAGCAATCAGAGCATACGTAACTACACAGAAAGTAGTTAGAGGAGGCTCTAGAGGTCGAAGCACCTGAAAGGACACTTGGCACAGGTAACCTGCAAAAGCTGGATTAGGAGAATAGTGTCTTCATATGCTACAGACCCAGCAATAGAGCATCTTGAATCCAGGTGTAAATTGTATGTCTGAGAGTCACTTATCTGCTTGAAATTGCAGTTTCAGATTGACCATAGGAATTGATCAAAGAAGTGTTTTTGAATACCCATATATCTAGCAGGTGCTTCTGCCGGGTTCAAATCCTGCCATGGAGAAGAAAGTCTTGATTCTCATGGGCTCCGGTTCAGGCCCTGAGACAACTGGGCACCTCATTTGTCTGCTATCCTTTCTCAACCTGGACTTCCAGAAGAAGCCTCAACAGGCAAGTATCTCTGTCCTCCCAGAGCTGTGCAGTTGAGGGCAAGACACCAACACTCAACAGATGTGTCCATCTCACCACAACCTTTTCAGCAAGAAGCCAGGCAAAGACTACAATTCCTCAATGGGGTCAGCAGGGTTGTTGGCGGGTCCTGCGCAAGTGCCCTGAGCATTTTTATTCCTAATGCATAGAGCTTGGCTTCAGGGAAGCAAATTATTAGTCTGCACTGGTATGCAATCACTTTTTAATCAAGTGACCGAGGCTGCTTTTTTGTTGTTTAAAAATTCAAGCCTAGTAATGAACTATAATTATCCACTGAGATTCCTTTTCAGGTAAAGGTCTCAAATAGCATCCTTCTTATTTCACAAAACCCTCGTGAGGTAAGAACTAAAAACTGGCTTTACAGGTGGGCACATTTTGCTCTGGGAAAGCAAGAAGCCAACTTTATATAGGCAGTTACATCTGTGACCTCGCAGTACCCATACACTTCGGCAAACATGGGCCACAATGTTTTGCCCTGCAGTAGGAAAGCAGGGTGGCTAGTGCTCAGTTGCACACGTGTTTTAGTGTTTTGCCTGCTAGCAGTCTCCTTTAGCCACTGGGTTCTTCTACCTGGAGCAACTGAGTGCTGTGGTCAACATGTAATACAGGCTACTGCCTGTTTTGCATAAGAGATGGGCTCTGACTGCAAGGCAACCTGTTTTTTGTTTGTGTCCTTCTTCAGACTGCTGCTAATACTGAGGAGGTTACAGCAACCTAGGTAGTGAACAGAGTAAAATGCAGAAAGAGTCGCACTGGACTGAAAAATACTAGCTTTAATCCTTTGTGTGTGTGTGTGTGTCTGCATTTTCTAGCATCTAAAACCTTCTTGCTGAAGTATTAAAATACAGCAGGTGTTGATCAAGCATTTCTACAGCCATAAAGCCATACTTCCAAAACCATCTGTTTCTTCTGGACTGGGAGACTGTGTGTTGTATAAAGGCAGTAACCCTCTTCTGATGTCTTTTAAGACTGAGCCAAATTCTCTGTCGAGATACTTAGTGCAGAAAACCTCTGGATGCAGAGAGCCAGCCCACTGTGGATGCCTGTGCTCTCCCGCAGTTATCCCATCTCTTGGAGTCTGTGGGATTTGTATTGGATCTGATGTCATTTGGGAATGTTTCTTTGGTTTTTGCTAAGTCCCTCTCACTTGACTTTCATGAATTTGTGCATGTGGATTGTCTGCTTGTGTTCTTTGTCTACTGTGTTCATCACCTGATTTCTCCTTATAGTGTGTTAAACAGCTCACCTAGGTATCACAGTTGTGCACTGGAATGTTTGAGGGGAGCTTAATTTCTTCAGATATAAATATTAATCCATTAATTAAATACATTTACAAAAAAACTCAACAAACAGCAACAACAGAACAGGAAAGTATTTTGTGCCAAAAAAGGTGTGAGTATAAGAACTGCTGGTGAATTTGACCACTACTTTTTTTTTTTCTTAAAATCACAGACCATTTCTATTCCTCTATATAAAAAAATAAGTAATATTTCCAGAGCACGTTTAATATTTCTGAAGCAGACTTAACTCTTAAAGGATTCTCCATTCCTTGTATTTCCCTGTGTGCAACGTGATGTGCTCTCTTCAGGCTCTGTTCTTGTGTGTAGATTGAGTAATCTGTTGAGGGAATATAAACCACGTTCCCTCTCTGAGTCACACTGGCCAACTACAGAGTGCCAAGCATCAAAAAATGCAGAGCAGCCTTTACTTCAAAGGCTTTTTGGGAATGGAGTGTTTCTAAACTATTACAAACATTTGTTGAGCAATTCTGACAAATCTATAAAATTCATTACTGTCTTGAGTATAGGGAAAAGAGTAGTTCCAAGAACAGATGAACTAATGAAAACTAATTTCCTATAAATTTCTATTTTATTACAGAAATATGTAGAAATCCTGTAAGAATTAACTCTGTTCCATTATTTTAGTCTTTGGTGTTTGAAGAGGATGAGAAGTTTAGTGGAAATCTTTTTCATTACAGAACATGCGAGGGCACTTTCTGTTATCTAACAAGACTCTGTTTCTTCTCAGAAAGCAGTTTAAAAGGACCTTTTATGTTTGGTTAGTAGCAGTCACCAAGCCAGAAGCAATGCCTGAAGGGTTAGTAGTAGCAGGGAGGGAGGTGCTCCTGGAGAGGTAACTTGGGAAGACCTCATAATATCTAACCTGTTAAAAGACAAAGCAATAAAGCAAGCCAGACAGTGATAAAGTTATTTACCTACAAATGAAATAAACTTCAGGTCTCCCATAAGTGTGCTTAGGATTGCATTACCTGATAAAACACCAGTTTCATTCGGGGTCAAATGCAACTTGGCAGCTTGCAGAGCAGCTCCCTGTTTTAATACACATGATGAGAAGTTAAACTAATTGGTCTGGTTAAGTAATAGCCAAAAGCATGTGGAGGTGCTGGGGTTCAGGCATCGAACATGGTTTGGGTGCTTTTGGTTTGGGTTTTGTTTTGATTTTATAGGACTGCTGTAAGCAGCTTCTGAATAGCTTCTGACCTTGAGCTCTGCTTATGAGGTAGGATAGGTCCAAAGTTGCACAATACTGTTTCTGTTCACAAACAGTGCTGTTCACATGTGACAGAACTCAGAGCCGGGAGAAAGTACAGACCAGGCAGACTAAGGGTAGTAAAGTATTGTAAGCCTCTTCCTTCTGGGATGGAGCAACATTCAGCTTATGACTCTAACCAGAACACTGCAGATGCAGTCATTTGAGCAGTGCTGTTTGGACTGCACTAACTGGCTTGGCAAGGACCATTTGAAACAATCTGCATCAGATTGGACAGGAACCCTGCATGAAGTTTGGGGGAAGGGCTCAGTTCATAGACAGCAGGAGTATCCCTAGAGCTATTTGTTTTAAAGAACAGTTTAACTTCACAAATTTATAGGTGATCTAGCAAGCAACACATGAAACAAGACTCAGTTGTGTACCACATATAAGGTGCTGTCAGACTTGAAGCTGTGAGGTGTCTGTCAGTGAAGGGATTATTGCTTGGCGAAAGCTCTTAGCAGAGCCAGCTGCAGTGCTCGGTACTCAGAATATTATATGCTTATGAGATTTGTTTCTGATAAAATAATATTAATGACGTGTTATCCTGTGGGAGGACTCTTGATGTGTGAAAATTGCCAAGCGTGGGCCCATCAGGAACGAGCTATTTTCAGATTGCTTCTAAAATTGCACTTAAAATCAGGGAAATCTATATTCTCCATAACCAGTTTTTTTTTGTTTCTTTCGTCTTCCCAAGGCTTTTTGCTTCTGCATTTCTAAACACAGCAATGAAAACTACATGGAAGAAGTCAGGCCATTTGCCACTGTGGAAAGTGTTGAACAAGACACTAGTGGAACCTGGCCACCAGCCATCCCGCCTTTAGTCTGGCAAGGCCTGGGTTAATTACAGAAGGGCTTTAAAGGAGACAGCAGCTATGATAAAGAAGTAAGTAAAAATACCAGCTCTCTAGAAAGTGTGAGGTTTTCCTTTTTTCTCTGCTGTCACTGTAAAGCCTGCCCTCCTGAAGCTAGAGAAGAGCAAGCAGCACTGCCTGCCCAGCAGCGTCCCGGCGGCTGCCCGGAATGGCTCAGCATGCCAGGGAACAGCCACATTAGCCAACGTGGTGCCAAAGGGCTTGCTGGCTGCCTGTGCAGACCTGCACAGCTACTCCAGTGTGTGTGCTCTGTCAGTGCCACCCAGCCTTCAGTCATTAGCCTAAGGTCATCGGTAGGTTTCTGTGCATGGGAGTGTCTGGTTTTATGTATCGCTATGGCTTGACTGCATGTGTGTTTGTTTGTGTGCTTGCCCTGTAATGATCAGACCTACTTTGTGTACGTATATTTTAAAATATTTTATAAAGTCAGGGTAGGTATCGTTATCTAAAGGGAAGTGAAGCACTGGGTCAGAGGTTATGCCCTTTGCTGAAGGCTACAGAGCGTGTCTCTGGTGGAGACATGACCGGGACACTGGGTTTCTGACACAGACCCTGCAGGCTCCACTAAGCCATGTTACTTTTTTTGCCACTTCTGTGTAGGCAGTATTATGAATCGTAGATTATCTAACATGCATTCACAATGTTGTGCTTCAGAAAGCCTCGTGGCAACAGAGAAAGGAAATTGTCTTTCTTTACCTATGGACCTTTGCCACTACTACTACTACTGACAGTAAGATGTAAGCTCAGCAACAGTGTGCATGGACTCAAGCCTGCACAGCAAATAAGAGCACTCGTGTGCATCCTTTAACAAATGTTTGATGGGCTGACCAGCCGAGTGCAGCTGCATTCATTGGCAGTGACCAAAGTAGGTGGTCATGACCAAATTACAACCTGGAATGCTAAATCAGAGTCCTGCAGACAACCCCATCTGACAATTAGTCTAGCCCTCTGCTTTGCTGTGGGTTTGTTTACTTGAAATTATTTGGTTTGGTTAGTATGGCAGAGCTTACTGAAGAGCTGGTTGCTTGGCAACTTTCAGGTTTTGAAGTTTTTCCTTCAGAAAAGCTTTTTTTTTTTTTTTTCCTCTAGAACTTTTCCATAGAAAGGATCTTTACATGTAGAAAGGATCACTTCTGGAAGTGACACATTTTGTCCGTAAGATGTTTATTGAGGAAAGATATTAAAAGAAGCATAAAAAAAAGAAAAAAAATCTTAGCAAATAAATTAAAGCTTTTCAACCTCAAAATGTCTGGACAGACTGAAAATAATGTTTTATATATATATATATTTTTAAATCAAAACACAATTTCTGTAAAAATTGAAGAGCATGCATCATCAGTATGGCCTGTTCTGCACTTCTCACAGAAAGCTAAAATTTACATGACAAATGTGCCCAGCTTCCAAGTAGACTAGAAACTCAGAGAACTAACCAAATAAATCACTGCAAGAGACAAATACTTTCCTTTGGTCTTTTTTTAGAGTGCAAGGCCTTTAGGGCAGGGATAGTCTTTATTTTATATCATCTATCGGGCCAACCCACTGCTGAAAATTAAAAAGTAATACTTTCTACCAGATTTGATTCTCATCATAAAAATCAGCTTGTGCCTTCTTGTTGATACTTCTGCATAGGACGGGAACTGAGCAGATATCCAGATGCTGTTTCATTTCAAGTAGAGTGAGTGAGGTAATACAGTGTAGACTGCAGGATTTGCTCATTAAAATAACATGATTTGTTTGTTTCTCAGTTTTCTTAATCACATTCTCACCTCTCATTGTAGACACTGAACTGCAAACCATATATGAAATTAGTCAACCTAAGTGTGATTTTGTGATACATTACATGACTTAATTTCAACACTTATCTTTAGAGTCTGTAGTCACTGAACACTTTCTGTTGCAGCAAAAATAACTAAGAAGGGAGGAGGATTTCCCTCTTTTTTTTTTTTTCCTTTTTTTTCTTAATGTGACAAGAACAGACAAACCTGAAACAAACTCCATTCCCTCTTCATCCTTCTCTATCTCCCCACCCACCCAAATCAGTTACAAACAATTCATGAGGCTAAAATCTGATTAATTTGTTCTCTTCTGCTGTAGCAACTTCAGCAGGTGGGTTGGACCACCTTTGTACCCAGCAGTCCAGAGCAGTGCTTTCTGTCTTGCTATTTTCTCTGCTTTTCTACAGCAAAACAATGTGTGTCCAGAAGGCTTCAAAGAAAAGATGCTGTCACCTTTCTTTCTCTGCCATGGTAAGTTATTTTGGAGAATCTGCTGCTTGGGATGAAGGAAGGCCAGGCAACAAGTGTTGGTATTCTTGTATTTTGTTAGACTCTGCTAGGACCTGTGGAAGCCCTGCCTGTGCCTATGGAGGCCATGTTCTTGGTGCTGTTCAAGACTGCAGTGCCTCTGTACATGGGTGGACATATGGACAGGTTTGATAAGCTCTTAGGGGAGCACATTCCTTAAATAACTTTTCAACATCATCTTCCTGCAATTGGTTAGAAAATAGGATCAAGAGTGTGCCCTACTACAGTGTAAATCAACAGTGAATATAGACTGAAGGTCTCAGGACCACTTCCCTTATTTTGCTCTTTGTTGTGCAGTGTTTTCCTAATATCATGCATGCATTGTACATAGCAGAGATTTACATAGATAGTGTTCCACATTAAAGGCCAGATGCCAAAGCCTTTACTCATGGTGAGTAGGTCCCTTCTCCATGACTAATGCTTTGGAGATCAGGGAAGCTCCTAGTGAAACGAAGCATTACTTAACATGGGGTGAAGATTAAGAGGCTTTCCCTGTAACATGAGGGACAAATAATGCCTGTTCCCCTCCTGTACCTCTGGGTGGATCTGATGCCACACACACAGATCCTGGGTGGGTTTGTATCATGTGGGAGCAATTTACACAGCCAAGAGCCAGAAATGCATGGGTGGGAGCCTGGTGTTGGACTCACATCAGGTGAACTCAACCCAAATCATCAGCTACCTCTAAGGGATTTCTCAGAGATCTGGCAGTCCCTAGACCCCTGTCACACCACAAGTATTTTCTGTAGCTGGACGGAGCATGTATCCCACTCCATGAGCTCACGGATAGAGCAGCTCCTGAGCTGACACCAGGGTAAGTCCCTCTCTGCCATTCAAATCTAGATCTGTTGGTGATGGATCAGGACCATTCCTAGAGGAAGCAGAAGACCTGGTCTGTGTATGTAAACACCTGAAGAGGTGAGGAGCAGTGCCTAAGGAGTTCCACTTTTGCTTGCCAGTATTTATTCAATGCAACAGGGAGCAGCTGCACTGTGTCAAACTAAAGCCCATGCTCTTGTGACATCACTCCTTCCTTGTCCCACTTGGCCCCTCTTGGCTGCCAGTTAGACCTTCCCTGAGACAGTGATTGCACTTGTGTTCCCTTAATTAACAGCTCTCAATGAACATTAACTCTTTCATCAATTAATTTGTTGTGCTCACATGCATCACAACACCCTGAGGAGATGAGATCCACAGCAAAGCTGGGCACTGAGGGGAAAAGAGCAGATTCAGTAAAATAGTATTGATGTCAAGTGTAGGCTGCAGGGCCTGCAGGAGGTGGCTGGTGACCTCTGCTCTTCTTGGGCAAGTGTCAGCAGTACAGGTTTCCCAATGTTCTGGCCCTGTCCCCAGCAAAACTTGTGCCTGTAGCCAACGCCTTTGCTATTTGGGTGGGAGGCTCCTTACTTTAGGCTCCTTACTGTCATCTTTTAATAGGAAAGATCTGTGCTGTGTTGAATATCTGACAGCTTTGAGTAGAAACATATTGGTGAAACTTTGGAAGAGAGCTCGCAGGACTTGTTAAACTTGTTCTGTGAGTAAGACCAGGCTATTTCCCAGACTGTTGTTCTGACAAATTTTTGAGGCACTAAAGTAAACAATTGCCTTTCCTGGAGAAATGCTGCTGCTAAAAACGCTCACACTAGATTATATATATATTTTTAATGGAAAAAAAGGAAATGCAGTGAATTAGCTGTCTGCTTTATACCTGCCTTTAGACAGACATGCAATCATTATGCAGCAAAACCCACCCAAGTTCATTGACCTCTTTCACACTGGGCTCTGAGTAAGCATAAGTGGGCTCCATGTCACAGGCTAAAGAGGAGAGTTGAAGCACCTATACTGGCTGAAACCACAGAGTTTGAAGCTCACAGCCTCTGTAACACCCACCCACCCCACACATACAAATGAATGGCCTCCCCCACGCTTTTACCTTGGTTTTAATCCCTCCTAGAAAATGAAGTGTCAGATGTTCATATTAATGTAGTGGTTAACCAGCCTGTGGTAAAAACTCCACTGGACTGGCTTGATTTATGCACCACTTGTCACCACACCAGTAATTAAGAGTGAACAGGGAAGCAATGCCAATGCTGTATCTCATCAACTTTGCCATCTTTCTATTTCAGGGTTGAAGCTTCACTTAAGAAGTGAAAGTGCAGCTGTTTCCTCAAACAGTAACACCTTCTCAGATACACCAAACCAAAATCATGGTAAAAGGTCAAGATTTTAAGGGCATTTAGCATTCCTAAGGCCTGCTCTGGCTGTAAAGCACCATGTAGTTATTAAGTTGTTTTTCTTTAAAATTATGTAGCTATTTGTGCTACTTGTTAGTCCCATTTTACAGAGGGAAGGTTGGACTCAGACTTATAGCTTATGAAGCTCTGGCTCCTATTTTAGCATCTTATTTTTCAGGACACACAGAGAAATTTATCCCCTTTGGGAAAGATTTTTATTTTTTTTTCCTTTTTTGCACTCATAAGCTGCACAGGTCTCCCAGAGAGGCAGTGACATGATCCCACTTGTGGTTTTGAGACTTACTCATTGTCACTCTTATTTTCTCTTGTCTTCTTCCCTCTACTTGGGTAAGCCCAGTATTCGTGTATGGTCAATCTGGTTCTTGAGAAACTGTAAATGATACACAAAGTCCTTGGTTTCCTTTCCTGAGTGAATTCTGTGAGCTGGCAGCCGAGTCTGCAGGGAAGCCCTCTGACTTCTGTGTGGGCTTGTTCGAGTAGGTCTGGCTTCTGTTGCACTTTGTTAGCTTCAGGGGTGAGATGCAGAGATAAAAACAGAGGTCAGGAGCAGATCTGTGAATGACAAATATCAGGATGATGGAGCATATATGCCTATCCCATTAGCCGTAACAACTTTGGTAGCCTTGAACCACACTGATGTCCTGATATATTCTCTTTAAACTTAAAAAAACCCAACCTTGAGAGAGCATTCAGACATACTACAGTGTGTTTCAGTTCAAATAATACCATGGAGTTGCACTCTCTAAACCTGTCATTATTCCTGAGGTGCTAGCAAGGACATCAAGGGCACATTTCAACTGTTTCAAGTCGCAGTTTCTTGCCAGCTCCCGATTTTTTAGCCTGGAAGCAAGATTCATGCAGTCATCCTGTCTATTGTTCTACATCCCTGTTAACTAATTTTAACCAAATTCCACCGAAGACCTGAGGACCTCACAAGCCTTGAGAGACCTGGTGGTTGGTAGAGACAGAAGGCTGCAGCCTCAGCAGCTATTTGTTCTGTCGCCATCAGCTCGCGTGGCCAATTAACACACACACATCTCAACACTGGCTGCCTCCAGTCCAGCTGCTATTAGAGGGCACAAGATGCTATTGCAGAAGACAGGCAACAAAAGGAGAAAGAGGATAGTAATTTTTAGGAAACCAGCCTTCAATAGTTCCACTGCTGAGAGGCCCAGGCATTTGTTTCCCTTCTGCCACGACCATATCGAAAACAGGCAAGATTTTAACCACTAATTCATCTGCAGACTTGTCTGCAATTCTCACAAGGCCTTCATCTCAAATTAATCCATTAGGCAAGGCACATAATGAAAAATCACTTGCTCACCCAAATAAACCAGAAAAGCCAAAGTACTGGTTTGCATGAGCAAGCACTCGCTGAGTGAGGGCTGGGCAATGTAGCATGAATACACGAAGGAAGAAGATTATTGAAGTTTAAATTGATAAAACCCTGAGGAAGCTTGAGTCACTGGTGATAAATTCCTGTCTTCAGAGGAAATCAGTTTTAAAGGGAAAGGAGCTGGTTTAAAATATATTTGAAGTATCGAATTGCATGAATTTATGCCAAAGTTGCTTTCCCACTCCCACAGACTGGGAATAGAATTTGTGGTCCTTGCTTGCCTCTTTGAAAACCACAGCATCAGTTCTTCTACAGTCAAATAAGCAGTGAGGACAGGAAGGGAGCAGGTCTGGAGAAGTTCATGCTTTTGTGCTGGATCTTATTTTTTTGAATGAATTGGGTCTCCAGTTCTGCAGAATTGGCTGGGAAAGGAAGTAATGCATAAAATCAAATTACAAGGAGTTTGTGGTTGAGGAGCTGCTTATGAAGATGGGATGATGGAGAATGTGAAGCAGCCTACCCTATCTGACCCATCTCAGGAAAAAAAAAAAGGCAGGAGACAGGTTGCTTTATCCTCATGTATCTCTGGGCTGTTTCATGGTATGCTTTCTATTATGCCAGGATATTGTGTTCTTACCAGCAGTGCAGGATATCACACACACGTAGCTGGGAGGTCTGATGGAGGTGGGAGTGTGCACACGGAATTGATTAGGGGTTTGTGTCCTCTTGGCTGCAAGTCACAGGGGTTTTAAGGTCTGAACCTGGGTTTGGAGGAGAGGAAGCTTTAGAGACAGCTATATCTTTAATTACCTCTGGAAGGTTTACTGAAGTGCTTGGAGAATTGCTCATCTGTCTGAGCAGAAAGGGAGCACTGCTGTCAAAGCTGCTGGGGGCTCAAGAGGAAAATACCAGGGAGTTGAGATCAAATAGATATCCTGAGGTGTGCTGGGGACCATGTTATAAATAGGAAGGAAGAAAAAGCTCATGGCACTCAGATGACCCCCTCTCAACCCCTTTTGTAGCCATGCTTTGACAACAGCTAAAACATTATGTCAGCCCTTGATTATCTGGCTTGTGGACGAGCTAGCTTTCCCTTGATCCAGTAGCAGTACCTGATTCCTGAGGATACACTGCCCAGCTCTACCTCCTGCCCTGCCTGCTGATGTGGAATGGTGGACCCACTCTGCACAGCTGCTGGGTTTTTTCCAAGGTGGATGAGAATCCCACTGCCATTTTCATATCAAGCCACTTTCTAAGTAACCCATGAAAGTCTGGGTTTGTTTGTATTCTGGGTTTGGGGTCAGCCCAGTCTGGAAACCTCAAAGACTGAAGCTGAGATCCAGGTCCTCTCTTGCTTTTTAAGATTCAAACTTCTTTAGGAAGTCAGATATTTTATTGTTGCTTTTTTTTTTTTTTTTTTTTTTTTTCCCTAGAAATAGCAGATTGCAGAGAAGGTACTGGCAAAGAGAAAACAAGAGAAATGGAAGTAAGGAAGCGTGTAAACAAACCCCATTTGTAGAAGCCTGTTGGTATGGATCAGGAGTGTGCCTTTGTGACATGATCTTGGGGTGCACAAGCTGTGTTTTTCCTGATAAAGCTAAACTGCAGGATGTGCTTCAGGGGCACATGTAGCACACTGCAATCAGAAATGGGTTCCTGTGTCATCTGCTCTAGGGGATCCTGCTCTGGCAGTGGGGGTTGGACTAGATGATCTCCAGAGGTCCCTTCCAACCCCTGCTGTTTTGTGATTCTGTGAAGTTAAAAGGGAAAAATGCAACTGGCTGCCTGGCCATGTCCAACAGGATTTGCTTCAGCACAGTTGCAGTATCTCTGGGATATAGGTTAGATAAACCATGTTGAATTGCCCAGCCTTTGCTACATTTGCCTGTATGATTTAGCTATGGAGTGCTGAAAAAAAATGTGATAGAATTGTTTTTAAAGCATTATGACTTATTTTGCTTCCAATGAAAATGACCATCTACTCTGTGTTTAAAATGCATTGGAGAGACAACCTCAATGCACATGACAAAAAAATCCTTGTCCCATTCTCTTTAGTGACAGCTTTGCTACTGGGCCAAGTTTTCATGTGGAAAATGCAAGGTAATTATTTCAGTGGCATAATTCTGGAGTCACAAAGAAGCAACTAGCAACGAAGTGTCTATAATGATTAGGGCACTTTATTGAGTTGCAGGTTTGGGAGAGAAGAACTGATATACAACCTTTGGGGTTTTTTTGCTAGAAAGGAAACATTCTCTACTGAGATACTCTAGTTATTGAATATGTGCATGCTGAAATGATTAAGAACAGAACTGCTGACTTGGAAATATTGGGAAATAGGTATGCCCATGTTCATATTGGCCAATTATGCAGGGAGTGTCCACTGCACATTGTGCTAGATCATCTGTGATACTAATTTATACAAACAGTCCCAGACTAGGCTGGCCAGTGTTCTCTCAAACATGGTTTGAGAGGTAGCAGAAGCCAAGGATTGCTCCTGGAAGGTATGCAACTATAACAGTCTGGAGACATTTTGGTGGACCAAAGCTGCTCTTTAGGAATTAATTTACATGCTGGGTAATGGTCCCAAAAATGCTAAATTTACTAGCATGGTCAGCCTTTGTGTGTTTTTATTTTCATTTGAGTAACATTTAGGAATTGATGGAGGAAAGTGAGTTAAGGCAGAAATACCTCCATAATGGAAAATAAAAAGTGGATATAAGGGAAGGCTGACTTCTTTTATATTTGTTAACCCAAGTAAGGAAAGCGTAGCTGCAGTTATTTAGGAGAATCAGGGTGTTGCAATCTCTTATCACTCCTATCTGTGTCTGCTTGGGATGCAAGCAGTGGGAGATGGCAGAATCTGAAGAAACCCCTGTTAGCCTCACCCTTGATGCAACTCACATTCTTTGTGCATTTGCTCAGGGCTATCACCCTTCCTCACTCTCTCTGTGCCACAGATTTTGCAGCATTATGTGCACCTGAGTAGACTATTTTGAGCAGCTGCTTGCTATATTTGCACACGGTATTGAACTTCGGGTGGGAGCTGGGTAGAGGTAGATCAAAGGACTTGACTGGGAATGGAAGGGATGGGGCACGATCAACACAACCAGTCCCAGCAAACCATCACACCTGAGCTCTACTTCATGGCTTTTCTACTCGTCCTGAGGTGCTGTTTGAAGTGTGGGCTTGTGCCTTGTTGTCCCTCTCTCTTTATCACTGTGGACATACGTGGGCTATGAAGGCCTTTGCAGTGGGTCAGGAGTTAGGTGAGCAAAGGTATGAAGCTCCTTCTTCACTTGTGCAGGAAGGGCAGTGAGATTAATGCAAATAGCAGTATTAGTGTTCATAACCAGACACCTACCATTACTAGTCATCCATCTTGAATAACTGTACAGTGGCATGTGATGTCTTCAGCTCTACTTCTACTGGCATTCAGTCACCCTAAGGTAGTACAGAAATAAGGCAGAAGCTTGTTTCTGTGTCAGATGCTACTGTACTGTTTACTGACAAAGATTTTGTATGTAACACACCTAATTCCATCACAATATCAGTTCTTATGTCCTTACCCATAGAAACTGTGACACTTACTTATTTAAGAACATAGCAAGGAATGTCTAGCTTCAGGATTTGTTAAAGCAGGTAAAAATATACAGTAGTCCTTACATGATGTTACAAACACCAAAGTGATCTTTTAAGCAGAAAATGCATTCTACTCTTTGAAATGATCTAGTAGATGGTAATGGAGTTGCCATATTCCACAGCGAGTCAGCAGAGTTTTTGCGAGAGGGGAAATAACTCCTCAAGAATTAAACCCGCATATTTAGTCAATACCCTGACAACATTGTTCAGTTTGTGTTGTGAATTGTAATATTTAACTTGTATACTTCTCCTGGTTTGGGCCCAACATGACAACAAAGAACCAGCCCCATGGCCACTCAGTCAACTCCCTCCCCTCCCTGCCCTCCCACACTCACTCTGGGATGGGGAGGACAAAGCCCATCTAGAAGCTCATGGGTCAAGACAAAGGACAAGGGGGGTTCTTCACCGATTAAGGTCACAGGCAAAACAGGCTCAATTTGGGAAAAAATAATAATTGGATTTCATACTAATCAGATGCACAGAGTACACAGACAACACCCAGAGCAGGGCTTGCAGATGTTACCCCACCCCTCCCTTCTTCCCGGGCCCAAATCCCTTTGTTCCCGGTTTCTCTCCCTCCTTCCCCCCAGCGGCACAGGGGGACAGGGGATGGGGTTTAGAGTCAGTTCACAGGCTGGTGGTTCCTGCTGCTCCTTCCTCCTCAGGAAGAAGGATTCCTTACAGTCCTGCCCTGCTTCCCCACAGGTCCCTCCCATGGCACAGAGGCCTCCACCAACCTCTCCTTCCTGAGCCCTTCCCACCAGGCCCGGAGCTGCTCCAGCCTGGGCTTCCCACAGAGTCACGGGGACTTCGGGAACAGCCACCTCCCCTGGCCCGGGGGCTTCCACAGCTGGGCAATCAGAGCCCACTGGCCAAGTTCACCCTCCTGGTGCCCCCAGGGAATGTTCCACCACATTCCCCCATGAGTGCAGGGGCACAGCTGCCATCTCGCCATGGGTTGCAGGGAAACTTCTGCTTGGGCACCTTTTTCCTCACCAACCACCAACACTGCTCTCCTTCCCCAGCTCAGCTCTTCTCCCTCTCTCTGCTCGCTCTGCTCAGGTGTTATATCAGTTATTTCATATGTTAATGGCAGAGGTGCATCTCTTGTCCCTCTAACGGCTCCTTGGCTGGGTTTGGATCAGGAGGAGCTTCTGAGGGAGCCACTGTGGGGCCCTTCCCCCACTACCAAAAAAACCACCAATGAAAACGAGCAAAGGAATTTATTTTTCTTTTCTGCTGGGCAAAAATTGAGGGTCTTTGCAAAGAGGAGCCACATTTCAGAGGATAGCTATCAGTTTTTCCTGTGCAATGGGTGGCATAGGATTTTGGGGTACTAAAACCCACTGCAGCCACAGAGTTTTTATTTTTAAATTTACTTTTTTGTTGCCTACTTTTATTAGTGAATGAGCTGATGCTGCAAATCCTGAGTTTCAAACATTTTAGAAGTCTGCTTCTAACTTAAGGGAAGGTTCCCTAGAAAACGCAACATTGAACTTGGTGACTGAGATGACAGATAAAACCAGGACACACAAAAAATAAAGAATGAGTAGGAACCCTACTGAGATAACACCATTGTAATTCACTATAATTAAGGTTTAATTCCAGCACCCGTGAGTGTCTCGGTCTCATCCTTTCTAAGTGCTGCTATCCAAGCAAACAGTGTTAAGAGAAGAGAAAGAGATTCTGGGTAAGTAAAAATACATCCATTTTCATCAGGGGGTAGCCTCTAAAAGCAGCATGATCTACAGAGGTTTGTTTAAAATAAACAGCTCTTGAATGATAACCCTAGTTTTTCCACTAACACTCTGCCCAAGGCAAATCATTTTACATGTATAAAATGGAAATGATAGCTACTAACCTGCTTTACAGGAGATTTGCAGAGATAAATTAGTTAAAGTTTGTGCAAAGTTTTCAACATGCAAAGTGCTATAAAGCTCCACAAATTATAACCTCAGTCCTTGCTTGAAAACCTCAGCAACGAGTCATAAAATACAAACTCACTGAAACAGAATCCATGCAAACTACATTGCCCACCATCTCAAACACCATGCAAATGAAATCCGAGCAAGTCGGACTGTAAAACCTTGCTCATTCCTCTCTGTTTTGCTTCCTCTCTCCCAGTGAAAAAGGCTGCCCTTTAAAATCACTTTTGCAGCACGCAAAGAAGAGCTGCATTGCTGTTGAGGAACAGTTGCTGATGAATTTTGTGGAGGGGCAAATGCTGACCCACTTCTGGGTGGATAATGAAAACAAACTCTTTTTTTGTTGTTGTTGCTTCACTCAAGGAAAGGACCCAGCAGTGGGGATTTCTTTACTCTGCAGTGGGGATTTCTATACTCTTAAAATTATTCTGAGACTCTATTCTGTTTTGAGGGAATGAGGTGGGAGGGACACAGCAGAATCAATCCTGCTTTTTCCACTGACAGGGAAATCAGTTATTCATCCTCTTACAGTTACTTCTCTCCACGTGTAGCAAAGTAATCAGCTCAGTGGTGCAGGCAAGTGCTGGTGAGCACTCACAATTTTAGTTCTGCAATTCAGCAGTATCCATATGAAACAACTAGCAGCTTAAATGGACTTTACTTCATATACTGGAGTGTTTATGCCTAATATACAGAAGATCGCAAATATATACACACTATAAAGCAAGTGAAGCTGAAGCAAGATGTTGCATTTAGTGTGATAGTCTCGTATGTAGTATTAATTAAAAACTTGGTGGTAAAAAAGTTGGCCTTTGTCACATGACCTTTGATCCATGCACACATGCAGCTGGTAATAAAAGTTTTGCAACATGAAGGAATATTTCATGCCCGTGCTGAAATTCATGTAGTTAACTTAGCTTCAAAGGGGTTCAAAGGCAGTCAGTAGGTATGTATGTGACCAGCTGCTTGGGGGAAATGTAATATTTGAATTCAAACTGTTTCAGAAATTGTTCGGTTGTGTAAGAAAGGCCCTGCCTGTGATCGTGTCTCTAACCTCAGTCTTAGGGTCTCTTTATGTATCTTGTGACCTTGGCAAGTAAAGCACAGATGCCACAAAAGTAACACATTTGTGCTTTCAGAGGTGGGAGGATGGAATTCATGGCAGCTTGCACTGCCAGCAGCACATGAGAACCTCCTGTAGTGGGCATCTGTAGTGTGGGAAAGCAAATCTAAAGGGGAATATGCCTAGTCTTCCCTTGCTCATCACGTCAGGAATGAAGGACGAGTTTAGTTGGGAACAAATACTTGGGTTTATGTGCATTTATGTAAGGGCAGTACGTGATGGGTGGCAAAGCAAGCATGAAATGTTCCTGCTCAGTATAGCAGGTAGAATCGTGGTTACACGAGAAATTCTGCAAAGCAAGTACTTGTTCTTTAACGTGTTAGGACAGGACTTGGACAAGTTTCTCCACTGAGCTCGTGTGCAAAAGGTGTTTTCTCATTTTCCCTATATTTAGTTTGTTTTTTAGGTGTCACTTTGAATCCTTTCTATTCCTAGATTTTAAAATCTACATTGCCTTCCATAGTGGTAGCTTAATGCTCAACATTAAGCACATGTTTTTATTTCCTATTTATCTACAGATTTGAGGTTCATTCGTCGGTTTCCTTCATCATTCTTTCTTTCTCATAATGCAAACTGCAGTCATTAGAGTGTGCTGAGGGTACATGGCAAACCTTCCTTCTGTAGAAGCTGATCATTTGTTCCTGGGCTTCTAATTTTTAAAGATTCTCCTATTTGTCTTCCTAAATGAAAATGAATCGTATCTACATAATGTTTACGAAGTTGCACTGTCTGAGCATCTTTGAGGCAAATTGCACTCATGGTGTACTATAAGCCCAGGTTCTACCCTCAGTAACAGCCACAAAACCAATCATGAGTTAAGCAGAGTTCCTCGGATGTTACTAATGTCTGAGTTTACTCCAAGGAACATCTTTCACGTTATTTACAAAATATCATCTGACCAGGATGTCAGCTAGAGCATACAAAAGCTGGCTTGTAACCCAGTTCATCTAAATAAATGATTATGGGTATGGTGGAATGGTGCATAGCTGAAGGCATGTGGCCAGGCTTTGAGCTGGGATAAATAAATAGGACGGTGGTTTTCTTTGCCTAGTTAGGGCAGTAACTAGTTAAACTATCAGAAAAAGATCGTACAGAGGAAGTTGACTGGTAAGAGAAAAGTAATGCATCTCTCAGAGGACCATGCACCACAGAGGAAAGTCAAGATACACTCAGTGGCTGTTTTGCAATCCATTGTGTTCCAGCACCCTGTGATAGGCACAGGCATCTAGCACGTAAACTCCCAAACCTCCTGTCATTACCCACTTCAATTACTGGAGTTCCCAGTTAATCATAACAGTTCTGAGGATTCATATCCTATTGACTATTATGGCCCACGTCTCCACAAGAGCTTTACGAAGAAATCACCAACCAGCATTTAACCAGTTGCAATGCTGAATCATCATTTACTGGGAAAGATCCCAACCCAGACAAGTGACACTTCTGTGTCCTATTAACACGCCTGAGTGACAAGATGGTGCTTCCTCCCACTTCCCAGAGGTGCAGCCTGTTGAAAACATAAAAAAACAAAAAATTGAAACCACAGGAAT
>NW_009954185.1:9272216-9272641 GCF_000747805.2 Chaetura pelagica | reverse complement strand
CCTGTGGATTTCCCTGGAGCACCTCAACAACACCTGTATGTTTGTGTTTATCGAGCAGTTCGCGCTCAGGGCAGGGAGCACTTTCTCCTGCCGGAGAGCAGGAACTGTACGCGCCGGTACGGACTCTGTCACCCTTGTGCTAAACACCTAGTAAGAAGCAGCGCTGTTTTATTTCACACACACACACATCCCTAGCCTTGCAAACATTAAGGGTAAAAACGCCTCGAAGAAGAACAGGACTTGGCAGAGGAGCCAAGTGGGCTCCGCTGATTCCGGGGGAGCAGAATGAATAAGGGCGGAGCCAACTGAACCTCCGCAGCGGCTTTGCTGTCGCAGGTCCCCGATCAAGCGCCTCAGCCCGTCCTTGCCCGCACCCTCCTCCCGGGAGACTGCGAGGTCCCTGGGGAACGGGACGGGACGGGACG
>NW_009954185.1:9266117-9271325 GCF_000747805.2 Chaetura pelagica | reverse complement strand
TCTTTCCTTTAAAAGAAAGACACGGGAGGGGAGGGGAAAAAAAAGAAGAAGCCGAGACAGCGGAGGAAAGGGGTGAAAGCCAAAACCTCGTAGCAGCGATCGCGCAGCTCTGACTTCCTGATTCTGGGCTTATTTTCTTTTGTGGGGGTGGGAGAAATAAAAGGGGACAAGCCTCGGCACACCGGGTGTGCTTCTCTCCTTTCCGTGTGTGGTTTTGTTGTGTTTTTGGTTGGCTGTTTTGTGGTGGTTTTTTTTTTGGGGGGGTTTTGCCTTCTTTCCCCCCGTTCCCCGCCTTGCCCCGGTCGCTGCCCGCAGTTGCGCTCCGGGCTCAGCCCCGCACCGGCGCTGCGTGGGAACGGCGCGGCGGGTGGTTCGGGGCGTTTTGGGGCTTTTTGGGGGGTTTGTTGGGTTGTGGGTTTTTGTTTTTTTTTTTTTTGTTTTTTTTTTCTCAGAGGGTGAGAAAACGTTTCTGGCTGGTCAGATCCGTCTCTTTTTTTCCCCTCCCTATGTGTGGTGTTCTCCTTTTGTGAGTGAGGAGAGCAGGCCCCGGCTGCTGTTCCAGGCAGAGCACAGTCCTCTTTATCTTGGAAATCTGCCAGGCAGGGGGAAAAAAAAAAATAAAAATGCAGATTTGGGTGGTTTGGGTTTGTTTTATTTTATTTTTTTTTTAAACTTTCTTTCTGTGTGGGTTTTTTTTTTTTTAAAGAAAAAGCGGGAGAAGAGAATGAAGAGTTTTTAGAAGAGCTGGTTCATGGCTTAAAGCAAATGAGTCTTTCATGACTGTGCACGGGAAAACCGCCCTGTGAGGGAGAAAACACCCCATCCCAGAGAACTAGTTGCACAACCTTCAAAAACTGGAGAGATTCTCTTGATCCAGAAATCAAGTTCATACCTGTTACTGATGTAACACGGGCAGGTTTTCTTTCCTGGTTTTCTTTTTATTTCTGTTTTCTTTTTCCTCGCCCTTTGAAAATTAAGAGAAGCAAGGTGACTCCTCTGCTGGTGTGAAGCCTTTTTGGGATGCAGTTTCAGGTGCACATGCCCTGTAGAATCCATAAGGCATGAGGAGAAACACCAGATTTGTAGTTAATTCTCTGCCTCCTAAACTTAGGAGGGTTCCAGTTATTTGAGGATTGCTAAATAATCACCATCTAAGTGATAAACCAAATAGAGACAGATTATTTTGGGTACATTCTGTCAGCAAGTAGCTGTTCCTTTGGGAGTAGCTGGGAACTCAGTGGCAGAGGTGAAGGCAGAAGAATTTCTTCAGGAAGCAGTAGTTGATTGATAGGTCTTTATTAGTTTCTCCCCACACTTGAGGATAAGCAAGAAAATAAGCCATGTGTACAAAATGAAGCAGCATTTGAGAACAGTGAGATACTGGTTTGAAGTGACAGGTCCAATGGTTTAATAGAGCATTAGTGTTATATTGAGGACCTCCCTCGTTGATCAAATTATAGGACTCAGCATCAGAATTCAGAGTAACTCTGGATGTAATAAAAAACATGCAACGCTTGACTTTTAAGAACAAATTCTGTGGATTTTAGACGTTCTAATTGCATGTGAAGTTACACTTTTGAATATTTCAACCCGCTTTGTTCTCTTACTAAAAAGAGGAGGTGTCTCAAAAAAAAGGAAAGTACGTGGGCAAGTGGTGTTTTTTGTTAGAAGAACATTGTAACCTGTAAAATCTGAACAATGTACTGTTTGAACAGACGTTTAAACACAATTGTGTCTTTTCCCAAAATCCTAAGATGAGTTCTTTGAATGGATGAGAGAGAGAGCTGGTTTGGTCCTAACACTGTAGTAATTAAGATACAAAAAACCCGACAACCCCTGGTTGTGCATATTCCAGAACCAAGTGGCATTGTGCAAAACTGAAACCCTCTCACAGGGATCAATACCTGCCTCTGTCTCTATCTACCTGCTCTGATGTTGACCCAGATTAACCACAGTGGAAATAATCTGGATTTCCACCAGTGTATCCTGGATGGCCTGTGTGGTGGTACCTGAGACAAATAAATACCTGTGACAGCCAACGTGCCACTTAGAGAAGCCACGTTTGACCCATGTCCAGTTTTGTGTGCCAGAGGTTGGGGACAGCACTACAGTTAAGCAAACTGCTTTCTGTAGCTGTATTTTGGTTTTATATCTCTAGTTTTGATCTGTAGCTGCCACTGTTGTGGGAGGGGAGCTTGCTGCTCTGTGCTGGGAGTGTGCGTGCAAGCGTGCGCGGTGACGCGGTGGCTGGAGAAGTTGGCTGTGATGACCTTGTGAACCTGATGTCTTACAGGGCTTTCTGAAAAACAAAGGAAAACAAAGTTCCTTGAGGATGTTGAAGTATTCATTGTCAAGTGAAATGACAAAGCTCTGTCTGTTACCCTGTGCAGTGTTCACACGTGGGCTGCGTGTGTGCTGCTAGTGCGTATTGCTGCCCTTTCCGTTGTTTTGTAGGTTCTGCTCTGTATCTTGTTCCATATTTATTTGCAGCAGGTGCATACAAGTAGACTAAATCTTTGTGGGTTGTGTGGGGCTTGGTCTGGTTGTGTGCAGGCATCCGGGGGTGTTTGCCGATGCCCTCCGGGGTGTCCTGACTGCTGCTCTGTGGGAACAGGGGTCCCAGTGAAATGTGCCTGCTGGTGGGGACTGTCATGGGAGCTAATACAGGGGCTTCCCAGGAGCAGGCAGCTGCCTCTGCACCTCCAGCTTGGCTGAGGGGTTGTCAGCGTCCTTTGCCTGCCTGGTGCCAGGTGCTGGGTTGCAGGTGAAGGACATCTCGTGGTCCTGTTATGGTAGCAGGGTTGCTGTCATGCTCTTTTGTCATTCCTCTATTTGTATTATCACTGATGCAAGTGGAGTTTTCTGTGTGGAGACAGGAACAAATGTGTGTGTGTGTTACCTAAGGTATTGTCTATGCATCCTTTTTTCTCCTTGGTAAATGACCAAACTTCTTTGGATTTGGAAACTAAAATAAATCTGTGCAGCCTTGGCAGTGAATGCAATTAGAGACCCAGCAGTCGAGATACCGACACCATTTAATTTGGTGAAATAATAGAATTAAATAAGTAGGCTTAACTACAGAGTTGCTCTTACTCCAGTGCCTCAATGTGTGAATGATTAAGAACAAAACCTAAATCCTCCCATCATTAAGGGCAATTTCTGATAAGCAAGGAAGGTAAAGTGCTAGTGGTCATTTGCCTAATTTGGGCAACCTGCAAAATACAGTGACTCTGTGCAGGATGCCACAAAAGAGATTAGTCTCTCAGCAAAGTGTGTGTGTGTGTGTGGTGAGCAAACTACACGGAAAAGTGGTAGTAGAAAGTAAAAATGTGTTATTCCTAGCATCAAGAGTATATGAGGAGATTTGCAGATAAATAAGAAATCAAGATCAATGCCCTGGAGACTTTACAATCAGAGTAGTCCGTTGTAATTTATTTGTTAATTTATAGAGAGAGACTTAGAGGGAGTGTCGTGCAGTGCCATTATGGTCCTCGGGGCTGACTTTTGCATTTGGGTATCCATGTATCACTGAAATCACTGGGATATGCTAGCTTTAGCAGCAAGATAGCTGACTAGCCAAACCAGTTCCTTCAGAAGATGTCCTTATCTTCCTTGAGCACAATCTCTTTTGCTTAATAGCTCTTCAGAAGCAACCTTAGTGAAAGGTATACTTCATTTTAGGGAGGACTACAGTACCTCCATGGAACGGTTTTGCATAAAAACTGTTGATATTGTTGCAAACTCCTGGATTAGTCCAAGTTCTGGTAGCATTTGTGCATCAGAAGGTACAGTCACCCTGCATGTGGAGTTTCTCAGAAAGAACTAACATATATTCAAAATCAGTTATGAGCACAGAAATGCTTTGACTTGGAGAACTTCAACAATGGGAGCCAGGATTACCTCTACCCACAAAAGTGTCCTCTGGCTGGTCTATGTTAGGAGCACTTGCTGGGTTGACTGGGCTGACAAACCTTATTTCTACTATTCAAAATGGGGGTGAGGCCTTATTCTGTAAAAAGATGACCTGCTACCTGAAGCGATTGCTGTTTTGGGAATGTGTGAATTGCATTAGGCATCTTTCATTTGTGCTTAATTTCTCAAACCCCATTCTGCTATACTGCTCTTCTTGTGCACCTACTAGGGAAAAAAAAGCAATTCTGTCAGTCAGGGATCAGCTGACACAGGAATAGCATCAATCCAGCTAGGATTTTGCTAGTTTTAGCAGTAAGGGAAAATTATTAGGAAAGGCAGTAGATCTGTAATTTGCCTCTCAGTGGAAGGCATGTGCTTGCTTTTCATTTCCCAAACTTGCTCTGTAGCAGCTGTAGAAGTTGTGTACCCTCTGATGAATACTCTAACAGCAGTTACTGCTGTGATGGGGACAGTCACCTGCCTTGCTCTCTCACTTCACGGTTAGGTTGAGTAACATGTCTTGCTGTAAGTGCTGTTTGGAGAAGATAGTGGAGAATTTGCCTCTCTGGAGCCTAAGCAGCATCTCAGACAGTGACTGAGCAGGAGTTGCTGCTTCGTGGAGAATAAGGTGTACGAGAGTGGGAATGAAGGTGAGGGATTAGCAGATGTGCCATCACCTCTGGGAATCACCCTTTGAATGGGAATGATGCAACGCCAGATGTCCTTGTCCCCAAGATGTTTGGGATGTGACTCATCAGATGTCCTCAGGAATGGACTGCTGCCATTGGTGAAGTGCATGGACATGGGGAGCCAGCACTGTGGATTTATCAATGTTGTGTAGGCGAGGGTAGAAGGAATTCAGGTGATTTTTTAAATTTTTTTTTGCCAGGAGTTAATAGTTTTGCAGTGCTGGAGTCCACCACTTGATGTTCATGTGAACTCTGACAGTTGTTTTTCAGCTTGGAACAGTACACACTGACCCTGTTAAATGCATTTCAATTTGACCTTCTCCTGGTGCCCCTTCACTTCCAGGAACGCGTTGCGTGTTGTATGAGATCTAGTAGAGTTCCTGCCCATTCTAGTTTTGATGTGTTACTTCTTGGCTTCCAACTACAACAAACGGCACTGTAATACTTCTTTTTTTAGGACTGAATTCTGCTGACCTAGAAGTATTGAGTAATAGTGTGTATTTTTTTTTTTTCTTCAGGAATAGTTACAGAACATTTGGCATGAATATGGGCAGCAGAAGTCATTCCTTAAGGAAATGTGGAAAAAAAAGTAGTTGATGGACTCCTC
>NW_009954185.1:9233853-9266070 GCF_000747805.2 Chaetura pelagica | reverse complement strand
GCTGTTCATTAAGAGCTAGGATATGCCTTTGTAGCTGGTCTCGTAGGGAAAATGTGTAGGTGTGGGTCTTGTGCTCGCTGTGCTTAATAATCTTACTGAGAGTTGCTCACAGAGAGGAAACGTGAGAAATCCACTTGTGAGAATGTTTGTTTGAACAGGAGAACTTTCTGATGCCCAGAGCGAAAAGACAAGGCAGAGGGTTGGCCGTTGAGCTAAGAAGCATGCTTACAACCTTTTTAAGAACAGAAGGCATTGCTAGGAGAGAGCAGTGCTGGATTTGTACAGCCCGTAGAGGCGTGTGAGCTTTCGTTTTGAAGTTTTAATGCAAAGTGTGTTTTGGGTGTTGACGGATCCATGCAAGGCAGATGCAAGGTTCCTCCTCCTGCCAGCGTGCCTTCTCCTGCCCAGCACATCTGCGTACATGAAAGTAAACATCTACGTGTTCACATACATGTCTTGCTGCTGCAGTGCATCAAATCATGGGTGGGTTTTGTTTGTTTCAGCGGTGAAAAAAAACAACACAACAAACCAAACAAAGCCTGGAAAAAAAAAAAAAAGAAGAGTAACTTCCAGTCAAACTGAAACAAATATATCAGGCTGGTTCTATAGAAGGGAAAAAAAAAATAAGCTAACAGCAAAACATCAACCAAAAAAACCTGTTTTAAGATAATCTGGAAGATTAAATTGGACCTGAGACCATTTCTTTCCTTTTTAAGTTGTGTGAGAAGGAAAATGAAATGCTGTTTGAAATGAAAATTTGCAGGTTTATTTTGAAAATACCAGGACACCACTTAATTTTCTTATGACTCCCTCCCACTCATTTCTTTTTTTTTTTTTTCAACAACATGTTTGCTGAGTTTGGCTCAAATTAGTGAACTTACTCTAATTCCCTTCTTTCCCCTCTGAAGAACTTCAGATTTTGGGGTTTGGCTAAACTGTAATTTATATATATGTGAAAAGCACTACTCCAGATGTGAAGTAGAGAGATAAATGCTGTCTGAAATGTTTGTGAACAGTTTTCCATTTTCATCAAATAATGAAAATAAGGTGGTCATGCAAGGAATAGTAGAAATAATAAGATAATGTGAATTAGTGATGCTACTAATAAAAATAATAAAAGGCATGATATCCATTACCTCCCTGGCTGCCATGTGGTTGTTCCCTTCACCATACCTTGCTAACCTGAGGCCAGAGGAGGAGTTGGAGGCTCTCAGCTCCTTGCCAGCCATGCCTAAGCAGGCAGGCTGGGGATTTGGGCAGGGGAGGTGAAAGCTGTCTAGCAGTAGCAATGCCCCAAGGGCCAGCAGCACTGCTGTGTGGGTTAAAAGCCTTCTCTGTCTAGTGGTTATGGCTCTGTGATTCTTTTTGGTTGCAAAGGTGCTGCGTCAAGGGTGGGGAGCCTCCAGCTCCCTGGAAAAGCAGTGGCTTTGTCAGCCCCCTCTGTCCTAAACCAAACCAACAAGCAAAACAAAAGAATGAAAATATTGCAGGACCAGCAAAGGCAGGTTTGCCAGCACAGCTCTGCTGGGGTAGGTCGATGGTTTGTTGTGGGGCTGGGCGAGGGGGCAGGGACCGTGTCAGGTGGGATGTTTTCCGGGGAAGATGTGGAAGGAAGGAGGAGAGGATATAAACCAGCTGTCTCGATGACAGGATGGTAGTATTTTAGCTTTGGCTTTTACAAGAAGAAAATTATCAGTTTGTGGGAACGGGGTTTGTGTATGTTTGGTAATCGAAAGGCAGTGGCATGATCCCTGCCTTATCATCACCAGATGCAGCAGTAAATATGAGGATAACCAGAAAAGCTCTGGAAATCAGCCACTTTTGACACTGGGGCACTGCAAGCTCATACAGCCCTTCTTCTAGATGATGAAAAGAATAATTTTACTTACTGGGAGCTACAGGATCATGGAGCTACAAGCCATGGAAGCTTTGAATGGTTGCCTGAGGCAACACAGCTGGCCACTGGCAAAGTTGCCTATTAGGATTTTGGCCTCTTGCCCCATTCTTGGGCCAATGACAAACACTGCCTGGAGCTGAAGGTAACCAACATCCTGCTCTGAGCTTATTTGCCAGTTTGAAACAATGTCTTCACAAAGCATGGTTTCCCCTTTTTCCTGAAGGCCCTTCTGCATGTCCTTCCCTGGGGATGTGTGCCTTGGTGGAGGCTGGCCATAGCCTGGGATGAGGTGACCTGTGGTGGCATGTGTCTGGCTTGGCTTCTCGTGACCAAAATGTGCTCATTCCCCACCTTGCAGTAGGGCTCAGCATGCCTGGCCCCTTGTGCCATTGCCCTGGGGGAAGACCCAGCTCCTCTTGAAATAACAGACATGAGACAGTAGCTGCACATCGAGGTTGGGTGTAAGCAGATGTAAAATCTGAACTCAGTTTCCTAAATTACGCTTTTTATGTAGCTGAAGCACAGTCGTGATGGCAGCTTTCATATTTGAAAGTCTAACTTAAAAAAAAACAAACAACAACCAATGAAACAAAAAATACTATAGTTGCTTTTGTCTGGGGTATGTGCTCACTCCCCCCTCCGTTAAAGCTGTGAGAGACATGTACTCTTCTGAAGGCTGAACTGATTCGTGTCTGAGGTAGTAACCACTTCTTGAGGGCTGCGTACTTAAATTCTGCAGAGTGCAGTTATGGCTGCATGGGCAGCTTCTTATTGCTAAGAAATTGTCTAATCTTGGAAATAACCAATTTTTTTTTGTTGCACGTAATTAATTGAGTCTCTATTTTGTTTTTTAGTTCTTACTTTCAAAATGCTTTTGTAGAACAACTGTTTTCTGAAGTTCACTCGGTAGGGAAGACGAACGGAGGAGGCAGGGTTCAAGGAAGAAGCTTGTTGTAGCAGTTGGGTCAGTTACTTCAACTATGCCTTTAGCAAAGAAGTAAGAGGCTGTTTGCACAAATCAGTACCTAGTTCCCATGATTCAGATTGAATCACGTAGTTCAAGTAATTTGCATAAATAAATGACTTCTAGTAAATGAGACAACCTCTGCAATTAGGATGGCATGCTGCATATTTCATGTTATTTATTATGTGGTTTTCAATAGATATGATTAAGTTGGGTTAGACTTGGGATAATGAGTGGCATTTCAACATAAGCCACTTAACCAGAGCTTACATTAAAATTAGATACACATTTGTTAGCACAGGTGGCATTGTGCTGTGTCTTCAGCACAGGTTTTCTTACTAATTTTCCGCAAGCAGATACTTAACAGGGAAAAGCAGTCACCTTGCCAAGTGCACCTCTCTTTTCTTTAACTGTACTGGGGAAATCTTAAGCAGGTGCTTCCCCAGCGTTTGCAATTTGCTGTAGTTTTTGCTTTGCTTCATATGTTCCTGGGCCATCAACTCCAATGGCTGTGCCACAGCAGAGATGCAGATGTTTCTCTGGTGTGCTCATGGATCACGCTCTATCCCTGGTGTTTCCAAGGGGATGTGCCTCATGCTTCACCTCCAGCTCCTGCTGCTGTGTTTGGACTTGTAACGAGAGCATTGTAGTTTGGTGTAGAAGAAAAGGTCGTCTTGGCCCTTGTTTCCTAATGCTGTTGTTTTGTAGTTTGTCTTAGTTTTAAGTAGCTGTATTATGCAATAGAAAAATCCCATGTGGTTTTGGTGTTGTGAAGGTAGTATAAGGAAAAATAAAATGTGGGCACTTTGCTACTTTGTCGTAACTGGTTATACCATGTACAATGTTGATTAAGTAAATACACCCTGAGCTATCAAAGGGAAATAAGCAGTTTTGCCTGATGGTGCACTCTGGGAGTATAGAGAATAGGTAAGATTGGAGACTTACTGGCTGCATGATCATTTGTTTTATTCGGCAGAAAATTTTGCTATCGTGTCTCTTTCCACCTTTTTCAATTAGTATAAAAGATGTGTAAGACATTAAGGATACCTGCTTGATAAAAGAGCCTTTCAGAATAATGAAGATACCAGATCTTCAGTGCCAGATAAAGATAGAATTTTGCATATATGATCACCGTTCCTTCTGCAAGTGGAAGTTACCAGTTCTCCTACCTGAAGGTGTTGGTGGTGAACTTTGCACAGGCACTTTGAAAGCTGAAAAAAACCCATAAAAAATATTCTTCATTCCCCATAATCATTGGGAAGGGAAAGCTGTGGTAAGAAGAGATATGATTAATGTTTGACAAACTTGCTTCTCATGTGTTAAATCTGGAGGTCCAGAGATCATCTGCTGGGCACATGAAGACAAGGAAGCTTACTCCTTCAGTAAACTGGAGGCGAGATGTCCTCACATCCCTATGTGAGAGCCTGTCCCTTGTTGGGACAATGTTGGGAACTGCCTAAGAGAAAGAAAGTGCCTTTTGACTAGAGGTGTTACAGGTGTGGAGCGTTTTTTTCTCCTCCATTTTTATTGCAGCCCATTTTTCGTGAATGGAAACTTGATGTTCTCTCTTGTTGAACAGGATTCAGTTTGCATTGCTGCTCTTCAGCTGGGTTTTGCACCAAGTCTGTGCCTTTTTTTTTATTTTTCCCACCTCTGTTAAAAAACAAACAGAAAACCCCAAGTGAAAAACCGATTAAACCAGAACAAAACAAAAGAATTTTTTTGGAAGCAAAAGTGTTAGTTGGCAAAACCCTGACTCTGGAAGCTGTGTTGTCAGAGCTAGACCATAATTTGAGCTGTTGGGTCTCCGCATGAACACTGGGTTTGCACCACAGAGCGGCGCGTGGGACGCAGGGCCCTTGGTGTTTGCCGGGAAGTGGTGGCAGCGTGGCTTCATTTTCACAGCCAGCCTAAAAGAGAGAAGTCCCTCCCTGACAAACAAGCTGTCAGGAAAAAAACCAACTAGTAACAGTCCCATCACCTCTCCCTCAGCTACTGATCCAGGTGTTTCCCAGTGGAGACCTGCAGAAATGTGAAGATTAATTATGTCCAGGAGGAGCCCAGGAATTGCGCCCAGCACAGTAACTGACAGGGTGTTGATCACCCATACAAAGTGGACCATTTAGTGTCTTTCCAGCTGGTCCTTGTGTACTAGTACATGTTGGGGACAGAGTGCAGCCTTCTGTTTGAAGTTTCACTTGTGGACCAGAGGAAAGCCGACATTCTAATAGAATCTGTGTGTAGAGGACTGAATGAAGTGCATGAGGCTTGCTTCATCCTTTGCCTTTACTGTTGTGGTTGTAGCATCTGGGTAGATATTGATGCCACTGTTACTTCCCCAGAATTCATGGAAGAAGTTCAGTCTTTTGGAGTGGAAGCAAGGACAGTTATTTCACTGCAGATTCGGAAAGGGAAACATGCAAGCCATGTTTATATTCTGTGCTCAGCTTCCGCCTATCTGCACAGGAAGAAAAGTAGTTGAGTTTTGCAGTAGTCTTGGTTTGGTGTAAGAAGAAAAATGTGAACCTTTCCATTTGCAATTCCTAATTTGACCACTTGAAATGAGGATAGGTGATGAAGTCAAAACTTCAGCATCTTCAGTTACGTGGTAGGATCTGGTACTTTCTTCAAACATCTCTGTTAGGATATATGACCAATTACTGGATCAGTTTGGTATTTTTCTTTTTGTTTGGGATTTGAAAGGATTATAATTGAAAAACTCTTGATTTCCACCTCATCTTCGAAAGCGTAATTAAGTGTTGAGCAATGGTATTGTCAGTCTGTTTCCTACCTAATAAGCTCTGCAAGGTGTTCTTTTTAATGATTTAATTATTTCAGAGCTCCTCTTCTTCTCTTTTACCCTTCTTTAATGAGGCAGATCCCCTAGGCAGCATCACTTTATCACAGTTGTCTACGGTAGATAAACTAATACAGCACTGTGGAGGTTCATCAGTGTGTAAGATGCTCCCATCAGTATGTGTGGATGATTCTCCCTGAATCTCCTGAAGATTTGTCAAGCGCAAAAGAAGGAACAACAGACCCTTTTTCTAAATGAGGGTCATCTTGATTTGAACAGCAGCAGTCTGGTTTGCATCAATGAACACATGGTATTCAGTGAATTAAGGGTAAAAATAGCTAATTAACACCTCTTGTGGCTGGTCATTAGTTACTGTGAACCAAATTAATTGCTGATAGCATAGGGCATAGAAGGTGCCAATGCCAAGCACAGGTCAAGAACTGAATTCTTTTAAGATTCTGGAGAGAAATATTCCCCTTTTTAATTGTGTTCCCTTTTTCCCAGAGCTGCTTCTGTGTTTCACGGAATGTATACCTGTATGCTTATATGCTCATCTAACATCTGTATTTTGTATTTTGTCACATGAAGAGAAAATCTGAATTGGTTATAGGCACTTGACATGGACTCAGGCTATTTTCTCCTGGTTTAGTATGGTACCGATTGGATCCTGCCTATGAACTGTAAGGTTTCAAACACTCAGATCATTACACAAGTAGCAAACATGACTTCTGAGTAAACAGACAAGTTATAATAGACAGGATTAGAAAATGGATTGTTCTGGGCCAACACTGTGCTATTGAGAGTGATGATATCATACTGGTAATAACACTGTTGGGCTTAATGGGCCATAAACTTTGATAAAAGGTTTTGTAAAATTGTCAGCAACGATTCCCTCCATTGTTAAATTGCCAATGAACATCTTCAGCCCCTGGAATAAATTGCTACCATCAATTGTGTTTATGTAATTATATAAAATAAGACTTTAGCTCTGAAGGTGTGATAACTCAAATAATAAAAAACAAATAGTCAGCTGAAAATTAATGGATCAGATCCAGAATTGCTGTAACTCTCTCACCTGGGTTGGGCTGGGGTAGGTTTACACCCAAAGCTGCTGTCCTGTGTGTGGAGCAGAGGTGCCTCTGCCAGGCACTTGGTAGGTCAGCAGAAATAGAAAATGTCATTGTGGGTTTTGTATGGAAACTGAAAAACAGTTGAAGTTTACTGTGTTTCTACTCAGTTGGTAATTTTCTCTGCGTTTTTTTAGCATGGAAGTTATTAGAATGTGAATATTAAAAAGGTGTAATTACTTTCATAGCCATTAATATGCCATTCTAAAAAATAATAGTGCAGAAGCACTTAAATTCTTTTAATAACTTACAGGCTGTGTCAATGTATGATCCATTTAAAATTGTTTTCACAGCTACTAACGTTCCTACCCGTTTTTTTCCACCCCTTCATCCCTTCTACATGATTGGTTAAATAACAAATTATCAGCCACAGTGTTATGCAAAATGGGCTATAATCCAAAGTGGGAAGAGAAGGAAGTTCTCTTGCAAGAAAATAAATAGCATGGGGTATTTAACAGTGCATTAAACAGTGTAGCTGTTAGGCTGTGCTCATAACACAGTGATGAGAGCAGAAAAACACTCTGTATGTCATTAGTTTAGTCAAGCAGTGAAATGCTCTGCCTCTGATACTGTTGGTGATATTCAGCATAACTAATGCAGTGGCATTGATAATGTGAGGTGTAATGAAGAGCTCAACATGGACTTTACACCTCTGCAGCAGGAGGAAGAAGGAGAAGCTGCCTTACCTGCCTGTAGGTGGAGTTTCATTGTTATACTCTAGGGAGGAGTGGAACAGAAACGCACCTATTGCTGCTAAATAGGCATGAGGTCTATTTTAGAGTTCTTACTCACCTGTGTTCATTTGCTGAATTTTCTTGAGGGGGTAGCAGCAGAGATGGTGACATACCCTAGGAGAATATATTCTTCAGTCTCTACCTGTGCAGCCTCAGGAGTGCTTTACTCCAGAAAAATGTACTTCTTAAATGAATGATCTTGACTGGCCCACTAGCTGTGATAAAATTGCTCGCTCCATCTCCACCTCCCTAATGTATTTGGCAGTGGATGGTGAAGTGGAATTCAAGGAGGGCCTCATATTGAGTCTGGCTCCCCAGCTTCAGAGGGTGCGACTTTGGAGAAAAGCACGGCAGTACATGCAGAGAAGTTTATGGAAAAGGTAAAAATACAGAAAGCTGGAGGAGAAAGAGGAAAATCTGAAACTATGGCCTCTCAATTACAGAAACACTGCAGCAGGGAAACTGATATTCTGTTGAGTTTCAATCCAACAAACCTTAAGCATAATATTCCTTTGAAGTCTCTGGGTATTTTTCCTGCCAGGACTGCAGGATCAGGTTTTTTATTACTTTATTTGCCTAAGAAAACTCTTCTCATCTAGTTTAAATGAGAAAAAAATTATACAGAATACCACACTGTTATATGAAGACTATGCCAAAAAGAAATTCTCCTGAAACAGAAGATATTATAAATTAGAATCACATCACAAGGTATTGTAGTGTCAGTGTTGTAACCTGAAATTAGACTGAGTATGCTTAAAAGTAAGTCCAGAAAGTCTGCGTTCTGATAGTTTGTCTTTCCACTTCAGTTTCTAGGTATATTGTTGGATAGGGTTAAGATAGATGAATTCTTTAGGTCACATAAAGTGGTGTGGCTTCAGCGTTGACTTCTGCACTGCTCTGATGGTTTAGCAAAAAGGAGATGCCTCTCAACTTGCAAAAAATTAACTTGGTTGAGTGCTATTTCACTTGTACACTGGAAATTTTGGGCCCTGAAGTTTTATATTGGAGTTCTTACAAAGAAGTGTGTGTGTCTCTATATATACATCTCCCTCCCTCTGTCTCTGAAGTAAATTTTTTTACTGTAGCCCTGAGACAGTATGTAATATGTAGTTCTTCATTTATAGAGGCCTCTGGCACTCTAGCTTTATACTTTAGGAAAAAATGGTGTTACCACAGCAACCTCTATAGCACCTGGTACTGAAACAGCTCCCTTCTACATAGCAGTTATAACAGTACATTAGACAGATTTTTAAAGTGCACCTAACTGAAGTGATAGTAGGAACTTTACACTTGCTGAACGCTGCAGTTAAAGGAGCACATGAATTTGTTCAGAAGTTGAGGAAAGGGGTTAATGGGAATAATTAGTGAGAGCTTGATTCAGCAAGCTGCTTTGGCAGATGCATTTTTTTCAATTCTGTGTGCAATCCATTTGAGATCAGAGGAGTTGCGTGTGGGCCTGGAGTTTACACAGGTTTAGGAGCCTCATTTTACAGGGGAGAAATGACACAGTTTAAGGGAGTGCTGGTTCTGAGAGGCTCAAGTGATGGCACTTTTGTAGGGCGTGACTGGTGAGGGCAGATACTTGGCATTTCTCAGCAATGAGCTGCTGAAGATGATTGAAATGGAAGACATGAGTAACTGGAAGTATGACAAATTTTTATTTATGGGTGTGAATTTTGGATGGAGTTTCGTATTACATTTGTGCATCACCTGTATTTGATAGCAAGGAAGCAGTGTTGAGGCATGTGTGTACTGATGCTTTGCTGTCTATCAAACCTTAGGGTGGTACATTATGTTTCTATACAATAAAATGTAATTGTTGTAGAGGAGGCAAGAGACCTCAAGAAGTTTTTAAGCTAGTCTGGACACAGTAAGACTATACCTTATAATTGGAAACCTGCTTGTGTAAGGTTAATATCCTATTTAGGAGTTTTCCTTTTAAGACACTGTGGTGTAGCACCTTCTATGCTGGTGAATTTACTACGTTTCTTTGAAATCTTAACCCTTGTCAACTTTTAGAAAGAGCTGAATGTCTGTGTATTAATAAAATTAAAAAGCATACTTGGGATTAAGTGAAATGAGTACTCTTAGTTAGCAGTGTTTGCAAGATTATTCCTGATTGCTGTTCTCTCCTTGGCTTTTTCTGCACAGCTACTGTTTTTATCAGATTGCACAAAACAAAAGCACAAAAGCAGTTATTTTTGTTATTTAAATAAACCCCAGAAAAATGCTATGCATGTGCACTGGTCACTTTCCCTCTTGACAGGAATTTCTGGATAGCATTTTGAGTTTTTCTGAAAGTACTTTGAAATCACCATATGGACAAAAATCTGCATAGATGCTAATCCAAAACTGCATAAAAATGAGTCCCATGCTTTACAGCCTGAATTTCAGTCTGCTCTGCTAATTTTCACCAGTGAGCTATTGCTAGCTGTGAGATAAATGAAGTGTGGGGCTAGAGAGAGAGCAGCTCTGCTAGTGATGTCTCTGTTCCTGCAGGGTTCCTGTGCTTTTCCTGGTATGCTCTGGGGCTGGTCCTGACAATCAGTCAGAACAAGCAGTGCATCCTTTCTCCCATATGAAGGTCCTTAGTTGGATAACTTCAGAGGGAGCATTGCAGAAGTTTGTCTCAACTGCTGTAGCTGGATGTTCTGAGCTGAACCCAAGTCCTGGTGAAGCCAGGGTGCCATTAAAATGCCTGTGAAAATATACAGATTTTGCAAGAAAGCTGTGTGGGGTTGGAAGGCAGCTGGCCCTTTCCCCTCCTAGACTGAGCCAGGGAGGGATGATTTCTGAACCTATGTTTTTCATACCTTCACTGTGGTTTAATCTCCAGTGCTTGTGCTGATTCTCCTTTTCTGTAGTCTCGTTCTGATCTTAACAGATGCTCTCCCTTGAGACTGTGACTTTATTGTGACTTGTACTTCAGGCCAGTGGAGCATGTTTATACTCAATATCCATCCCACAGCCTCGGTACATTTTGTTCAGACAAATCTCAAAAGGATGTTGAAGTTCACTAAGCTAAAGGCAGCGACAGGGGCTGTACCCTGGGACTGGAGACTTTTCAAGGGGCATCTTTGTGGTGCTACCCAAAGGATAAAGAAAGCCAAGCAAGGTGGTTCCCAAGAAGTCTCTTCAATAACTCAGTTTAGTTCTGGTACTGATATGCCAGGGGACTTCAGCACCTGAAAGATTTTCCATGTGTATTGCAGTACTGTAATCAATGAATATATTTTTAGCAAAGATGCTCAGACATGTCAGGGGTGTACCATAAGTTGCCTGAACCATAACAAAAAAGTCATTATAGTAAAAAGTAGAATTTTAAAGTTTTTTTTGTTGTTTGCATTCAGTGCTTTGAAATGCATCACAGCAGTAATTAGGCAGGCAGTGATTTATCTCAGAAATGTACGTTTACCTTTAAAACTGCAACCTCTGCCTGCCTGATTTCTAATTAATCACTCACCTCAGGTGATAAACTTGATGTTATGTGAGGAATGCTTTCCAGCACTATCAGGATTTTTAAAAAGCTGCTTTAGATGTATATTAAAAATGCTTGTGGGGATGGAGAGACAGAAAAGCTTAGAAGTCTGATGACTGTTTATCTGAAAGGAGTTCCCAGTGGCAAAGGAACTGAGTTCTCTGTTCATAGAGGTTTAATCAGACAGGGAATTTATTTGGTCGTCTGCTCACAGAGACATTCAGGGGACAGTCTATTTTGAAATTCAAAATCAAAGGCAGTGAGATTATTCCAGTATGTGAAGTTCAGGGCCTCACCAAAAGGATGAGGTGGTAGGTAGGGTTGATACCTGAAGAAAAGATTTTCTCCCTAAGTCACAACCAATGCACAAAGTGAAGAAGTGACTGATGTCGGGGGAGGAAGCTTTACAAGGCTCAGAAAGTTGTTGCAATTTCATTGCACCAAATTCACTTATAACGGTCAGTGTTTCGTGCTTAAAATGCGTGTGTTGCCTTGCTGTGTTTCCTGCTAGGGTGCAATGTGATGTGCTGAGGAGGGAGAACTTGCTTTGCCTATAAACACTTCTGAAAGTTGTATAAGAAAGTCTTTAGTATGATAGCACAGTTTCATTTAGAGGGAGGAATTAGTAAACATCTACCTGTGCAGCAGGCACCTGCATGGGCAGCTGTTATCTAAAGCTAACACTACCTCTGCGTGCACAGGTATGGAATGAGAGAGTGTATCTGCCAGCTTTGTGGTATGAAAACACCAGGTCACATTCTGCCCTGGGGAAACCTTTGCAGCCCCACTGAAGAACTGAGGTCGTGTACGTGAGACTGAATGTAGACCTGGGTCTGCAGCCAGGAAGTGCAGCGCTGAAAAGCAGGGGTGCAAGTCTTGCAGGTTTGCTCCCTCCTGGCCTGTGCTGCCTGGTGCAAAGGGCTTGTGGCAAGAAGAAAGGAAGAAAAAGTTTATCATTTATGAATCCAAATCCTTGTAGAGAAGTCCTATGCAGTACTCTTTCAATTACTTTTTGATGTTTGGGGTATTTATTTCAGGTCACTGTGTAATAAGGAATTCTGCATAATTCATAATTAATCTGTTGCAGATAAAGCAAGGGATTTTGGTTTAGTGTCTCAGAATAAGTCCTGAAAGAAGTATGTCCAAGAAAAAAAATACAGCAAGGAGGAGCTAAAATTACCTGAATTGAAGTATCAAATCTTCAATAGGCTCTGGAGTCTTGGGAGAGGGGTAGGGGCTGGTTTTGGTTTTGTTTCAGGGCGTTGGACTGACTGTATAAGGATCAGAATAATGAATTTCCCTTGAGATAGTCAAAAGAGGATTATAACATGAGGATCTGTGTATTATAACTGTCTGCACCGTGATATAGATTGGATATGGTCTAAGCCCTGCCCCACCCCCAAGTAATTGTATATCATCAATAAATGACATGCTTTGAGACAGAGCCCACAGACTAAAGAAACCGTATTAATATTTTTCCTCCCAGCATTTACTTAGCCATAAAACAAGGCACGAGTGAAGCCACAGCAGGGTGTAAGTGCTGGGGTCTTAAAAAGCATCTCTGTGTGCACGTGTGGAAATTACCATGAAATCTGATGGTGTCGGGAAATGTGTCCATTGCCTCTGATTTGCCAAAGAGTGAGCAGACACCAGCTCAGGCCTGACACGAGTAGGGGCTGCTGCTGGGTGTGAGATGCCCCCATGGGAGCCCATCTCTGGGGATACTGGGAAGGAAGGGTTCCCAGCACCGCTCGCATCCTCCTGTGGCCTGGCTGTGCACTCATTCCTTGGCCCTGGCTTAGTGGCTGCAGTGCTTGGAGTCTCCTTGATAAGCTGGGAGGTTATGTTTGTGTTAGGCATGACTTGCTGTGTTAAAGCTTGGGTAGTTGAGTTGCATGACCTCTTCTTTAGGGTCCTATTAATTTATCCATTGGTAGCATTTTCTTGCAAAGTCTGTCAGGGTTTGTAAGTTGTGGAGCAATAGAAAACAAAAAAAAGAAGAAAAAAACCCAAACAAACCCCAAGAAAAGAAGAAATTCTGTTAAGCTTTGAGCTACATGTTGTCTACAAACTGCCATTAGCCATGACTGTGTGTTTATTAGTTCACAGCTTTGGGATATTCTGCTTTCATTAATACTGAGAATTAATCTGCAGTGTGTTTTTCTGCAGCTTTTGCAGCAATTTTCCTGCTGAATACAAATGAGATGTTTTGCTACAATCCAAATTCAACTGTGGGTGAAGGTTTGAAAAGGATACTTATAGAGCAGTCACATGGAGTAGTGGGTTCTGGGTTTGGGTGTTTGGGAAGGTGGGATTTGAGGTTGTTGCAGTTGTTCTTTTTAAGTGGCACTAGTTTCTGCAGCATGCCAGCACAGCAGATGGGATATTTACACCTCCTTTCTTGCTTTCTTTTTTGAAAGTGTTTGATCCTGTAGAGGCTTAGGAGCTCATAGTTTATTTCCATAAAAAGAGATTTTAGTCCTTTTATTTATTGGCAAAATCTCTGGACAGTAGTGGGTTTGCAGATCTTAAATTTCTGAAGACAAAAAAGGCTTTGTAAGCAAAAACTGGCCCTGAAATATCTGGGAATCCTGCAAAGGGTGCTGCACAACTTCTGCACTTAACTGATGTGTTACAAGGATACTTGCAAACTGGCCAGGTAGAGCCCTGAAGAATGGGGATGGAAGCTTCTCCCTGGCCAAGGAACCCAATGCCAATCTTGGGTGTGTTGTGTTTGCCTTACTTTCTCCCAAGCTCAGATAGGCCTATCCCTTTGCCCAGCCACTTGTCCATTGCCCTCACCATAAGTTTTCGGGTGCTTGAATGCACACAGAGCTGATCTATGCCTCTGAATGAAGCTCCATAGGAATAAAAAGCTGCTTATAGGTGGATGGTTTGGGCATGCTCTGCCTCGGGCAGCAGCGCCGGTTAATTCACCACCTCCTGGTATTTGTACCTGCAGCCTTTTTCTTAGGTGTGAGGAGTGGACCCAAGAGCCATGCAATGGCTGTACATCATGAGATTCGATTCAAAAGACACTCCCTCCCCACAATTTTCATTTATTCTTTGTTTTTTTTCTTTAGTTTTGTACATTGAACAGGCAAGACAAAAATCCCTTTGATCTTCATAGCATTTTAAAAACGAATAACAGAGATTGTTTGTTCTTCAAGCTTCGTTTTGCATCTCAGTCCTGGGCCCCGTTTTATTGGCAATTTAAATCCATTAGAAAGAGAAACAAGTCTCCACAGATCCTGCCATGTTCAACAGCTTCCCATCTAAATTTGAAGCGTAATCATGCACGAACATTGACTTGACCAGTATTGCTAGTGGCGTTCATGGTAAGTGGATAGTTAAAGGCTTAATGACCCCTTTGAAACAAAGTGTTTGCTTTCTGGCACGAATTGACAAGTACAGTGCAGGGCTGGCAACTGATTTTTTTTTTTTTTCCTTCATGATTTTTAGAAAACATTTCAGCTGCTGGCATGGTTTATCTGCTCCTTTTCCCACACTGGTTAAGATCGAGCTGTTTGAACAGGGCACATGGCCACGTGCCATAAAAGCCTGGCTGGCTCATACAGCATCCTCATGGTTTCTTCTCAAATTTGGTGAATGCTCGTTAACTTGCTTTCCTGATCATTTAAATGATGCAAAGGAAAGTCCCTCGGGCCTCAGACCTGTGTAGCATTGAATATTTTCCGTGGTGAACCCAGTCACCAAGAGGTTTGCTTGTGGTGAAGTCTGAGACGTAAAGGCAGGGAGGCCCTAACACCAAGTGCTCCCCCTTGATTTTTTCCATGGTGGGCTTTTTGTCATATGGCTTAAGGGTAAAGGGAACAAAAATTGCTAAGTGCCTGGTTTCTGAGTATCTGTGATGAATGAAAAAGTAGTGCACAGAGGACAAATATGCTACTGTTGGAAAAAATAGCTGGTTTGAAGTTTGGTAATGGAACAATGTGCTGGAGGCTTTTGCGTGAAGTATGTAGGGACTCTACATTTTATGACACTTAGCAGCAGCTTAAGACAGGAGAGTATGGCCCAGGCCAGATGCTTCATACTTTATACATGGGATTGGCTCTTTAATGCTCTCCTGCTCCTACCAGACAAACATCTGCAGCACCCACTGACACTGACTGAGGCCTTGGGCTGTTGGGTGAACATCTCCAGCTAAACACCAAGGAACCCAAACAAAAGCAAGCCAAGGTTTCACACCTTGCTATTCATAGTCTCTTATCCCATTATTAATTAAATGCATTTAATTTTAAAAGGCAGCTGGTAAAACCAAGAACATACTGAACTTGGCATTGGTCATCTTATACAAGACTAGGACTCGTAAAAGACTTGGACATGGGTTGAAGCACCTTCAGCAAGCGCCCCTGGCCACTGCCCAGGACAGCTGCAGGGATGCTGCAGCCTCCTCAGCCAAACGAGGGTGTTGCAATATGCAGCCACTCCTGAGTGCAGGGGATGTTTCCCATTAGCTGCCATGGAAAAACTTACTCCCAAATCCGAAGACTGAGAGCGGTTCTCCTCCTGGGGGGTTGGAAAACGTATTTTGAGATGCCAACCTGCAGCCAAGAAATTGAGCATGCATTTAGATGTGTCAGTCCTCACTTGGGGATCTTCACACTTGCAACATTCAGTGTTCCCCAAAGTTGTGTGTGCGTAACCAAAGGCAAATGGGCGCTTGTGCAGACAGCAAACCTGTCCTGCAAAAGCTCTTGGTTCATCCTTCCTGGTGTACAGGGAAACCGTGTTTCCAGATCAAGAGTTGCACTGCTTTTGTCTCCAGGAGATCTTCCTGCCTCTTGCTAAAGTGTTTTGCATGCTTGTTCCGCTGAAGGAAGTTGAAGGAATCCTTAGGAAAGGCAGGGAGGGTTACTGGAGTTTTGGCAGGCCTATAACCAAGGAGGTTTCTGAAGTCCCAGTTCTACCTCTGGAAAGCTTGTTGTCACGATATGTAGCAGGAGCTCTGCTTATGAAGGAATAACTTGCTGCCCTTGGTTTCTGGAAATGTTCAATGGGTCTGTACCCTCGGGTGTTTCATTCCAAGACCAGTAAAGCTACAGTTTCTCTAAAGTCCTAAATTAAAGGGTAACTTTTATTTTTCTTCCTAAGCTGTGCAATTTGGCTGTTCGCAGTATTCCAGAGAGGCAGCAAAATTACTGTTGGCTTTCCCACAATAAATCCGTGACCTTCCCCACCATTTAAGCATTGGCAGATTCCCTGCACTGTATGTGGGGGTGGAGAAAGGAGCTGTGCAGTTACACGCACGTACTCACACACACACACACACGATACATTTGTTAGTAACATCTAGCAAGTGCTTGGCCTGCAATCTCAAATCAGTGTTTGGGGTTTTGTTGCCTTCTCTGCGCAATGCTAGACGCAAAACAGCGATGTTGCCAAATTATATTGTAGAAATTATGTCAAAACTGTCACTCTGTACAACTCATGTCATGTTCAGCTCTCAAGTTCCCTGGGGGAGACGTGTCACGTTTGTTGGTGTGTGTCTGTGCATCCTCCTGTGCCCAGCCCAAAGGGCTCTTGTGGTACTTGGCTTCTTCCTTCCAGCTCTCTGTGTTCACGCACGGATCCATCACCTGGCGACGGATGCAGAAGTTGAAACCTTGTCTGTGCGCGATGCTGATCGCTGAGCTGTTGTGTGAAATGGAGTTTTTTTCCTTGTACTTTTCCATGAGTCTTAGACTTCAGCAGCCTGTGAGCTTTATGGAAGCTGATGGATGCGACAGGAGTGCTGAGCGCTGTAGGTGCAGGGGAGGGAAAGGGGCGAGGAGGATGATTTCAGGGCTGTACGCATCTGTTCCCTTCCTGCCATGCTCACAACAGAGCAGCAGGGGCTTCTTGACACTTCGGATTTTTTCAGTTCAGTTGCTCAATCCTGGCTTTTGTTTCGTACATTACTGTAGCTTCACCATTCACTGTAAATTCTTCACTCACTGTGCCAGAAATAGGAAGTTTGGAAAAAACCCACTAAGCCAGCCAAGAGCAGGTTGAGGAAAGCTGAGCAAATACTTGGTGTCAGAGGTGATCAGCTCCGTGAGTTACGCTTCTGTGCAGATGGAGCTGATAAGCCTTACGTGGTTTGTTGGAGCCAAGCGTGACAGTAACGGGGTATGGGTCTCATCCATGGCAAATCCCAAGCTGTTACCTTTGAGAATAAACCAGACAGAACAGTGTCTGTATGCTTCTAATGGCCAAAAGACCTTATAAGTTACAGAACATGTTTAAAACAGAATAAAAATGTGCGATGTATTACAAATCCAGAGAACTATTGCTAGTTACCGGGTTTTGCTAGGCTAAGGTTACATCCTGGGATGGAAAATAAGAGGCTCTCCTTAGCCTGCATGTTCTGCAATAACATTTTATCAGCAGGCAAACTCTCATTAAATACACCCCATCAGCTGTACTCAGGCTGCCAATTTTTTAGTGGAAACATTATATTAACTTGGCTGTTCCCTGCACTCTTGGAAAATTATAACAAAGTGAACAATCCCCAAATCAGCATTTTTCATTTACAGCAGGCCATAATTTACAGTACGGTATGGATCTACACTGGCCTGGAGAATTCCCTGTCTGCCATGGCAGGGAACAGCATGCATTTCTGTATTTTCCCAGAGAAAGCATTTGTCTCTTAAATGTATGCAGTGGTTTGGATCCATGTGGCCTCTGGCTTTCACTGTGTGCTACATGTAATGACTCATTATGAACTATCTAATCCCAGACTGCACATCCTTTGTAGGACAACAGTTTATCTCCTCCATACAAATGACACACACTTCCCAGTGCCAAACATGAAGGACATGGTGGTGTCCCTCAACCCATCCTATCCCAACCTACAGTAACTCATTTGAGGGTGGAGAATTTAGAAGGGAAAGGAAAAGTTGTTCTTCGAGTGCTAAATAAAAATCCATCCCCAAACATTTTAAAGAAGGAGTTTTGGGGCACTCCGACTGAAAAAGCCATCTCTTTGCACTCTAGAAATGTCACACTTGCATAATAATTTACATAACTGAATAAAGACAATGCAGTGGTTTCATTTAAGTGTTGGAACCTTTAAGCAAGCAATGTCCTGAATGTCTTGTGAAAAGAGCAGAAGATTTTGCTATTACAGAAAAGAAAGAAGAAACCTTTAATTTTGTTTGACCTGTAAAGTTTCCTTTGACAAGTTAAATTATTTGCTGCACGTTTATAGGTACAGTCCTCAGAGTAGTTGTTCCCTTTTGTTTGCCCAGGAATTTGTATCAGCAAATGAAAGCACAGCTCAAGCTATTTCTTTTTAGCTGAGGGAATGCAAATAAGAAATTGTAGCATGCTGAAAAAGTTCTGGGTCCTGGGGAGGACCAACCCCTAGTGTCCACAGAGGTGTGGTTGTTGGTGCATTTCTTGTATGTATATACTTACGTGTATCCATGGAAATGTATGTGTATGTATGTTCATATTTTCACATATCTGCATAGAAACCTTGATTCTTTAAAAACATTACCCATGTTTTGTTTTGTTTTGTTTTGTTTTGTTTTGGAGTGGCCTTAGTCTAACTCAGTATCAGTGATTTCATGATGATGGGAGGAGACCTGGCCCAGTGCCAGTGCTTCTGAGAGTGCCAGCCTTAGATACACAACCTGTAGATATTTTTTGCATTTTAAAAAATGAAACAAAATTTAATTGGGGAAGTAGACTTTTTTTCCATCCAAAGCCTTTTTTTTTTTTTTTTTTTTTCTTCCCTCCTTTCGTGCTGGAGCATTTTGCAGAGGTTGGATGGGAAAGTGTGTCTCCCTTAATCACATTATTGGTGGGGAGAAGGGGGCAGATACGGTCTGCGCTAGCTTCCTGTGTTCCCATCGACTCCAGTATGGCCTCTCCCTTTCATATTCAATTTAATTTGATTTAATATTCTTCTTCAAATGAGAGCAATTAAACAAAAGGTCTGTGCTTTGTGCCAGCATCTTTGAAGCCAACCATAAGACTCTGTTCCCAGAGGATGAAAGATAATTTCTAAGGAATCCTAAAATTTCTAGTGCGTACACAAAGTAAGTGGATGGTTTTACTAAATGGCTGTATTTATTAATAATTGCGTTAACTGCCTGTTATGTGTCTACACCCCTTGATTTTTGCATTATTGTTCTGGTAACCAGCTGAGTCTTTTCAACACCAGGGAGGTGTAGTGAATGATGGCTGGTGCCATTTCTCCCCACCTCCTGCTACTGCCTGGAGAGCAGGATGGAAGTTAAGGTGCCAGTTTGGTTTTGTTTTCTTCCCCCCCCCTAAAAAATGTTTTCTAAGAAGGCAGCAGGAGTAGTTAGATCTACCCAGCACCCTGGCATGTCATGAAGTTGTATGGAGTGACCTTTTGGAGACATTAGGAAGCCATGTTATTTACTTTACTGTCCTGGGGTTGTGCCATTAAAGTGAAAGGACCTCTCCAGTGTTTTTTTCCTTTTTTTTTTTTTCCTTCTTTTTTTTTTTTTTAACATTAAAATACATTCACCAAGATTAGCTTCTCCATTCCAAATTTGTTATTAAGTGTCAGCATATTTGATGTCTTTGTGGGTGGGCTCGTAAAAACTTGATCTTGCTTTATGTTCTTTGCATAAAGAAGGAGAAAAAGTAGAAACACCTCTGGGGGATTGTGATAATTGCAACCTAATTCCCAGGTACTTAAGCATATGAATGCCTTTAAAGACAAGGCCAGAAACGGATGAGAGCATCCAAGGGCTTTGTACATATTTGTGGGAGGAAAAAAAGAGATTGTAGCCTTTGCAATTTATTTTTTAAATCCAGTCTTCTCAGTTGTTTGAAAACACAATGTGAACTGCTGGATTAAGTAAGCAGGAGCAGCATATAAAATATTGATTTTGATTTTCAGCCCTACCACTCACTGAGGGGAATGTAGATGCTTCCAGTGTGGTTGCATCTCCATTGACACTCGCTTTCAGCTCCGTGGAGATGAGAAGAGATGGCTTTCAGTACTTCATAGGGAGAAACTCAGTGACCTGAAAGGCCCACACCTGAGCTCACCCCCTTATGCTCACGAGCTATTCACAATTACACTCTGCAAACTTGTTCGTGCCTCTTAAAGATACGTGGGATTACTAAGTGGAGATAAGGTTGGTAAGCAGTGCAGTGCAGCCTGTCAGCCCCATCTGAGCCTGCTATGCAAAGAGTAGGAAGCTGAGGGAGGAGACCATGATGGGGCTAAATGGAAGGTGGATCTTGCTGCTTTTCAGCTTAAAGGTATCTCTACTTTTTACCTTCCAAAAGAGAAAGTATGTTGTTTTGGTTATCACTGGGTTCAAAACCTGAGCCTTGGCTGTAATGAAATGTAAAAAAAATTCAGAAAAACCAAAGCAACAAAAAAAAACATGAGAGAGAAAAATTGTTTCCGTAAAATTGAGTAGCTGGATTAATAATCTTTCAGACATGCAGTGATATAATTTGAAAGACCTCCCCAGCAGTTTAATACCAGAAATTATTATATAGTTGATAGTTTGCAAAATAAAGCAACTGTCTTGTAGCACCAAATTTTTACCTTTCTGGGGAACATGTCTTTGCCAACAAAAATGCTTTATGAAATGGAAATTTTTCATGCATTGCTTTTCAATTATCATTGCAAATTTGCAACAAAGCTCTGCATCACTAAGCCCAGTTAGCACCAGAGGTCATGTTCAGACACACTTTTGGGTTCAGGATGGACCGGCTGAAGGACAGTGCGCAGCACTGCCAATCCCATCAGAGGATGTGCAGAGAGAAAAGTGCCTCCATTTCTGGAGTGTGAATCCAACACTAACATAACCCCAAACAGTGTACAGCTGGCACCAGTATAATAAAAACAAGAGCTGAGAAAGTCTAGGGAGGCGATTCACATTCTTTAGTATGGAGATGGTCACTCCCAGAGCAAACCCTGAAGTCTGCTGTAAGACTGTGTGAATTAGAAATGATCAGCAGCACTGACTTCTCCAGTTTTAACAGTGGTGTTCTAGAGTAGCAGTAGGATTAACAAAGCATCAAAGCCATGATTAAACTGAAATTATCTATCTTGGCACATAGTCAGTAAAACTGACTGTCAGAATTCTGCGTATGCTAAGGGCTTTTGATCTGACTGGAAGAAATGACCATGCTGATACGCAGAGTTAAGTTCTAATTAATGAGAAATCAGGGGAGATGCTGTGTGTACCACCATGCCTGAAAAGCATAGTCTGACTTTTGGAGCTGCACTGAGAATGTGGAGTGGATGGTGTTGTGGAGGGACCGCTGTTTTATGTAAATCTCTGGGGAGTAGCAGGATGGAGGAACTTTTCATATCCTGTCGTCATATGACTAGTGTTTGCAGTGGATTTCTATCCTTTGTTTGATGGAAAAGTAATTTGCTGGGCTTAGTGGCCAACAGGACTTACAGAAGTAGGTGGGCTTCTTGCAGCCTTCGGCAGATGGGATTTAAGCTGCTTCAGGTCTTTCAGGAGAAAAGCAGGATGCTGCTAACAGGAGAGCTATGTGACAGCTCCAGATGTGTGTTGGCTACTTTGCTTTTATGGGTCTTCTGGCCCACCTTGCAAAAGAAAAATTGTTTTTCAACTCCCAGCTTTGCAGTTGGTAATGGCTTCTCTCTGTCGTGGAGAGTTCTTGGGCTTCTCCTGATCTTCTTGTGTGGAAGCCAGATGCTTGCCAGCTGCATAAGCTGGCTTGAGCCATTCCCACAGGGCTTATGCTGAAGCATCAGATATGTCAAGGCTGTTCTAACCTGTTGTTGGGATGTCTCCAAGTTCTTGCAGATAACATGCTTGAATTCCATACGTTTGTCTTTAGGGAGAGATTTCTGGGTCCCTTCCCACATTTCAGATTGGTACTTGCCTGCATATGGTTAAATGTCTATGGCCAACACTGCAGACTGTTCTGCCTAAGACACAGAGGTCTAATGCTCAGACCTTGGTTGGGGGAGTAAAGCTGCAAGTTCTACTCACATTCTTTAATTCCTCAGCATTTGGAACTGCAAAGGGTTTTGGGGAGGGAGGTCATTTTGATGTTTCTTTATTTTTAGATGCTGTTCAGCTGATGTGGAATATGGGATCTGTTAGACATATCTCATCATACTAGCACTGCTTCTCTATCAGGGAGTTATCTTCAGGTTTTACAAATGTCTGCCCTGGGGTCACAGACTCCCTCTAAGGCTGCTTGTGAAGAAAATTACTGTAACCAGTCTTTTATGAATGGAAGACAGTGAAGTCAGAACAGAGACTTATAGTCATCTGGGATAGTTACTGGCTTTTCCTACAATCACTGGGAAATGTGCCTGTTGCAGAAGAACCGTCTGACCTCCTGTGGGAGGTGGTAGATCTGATGAGTAACTTGCTACCTGGCAAGATCATTACATGCAATTAGGAGCTTTAGTGCTACCGAGACAAATGCTGATTGTCCTGTTTTGTGTAGGTAATTGTGTTGTGTTTTGTATTTCAGCTCAGTATTTTTTTTAAAGTGTATTGTTCCTTTGTGTTATCCTGGTTTTGTTGCTCTAGTTCCTTCTAGGTGACTCTGTTAGCCCTGTTTGCATTACCAAGCAAGCATGAACTTTTTGTAAACCAAATCTTTGGCTTAAGCATGGGGTGCCTGCTTGAATCAGTGGACTTTGTAGTCTGAACTAGAAGCCAGAAAACAAAAAAAGGCTTCAGAAGTTGTGGTGGAGGAACATTTTCATGGAGACATTTCAGCCCAGCCAGCCATTACTCATGCAGATTCAGTGGTTGTACTTAGCCCGTGTAGGAGGGACATTTCAATCCCATACTGTAGAGAGGAAGCACAAATAAGGGATATTGCCCCAGAAAGAAATTTAGGTTACTTTCTCAGTGAAACTGTGTGTGTGGTGTTGGCACTTCAGCCCTGGTACCAGTGGAGGGATGTGTCTTGAACTTCAGCAGATTTTTGGTTGACAGTTCTTGTGTTTGGCTTTAAAACAGAACAGTTAATAATTACAAGTAAGTGTTTTTGCAGCAGCTTCATGTCCTGAAGTCTCTGCACCTTTTGCATAGAGAGAGCTAACATCCATTCTGCTTCACCTGCACTTTGCAAAAGCTTTGGATATTAAGCACTTCTCAATTTTTAACGTGTTTTTTTTGGACTAGGTGATCTCTAGAGGTCCCTTCCAACCCCTAACATTCTATCATTCTATGATTAGGAGACGAGATGTTTATTGAAAACAAATCCTTTTACATGAAAGCCATGATGTACCCATCAAATGGCTACAGGTAGGAATGTGACAGGTTAATTAAAACTAAAGTGGAAAATCTTGTATATTATTAAAAAAAGGTAAAAGCTATGATGGAGATGTAGAGCAGACACTTCTTTTAGTGAAGAGCTCAGTCTGATTAATGTGGAAGGCTGGAGTGACTTTTACATGCCAGGCCATGTCTGAGCAGGAATATTTTCTCTCAGTTAATAAACATTTGTTCTTTGCCTGGGGTGCTAAACAACCCTGTTGTTCTGTTCCGCCATGTGGAACACCTTGGTGAGCCTTACAAAAGAGACAAAAAAATTTTCAACTTGGCTGAGCAGAGCTCCTCGTGTTTATATTAAAAGCTGGAACAACTCTCCCTCTCCTCTGCCTTAACCTTCTTCATTGGTGAGACTACTCCCTGCCCTCTCTGAAGAGCTTCAAGTTGAGACAGCTTCTCTGCAGCAGCAGCCCTTCCCGCCAAGGTTTTGGCTCTGGGATTCCCTGCAGGAGCCATGGAGGCCAGAGCTAGCATTCCCTTAGATGATCTGGCAGCAGAAGGACAAAGTGGCCAGAGTATAGGGTAGTGCCCACAGCCTTCATGGGGAAGGGTCTCCAGAAGGAGCCCCTGAACTCTCCGAGCCCTGTGTTTACATGACCTGCTGTTGCAACGCGCAGGCGAGCGCAGGGAGCTGTACTGGTGTAAGCAAAAGGAGTGGGTGCAAACTGACGTGTCAGCCTAACTTCATGTGTGGCCACATCCACTCTGAAAAGGCAAAGCAGATTAGGAAAGCGGAAAACTCTCAGTTCAATGGTGTGCAGATACTTCTGAAGAGCACAGTGTGTGGGTGGTGGTGTAGCCAAGAGTCATGTGTGTATGTGTGTGTCTGTGTGTGTGCAAAGCTGAGTGAGAATTAACTCTGTAGAAAAGCAGCCTTCATATTAATGTATTTATTTCAATGGCACTTTGGAAGGGCTTCTTCTGTTATTGTGGCACTGAAACAGCTGATACCACAAACTGTGGTTCTGTAGCTTTTTAGCAGCACAGCTTTCTCTCAAAGTACTTTCTACTGGAAAGAAAAGAGGAGAAGTAATGCTATAAGCCCATTACTAATACACCAACATTTTTTTTTCCCTTTCTAATACACTCGTGCCTTACATGCCTTTTAAATGCAGCATGCAGTGTAACATCTGTTGGGGACTTGTGTTTGTTCATTTCCAGGGAATACAGATTGGTTTGATCCTTACTTTTAATTCAGGAAGAAGGCTGGGAAATCAGTTACCCTAAACCAAACCGAAATGGGGAAGTTAATGAACTTTCTATATGGCACAAGTATAACATCGAGAGCTATTCATACCCTTTTAAAAAGTAGTGAATTGTGTCCACTTAGAGTAAATTGAGTTGTATTTTCTGCCCTGGCCTCTTCAGTAGCAGAGGTTTTTCGCTACTTTGCAGCAGTAATTCAATATTCAGAACATCAGATAAACAACCACTGTCAAAGAATAGATAAAAACAATTCACTTGAGGGTTCAACTTCAGTAATATCTTCTCTACTAAGAGCACTTTAGTTAGAATGAATAGCATCCTTTATCTAGGTATTTTTTCATGCAAATAATAATAATATCCCATATGCTGATAAAGATGGTCTGATTTCACTTCTAATTGTAAAATGGCAAGAATTCAAGCATTATTCAAGAAAATCTAAGCCTGATGCAGTACAGCTTGGATTTTCATCAGATTCAAAAGGCCCAATTTATCTCCCTGGCAAAGCTATCAAGCCCCAAAATCAGAATTTCAATCAAAAAACCTGTCCACTGCAGGTTGTCAGATGGCTGCTTGAGCCCTCTCTGCCTTTCTTTTGCAATCTTTAAGGGAGACTTTCAGAGAGGTATTGTCCCTCCCTGCCTCATCAGCAGCAGTTTTATAGTGATTCACAGCCTGGAAGACAATGTCTCTGAGGTTTCCCGGCAGGGTTTGAGAGCTGCATTCCCCAGCCTGCAACCACTGCTTGGCCTCTCTGGGACACTCAGTTGCACAGGAATTGGGTGGAAGGTTTGGTGGGTTTTTCCCTTTATTTACAGTGCATCTGGAACCATTTGTAATCTAGCAAGGATTGTCCTGGTTGTGCCCCGAGCTTGAACAGGTGAGCAGTGTGGCTGCAGTGGGAGAAGGAATTTGGCTCCCTCCAACCCTCAGCACTCCCCCAGGAAGTTCCCTTTGGGAATTGTGTTACTGTATTTGGCCAAGAGGATCATGCTCATTTTAAAAAAAAACATCCTGAAAACGAACCTTACTGAAATGTTGTTGCTACCTGACACCTCTTTTCTTTAATTTAAAAAATATATTTAATCTTCATTGCAGTTGCTTCTGAAACAAGATTGAGGTTTAAACTTTTGCCTTTGCTTCATCTGTGAATTAAAACATCACTAAAGTCCATGCCATCGGTTGAGTGTTCAGCCATTAAGCAGAACCTGAACTAATTGGTGTACTGATTAAATAGCAGTTGTCACCACTCCCCCAAGTGAGTTGCCTGGGACATGTCAAACAATAATAAAACAACCTCCGAGAAAGGGAGGTAAATTGGTATGCATGGGTGTAATTAAATATAGTTATTATGGAATCTGTAACAGGACCACACTTGAATTTGTAATTTTACTAGAGTGTGTTTTTTCTTAGTGGAACTTTGTCAGTATTTTCCTAAAAGTCCATGAATTCTATTTCTACAAATCAGTTTTGCAAATAGCATGTTTTCTTGTTTGTTTGTTTAAAATTAGATTAAACATGTAGCTGGATGTTTGCACGTGCAAATGTTTGAACTGAACAAGCCCAGAAGGTGTTTGTTTGCAGTTGCACACATTCCTGAGCTAAAAAATTTGGCCTATGGTTCATAAATACCCCTTGGATCTCTCAGGATAAAATATACTAGGTAAACAGAATTATTTTTATAATTGCTCTGTAGTAGCAGAAGTCATTATCTTCTAATCCTAAACAAGGGAATGTACTTAGAAAAGCCCCAAACGATCCGTTTTGAACCTTCTGCTTTATTCTTTGCTCTGTGTCACTGCAGACCAGCTCCATGAACACTCCCAGAGAGCTCTCCTCTTTTCAGGGGAGCTGGAAAGTTTACCTGAAAAAGTTCTTATTCAGGGCTCAAGGTGGTTGTGTCCCCCCTATTTATTATGTGTTCACAACAACATCAAATTCACGTGGCTTTTCCACAGCTGGTTTCTGAGGCCAGAGAAGTGCAGGCAGCAGTCCTGGCATAGGCTTTGCTCCTCTGCCGCCTTTTCCATCTTGGCGTATCCAAGCCCTCCTCCATCACCACTGTGCTTGGAAATTAATTGCTGCACTAACCTAAGTGAAAAATCTGCCCTTACCTCAAGATAAAAGGGCTGGACCATTGGACTAGTTGTGCTTTAGGCTGGTCAAAGGCCTGGCTTGGCTTTGGGCTCCCTCCTGCCCCGCCAGCCCGTGGGGAGCAGGAGGGATGTGCCTGTGGCCCTCGCAGAGAGTCGGAGCTTTTGTGTCTGACAGGCAAAACCTGGTTCAGTAAACCACCTGCAGTGGCAAGTGAGAGGTGTCTGTGTGTGCATAGTGCTTGCTTGCATCAGGGGATAACACTGCATTTGTAACTTGGGACAGCTTTGCTGTTCCAGCAGTCTGGACACTGGCTGGTTTTATACATGAGCATTTTATAGTGCTGTGCCCAGGGGCAGGAGAGCAGGATGAGAGCCTGTCTCTTGGGGTTTGGGTTTTTTTTTTTGTTTTTTTGCTATGACTAGAGGAAGAAAAAATACACAGTATTTTTAAAGACAGTATTTGGAAAGTAAGCCTTGCCAGTGTTTCCTGAGCTGTGCTTCTGAAACAGAACTGTATGTTGGTAGAGGCTTTTGATGCTGAGAGGGACTTGCTTGGCAAGCTCTGAATCAGGTGAGAAAAGGTTGTGAATTCTTAGCATTTCATTAACAGGTCTGTTCCCTTGACCTTCCTTTGATGTTATCCACCTTGCTGTGGGATCCAAATTCTGCTGAATCCTTCTGCAAACAGGAATGTAACATCTCTTTGAGAATCCCCAGGTTGCCCCAAGGCAGTAACAAATATTTGGTGCTCCTTACAGTGTCAAACATTAGCAATGGGGCATTCAAACATTTACACACTTCCTTCCCTTTAAGCATGTGGGGAATCCCACTGAGACTGAGCTGGCCTCTGAATGTTTGCAGGACAGGGCTTTTAATCATCCCTGGAGGCACAGCCCTGGGTCACTAATGAGTTTCTTCCTGCAAAAGGAGTGGTGAGACAGGCCCGTGCCTTCCCTTTTCCAAGCATACACCAATTCTTTTAGCTTTCCTGTTTGCTTTTTCATAAGTATCACTGTATTGCAGCAGCACATTGTAGTCTATGTCGTGTATTTTAAGTTTTACTTAATATATTTTTTTAAGACCCTCAAACTCATTAATTATCACAGTGTTCACGTGGGTCCAGAGAGTAAGCAGGGGAAATCTGCAGTTGAAATATCCATCAAATACTGTTGGAAAATAACTCAGAAATTTAGAATGATGTGGTTATCTTGTGTGAGATGTACTCTGTATGTGTGTGTGTATATATATATGTTAAAATTGCAGTCAGAGAAGCACACAATTAGTACCACAGCCAGCACTGAGCAAGGACATCCTGCAGTAACTAGGCTTTGAAGAAGGCAAATAATCAAGAGGTTTAAAGAGCATCTCATGTAAATCACCAAATTGACAGAGAAGACTTGAGGTCTATACAGGTCTAATTGGACCTAAGGAACGCAGGAGGTGATAAAGAAGAACCAAAATCAGGATTGATGGCTAAACCAGTCTGGGGTAGTTGAAGTTATAGAAGTTGCAATATTGTGTCTCTTATGTGAACTCAGCTCATTAAAATGCCATTATAATACTAAAAATCACACCCTCAGGTCAGAAAGACCACTGCCCAGGTGAAGCTCTTCCCCCTGAGCAGCAGATAGCAGATAATAAATAAAGATATCTTCCCCATGATAGCAGAAAAAATGATGTAACTATATGTTATAACTACATGTTATATTGCTAATCAACCCCTGTAAGAAGGATGGACTTGGAAACTTGCTAACTCTGTCATTTTGTGTATAAATATATAATGAAAAATCTCATTTGATGTGCTTGGTTTGTGGGAAGGTGGCACCCAGCTTTGCCCAAACCTGCAATAAGTAACCATGTCTCCTTCCTAAACATAGTCTCTGAGTCTGCATTTTGGGCCATTAAAAACAACTACATCCCCAGGTCCTAGAACTTGTTCCGCAGCAGGTTTGATGGAAAGGCAGTATCATGAGAGGTATCTTTTGTTCTTCACTGCTGTTCTGGCTGCTTTCCTTTGCTGCTGCTACTACTGGAGCAGGAGACAAGATGGAGAAGCTTATGGTCCAAATGATCAGAAGGTTCTTACAGTCCTGAGATGTGCTGAGCTTGATGTATTTGAATTATGCAGAGGTTAATGGGGATTTCAATGATAAAGGCTTTGAAGGAGAAAAGAAACAACAGGAGCATCCTTGGAGATGAACCCAGCACTGAATAATGTAGTTACCAACCCAGTTTTAGCATGGTAATTCATTCAAACACAGGTGGTTTCTTACTCTAAGTGACGTTGTGTATATCAGGCTGGACTGTTAAAACTTGGCAGTGAATTTCTGAGAATTTCCCTTTCCCCTCTAACAACGTCCAGGAAAAGAACTTGGGCAACTTGTCCATCCTAGAACATTGCCCCATACAGCAATCTTTAAATTTTCAAATGTGATTTTGATTTTTAAAAGGAAGCTCAACCTGAACATGTGAATGCTGTTGTGAACTTTCCATTACCAGCCTGATGTCTATATGCTTTATAGGATTATGCTTTTCTTACTCTGCTGATCTGTAAAGCCTTTGAAACAATTAGTGTGTTTTAAGATGTTTCGTTGTTAATCAGGACATAGCTGAATAGGCTAGAGGCTATTAACCTGCAGTCCTTCAACTGGCTGAACTCTATTCCTGATTTTTTTTTAATGCAGTCTCCTGAGCCCTAGATGTTTCTCATAGCTGCCAAAAAAATGGCTTTGCAAAGTAGCTCCCTGAAGTTATTGATATTCCCAGGAACAAAAGTTCCTGAACCAGTTCCCATTTTTCTCTTGACAAGCATATTCAGATGAGCAGAAGACCCTGTTGTTTCTGTGCTCTTTGCCTTTTAGCATTCACTGTCTGGAGCTCCAGGAGACCATTTGTGAGATGATTATGATGCCTCTTCCAGCTAGAGCCATTTTCTTGCATGAAAATCTCCACCTTCTACACATTAAAAAAAATCTCCAGGAGTGCTCATATGCTGCTTGTTCACTTCAACCGTCTCTGCTTGTTTTTGAATGAGTGTTAATCACCCTGAGGAGCCAGGCAAAATGCCACTGTCTAGCTTGCAGAATACAGCAAATGCCTCAGAGAACCAGCAGTGCTGATTCAGAGAGAATATGTTCTATTTGACATCTAGGAACCTTCTCCAAATTGGAAGTAAACCTTGTGTTTTGCCTGTATAGATTTGGTGAACCACAGATGCATTCAGTTAACAGCAATGGTAACAGCTGGTGCAGATGCTTTGGAAATCCTGTGGATTTCAGCAGCACCAAAGCATCTGTGCTAAAGCTGTATTCCCTGAGAACCAAGCTTTAGTCGTAAAATCAACTTCCTTTTCAATAGTATAGAAATTGAAGGTATCACGGAAATATTATCTGTTTATTTACTAACAGTACCTTGCCTGTAAATGCTTAAAGAACAGTTAAAAGTGCAAAACACAGCTGTTTCTCGAGGCTTTTCTAGGGAGGCTTAGAATAACCTCAGCTCACACTGATTCTGAAGAAAGTAAGTCAATGCATGGGTGTGACTTTTGGGATCAAGCCCAACGCTGTGTAACTCGGTGATCTTCAGTATTACTGATGAGTGTTTCCTTCAGTAAAAAGAAAGAATAAATCTGTGGCATAATCTTCATCTCTGTAAAAACTTTTTTTTCTTAAAGCATTTGCTAAAGATGTAACTAATATGACTCCAGAAACTTTTGAGAAGCCTGGAGCGAGACTTGTCTGCTGGGCAAGACGTAATTGTGCAGTTGTGTGTTTTACCTGCTCAGGTGTGTGTTTAGAGGTGGAACCCCAAATCCAGAACAAGGAGTGCATGAAGCAGTAGGGATTGGACTAGAAGATCTCTGGAGGCTCCTTCCAGCCTCTACCGTTCTGTGATTCTGTTCAGACACACAGTGTGTGTCTGGAGGCATGGTGGCCCTTTATAAGAGGTAGGAGGCAATCACATTCAGACATCAGTGACAGGAGTGGCTGTTTTGTATAATGGCAGTAGAAGAATGTTATTGATGACTTGTGCAGTCCAAATGTATGACGTCAAAGCAGCTGCAGGGCTTTTGTTGTTGTTCTGTGTCCTGATTCCAATCTTGAGTACATGCCAGTTATGTTTGGTCACGGGAATTGCTCCTGGATGTGCACGATCTCTGACTAAAATGCCTCTCTTCTCGTAGGCTGGAGAGTATCTCCTTCGCTTGGGTAGAGGCTGCCTGACCTGCCTTCCACTGACCTCCAAAAGGGCAAGTGTCAGATACACACCCCTTGGAGAAAGCTTCGCTAATTTTGCCAGTGTGTTGAGGGTGCAGGGTTTCTGTGGTTCTCATTGTCTCCCTAGGGTCTTTGGAGATAAATTCTTGTTTTTCTAGAATGTATTCTCAGAAACTGTCAAAAAACCACAGTGGTCTCTGGTGATCAGGACCTTTCAGATATCTGTTCATTCTGTGGCTAATCAGTTAATCTCAAAGACAGTGACTCTTTAACTTGTTCAAGGCATTTTAATGCTTTGATGGTATCTGCTAAGTTCATCAAGAACAAAATAAATAGTGTTAAGCTAATAAAGGCTAATTTATTACTGCAGGAATACATTTGAGGCATTAGAACCCTTTAGTCTGAAAGCTCTGCTTCATAATAGACAGAAATGATGTTGAATTTTCAGTTGTATCCCCAAAATAATAAATCCATTTCATGGATCCACCTCAGAATGACAAATTTGTTTACCTGAATTGGAAATCATCTCCAGTGTAGATGGTAATGAGTGTGAGAGAAAGATGTCATTCACACACAATTAAGAGGTTTTCAAACCAGGGCAGCAGAGGAATGCAAGTCAGGATCATGGTGTCATCATGTTGTGACATGGCATTGATGCATGTGGTGGAACAAACACAGTTTGACTCCTAACATTAGGTGTTTGCACATGCAGCAGTGGCAGTGGTTGGTGATACAGAAGGATAAAAGTCTGCTAGGAATAGACTCAAGTCATCTTAATATCTCTGATGCATCAATGGTGCCTTAATGTCACAATGGCATCACTAGTGTCTCCACTTGGTTTTAACCTTGTGGTTCAGTCAGTGGCTTGAATAAACTATGTTCTTAGTCATTAGGGATAGTGAGTGCCAAGTTAGCCTTATTCCAAAGCAGCAAAAGTCAACCTTTCTCTCCATCTCTCTTTTGTCCGATTATGATGACTAGTGTTTGTATCACTATTTGACTTTCTGGGAAGTGTCTTTTTGAGAAAGGCTGTTTCTAAAAGTGAGAAGATGTGTACCCAAAGCCATGCCTGGGGAAGGCAGGCAGATTCTGAAACCGTTAAGCATGGCTCAATCAGATGTGCAGGTGAGAACCTCTGTATATATTTCCATGCACCTCTGACTAGTGCAGCATGGTCTGTGTGGTTTTCTCACGGAATTAAGCCAAATACAATGCTATTACATTTTTTTCCCCCTAAAAGTTCCATGAATGTACCTGGAGAAAAATGTAGAAGGGGAGGCCTGTGAGGGAAGAAGACACGTTAGTTGGGGGACTTATCCTGAACCAGGGCACTCTAAGGAACTAATCAAATGGAGTTCCTTTTCTGATTTATCAGTCAAGACATCTCTTCCTTCCTCTCCCAGGGCCTGTAGCTCTCTTTCCC
>NW_009954185.1:9191146-9233673 GCF_000747805.2 Chaetura pelagica | reverse complement strand
CCTCCAATATATGCTTTTTCCTCTTTGGGAGCATCAACTAAAGTATCATAGATAAAGACATTTTTGTCTTGATAAAATACACTATTACATCTCCAAACATTTTGCAGTGAAAGTGTTTTCTGTAATTACTTGTCTTGAAGACCCACTGGAGAAATGACGAATACAGGGAAAACACTTGGAAATGCAATTTTATGGCAAAAGATTTCTTCTTTTTTGCCAATCTTCCATCTTTTAAAGTATCGGCACATTAGCACATGCACAGTTCTGTGCTAGATACAGTAGACAAGCTCTTAGTGCTGTTTGAACAAGGTACAAGTCTCAGCTTTAATGCATTGATGTGTTTTGTCCTTGCCAACAAGATAAATGCAAGCAATTTTTGCTCTAACGCTACCGGGCAAATAGCGCTGTCGAACTGTAAATTGCTTTAAGGAGGAATCAATAAGGTGCATCCACTTTTAACAGCCCATTTGCCAAAGTTTTTTTAAAAATTTATATAGAAAGTTTGGGCATGGATGATCATTGTTCATTTTACTTCACAGTATATTGTGTGTAACTAATGCTGCAATGCAAGGGCACAGTGAGAAGGTCATGAGGTTTTGAAAGAAAATGACAACTGAGCATGCCAAAGCAAAGTTTATTGGTTTGCAATGTTTTGTAATTAATTGCAGTAGAGCTTTGCTCTGTGCAAATTAGCCTTTCTTCTGTTGAGTTGTTATGTAGTGACTTTTACCTCTGAGGATCAACAGAGCACCTTTTTTCTGTCCTTTTTTAATAAATGAAGTTCAGAGGCAAATGAGTGATTTTATCACACTGCTTTCTCCTTGGTAACCACATTTTTCCCACTCCTCCATTTCAGCATACCAGTTTTACATGCATTTCCATGGCAAATGCAATATACCAAAAGATTTTTCAGACTTGATTTCTTATCTTGGGTTTCTTTTATAACTAGCTACATTCAACAGTTGCTTCTAGAAAGTACCTTGAGTTCTGTAAATTTTTGGGGACACATACAAATCTTGCTTGACCAAACTCCTATTTTTTGTTTTGTTTTGTTTTATTTTAGTAGAACTCACTGTGATGACTTGGATACCCTATTGAAAGTCAGAATTTCTACCTAAAACTTGACTGCTTGTATAGTAAAAGGATTTGTTTTTTAAGTGCAGGGCTGAGAGGGAATGCTCTGGAGGGAGGCATTTCTCTGCAGCATGCACAGTGCTTGACTGTTCTCAATTTACACATGCTTGAATTTTGTGTTTCCAAAAATATAGTTTCCATCTATACTGACAGAAGTTTTTCTAATATCTGGGGGGTTTTGGAATCTAATGAAAAGTCATCTGATTTTTATGTTTTCTATCCGAGTTTTTTTATAAGATCTCTGTTTTCTCAGGAAAAAAACTTGCGATGGGATTTGTGTCTGTTCCCCAAAGCAGATGGATGCAGTTAGATAGGGGAACAGCTTTCCCAAGGACCTGGTGCCGAGTTGTTTTCAGCACATCCCTCTGTCTTGTGCTCAGAAGAGAAGGGCCACTGAGGTCTAGGGGCATGTGTTGGCATCTCTGCCTCTTAAAAAGCATGAGAGTACATTCTATGGTAGCGAGAGTGAATAAAGGGGTCTTACCTGACCTCCTTTCTGCTTAATCCTTGCCTTTGCTTGTGGCCTTGTTAGTGTTTGCTGTACTTCAGAGCAGATGTGATAGTCTTGACCAATTTCACCAGCACATTAGAAACAAACAGATTTCTCCTACAACATCTGTTCTGCGCATGTGTTTTCCATTTTATTCCTCTCTTTCTTTCAAATGTTTTTAGTGTGAACTGGGTGATGGAAACCTGTTTTCAGAGCTTGGTACCTTTCATAGAGTATCCCAGGGCAATATGTGCTATATGATTGTAAACCCAAATTTGATCACCAGGGTAGTGTGGAGGGTTGATTGCCTTAGTCTCAAAGTGCAGGGGAGAAATTGAAATTAGAAGTTCTTGTTTCTAAGGAGGAGGCTATTATAAATAAGTTATGACAAGACTTGCATCCAAAGCAAGATAATAACCTCCAAAACCCACAGTAGGACTGTAATGCAAATAACACAGTGGGACTGTTCTATCCACACAAAGTTTTGGATGATACGCATACAGCTGTTAAGTCATATTTTCAGTCTTTAACCCTGAAAGCTTGTACCCAAAGTTGACTGGTGCAAAAGCAGACCTTCAGATGGGTTTCTGTGAAATGGTGAAGAAGTGGTTGCTTGTATTTGAATAAGGAATATGGTCACCTCAGCCAGGCGGGAGCTCAGGTAGCTTTGATAGCACTCCTTAAAGGAGACCTGGCAGCATTTGGCCAATTATTAAGGGGAAATTAGATGGCAGTATTGCAGAGCTGCCAAAAGATGGTTACAGATTTTCTTTTCCATACTGTTTAATTTGACAAGATTTCAAAAGAAGGATCTAGAGAGACTTTTTCTAAGAGGCTGTATTATTGGTCTGTGACTTTCTCACCATGTTGCAAGTGCTCTGTGGTTACCATCAAAACTTAAGGCAGGAATAGCAGTGGGAAAGTCCTCTCCCTGGTTGCAAACATGCTAGAACTAGCCTTCACAATGTACACTCTGTCTTCTGTGTTTAATTTTGGATTATATTTATTTTGTTCTCCATTCTGCTGTCAGGTCCCTCTTTTCCTATGTGTCTCTGCAAATAAATGCTGCTTGTCATGTGGCACTCCTGTGGTCTTTTGTGTTGTGCCTCCTCCTCCTTTTTGAAATAACATATTGACATGACATTAAATTGCCAAGTCTTGTGGAAACTTTGTTATTAAACTGTGGCCCACATTCTCCCTTCAGAAGCTTAATGAAAAAAACAGATGGAGTCAATTGACACATGAATAACAAATTAAGAAATAAAGGCACAGGAAGTAACCACTGTGCTTATATTGCCTTTTGCTCATTTCTGATTCTTTTCACTTCGCTATTACTCCCCTGTGATGTCAAGTCTGCTTGGTGTTACTTGGGTTTGGGGCTTTATTTCTGCCTACCATGTCCTCTCTGAAGATGCTGACTTTTGGGTCACTGTAGGTACAGCTACCTACCTATTAGACCATATAGACCATGTCACCTCCCTTTGCAGATGGGTAGACAAGGTGTTTTGGACAGATGAGTGAAGTCATCTGCAGGAGGAGGGATGTCTATTCTACAAAATCTCCTGTGCTCCACTTCTGCTCTTAGGCACCAGATGAGTGAAGTCATCTGCAGGAGGAGGGAGGTCTATTCTACAAAATCTCCTGTGCTTCACTTCTGCTCTCAGGCATTTGCTGGGCTTTTCTTACATGGGTCCCTGAGCTGTCACTGCAACATTGCTGTCTCTGGGAAGCTGAGCCTTGTAACCAGCACTGCCTGCTGGATTGTCAGACAAGACATGGGGGAAAAAAATAACTTGTAAATAAATGAGCAGGGAGAAGTCACAGGTTGGAAAACCCTTTTCTGTAATTACTGTCTTGATTTTTTTTCTGCACCAATGCTGTCTTCTTGTAATGGTTTTAACCTCTGGTCTATGGTTTGCTTCCTTCTAACATCTGCCAGCAGGCTAAATACACACTTAAGTTGGAAAACAGGGATAAACGAAACAGTTTAAGATTAACTCCCATTTTCCTTTTAGCACTTTCTGCCCTCCAAAAATGTGTTAGTTCCTGAAAACATCTGAAGTTCATGCTAAAGCTCAGCTAATGACTTAAAAGATTTTACTACTAAATTCAAGTGGAGCTTAAATATTTTCAGGTAATTGTGACTTTTTAAGTCACAATTTTTAAGCCCAAAATTTCAAATGGAAAAAATGATTTTTGTGTTATCTTAAATGTCTTTGCAGATGAGGAAGGCCACCAGGTTTCTTGACTATAGTGCCACCAAAGGAACTTTGTATAGTGCTGTAAGATAAAATGATTAAACTCTTCAGGCCAGAAGTTCATAAATGCAAGGAGAAAAAAGGGAAATTAATATAAAGATGGATGTTTTTATTATAGTTTCTTGTAACCAGAGAGACCTCTGCTGTAATAACATAGGATCCTTTCATAAAATACAAGGTATTCCCAAACATTTACACATACTGTGTATGTAAGTGCGTTTTCATTTTCCAAGAAAGACCTGAAACAAAAACTTGGATCAACGTCTGCAGTTGATCACAAATTCAGATATCTAAAATGATAGTTGTAGGAGGTGAATAGCTTGGCTCTAGCTCTTGTCCACTTGCTGTTTCAGGCATTTTTCAGCAGTGAGGTTGCACTTGTGATTTAAAGACAGTTGGGTTTGGGGGACAGAGGAGATTCTCCCAAGCTACATTTGCCAACTCCTCTCTGTTCTTCTGTGTATCTTCTGTAAGCTACTCTTTAGAAACATGTCCATCTGCTTCTTGTGTCTAAACATCTTCTTTAAAAAACCCCTCCAAGAAATTACTTGAGAACATTTAAGAAAAGAAAAAATCTGGTTGATTTTTGTCTTGTGCCTTAGCATCGAGAGCCAGCAGTAGGCAGATTATTAGGTATGGCTTTATTAATTAAACAGAATTGTTTAAGGGTTTGAGTTACACGGAAGGGGGAGATGTGACTGGCCTTACTGCACTAGCTGAAAGGGGAGGCTTTCCAGTGCCTACAGGAGAGTTTCTGTTCCTTAGCAAAACGTTTTGCATGCTGATAAATCTTTCTGGAACCCTTTGGATCAAAAACCGCACAGGAATAGCGGAGTTAAGAGGTCTGAAAACACTGGGAACACATTAGGGACAGGGAACTCTGGCTGGAGCACTGAGGAGTGCCACATTCCTCTGGCTCCCTGCCGGGACGTTCCATGCCTGACCCACCCAGCCCCACAGCACCTTCAGAGCACCCTGTGACTGCTGCACACCTGTCTCCAGAAGAGGTGTGGCAGGTGGCAGGTCCTGGCATCGACAGGGAGGACTTCTAGCAGAGCACCTTCCTTTAGCTGCCCACAAGCCCTTGGCCTCAGGGTCTCCTCCTTAAGGAGAAGAGGAGCCTCATGTTCTTCTTAAGCCATTTGGCAGGCTGGAGAAGTCATGTTTTTTAGGGGATGCTTTTGGTGAGGCAAGACTGGAAGGGTAGGGGTCATGTACGTTATTAAATAGCAGCCAAGTCTGATGGGCAGTTCCATCTATATTGCGTAGTCACCTCACCCCAGCTTACTAGATTTTGATGTGATGGCCTTGTGATGAGGTAAATCCCACCTTATTTTCCTGGCACATCCCATCTCAGGGCTTGTATTTAAAAATAATAACAACAACAACAAAAAAGCTGAATTATGTAATTTAGTACTGATTGGATTGGTGCCTGATCAGATACTAGCTTTTTTTTGCTACAGTTGGCACGAAGGTGGTGTAAAAGCACCGAGTCAAAGTAAATGCCATATCCCATGTCCCAGCTAACCTGCCAGAAGTGCTGTCATGTGCCCATGGCTGAGCTGAAGCCCTGTGTGCTCCTGTGGAATGCTCACCATGGGCGATCAAGGAGCTGTGGCTTTCCTGTCCCCTTGCTCAAACCAAAGAGGGAAGTGGAAGGGTGTCAGCAGGACCTACTGTGGCTCCAGCTGCAATTTCTGGAGAGGAAGCCAGCTGCTCAATGAGAGGGGAAGGGTTCTGATCCCCTCTGCAGCCCACACAGTTTTGGCACTTATGCCTTCTGTGGGATACCACCAGTGGACAATCTTCAATCCTCTAGTGTATTTTTAGGTTGTATTTTTTCTATATGCAACCAATAATGTGTCTTTTCAGCATTACCAGCAGTTCGTTTTGCCTTGCTGTGTATCTCGCTTTGGCATCTCTTCTGTTTTAAGGAAATCCATAAAATCCTCTTTGTTGAGGATAGGTATGATGTGGTTCTGGAAGGGAAAAGAAGCCACTGAAAGACTCTCCCTAGTTCCTGAGCTGCATGCCAGTTTTGTGGCAAATGAGTTCCTGAATGAAGGATAAATAGTGAGGCCTGGGTGGGGTTTGCCTCTGCTTTAAGAAGTAATGCAAGTTTTCTGTGAAGTGCCAACGTGATGTTTGGTTCTTTGATGAAAGAACCAGCCAGTTCTTGACACTCTTGACTTTTCCTGTGAAAAATGAATCCAGCACTGGCATAATTAAAAAAAATAAAATAACCTGAGTTAGGGTTTTTTTCAGAGGTCATTATGCCCTTTTGTGATGTGAAATATCCAGCTTTAGTAAAATAAACAATACCAGTGTCAACAAGAATTGGGGGGGGGGGAGAGAAGAGCCATCTGCTTCTTGCTGGTGACCTTAACCTCCTTTCCTGGTGAGGTTTCTTCCAGTCATTGCTCCTACTGAAAACTTGCCTATGACACACTGGTGGGTGCTTTGGCTTTCCTTTGGCACTAAGTGCATAATCATAAAGCTGTCATCTCATGTTGACCCTCTTCCAGTAGTCCTTCCAGTGTTTTATCTGTACTAATTTGGGCTTCAAAACAACAATGGAAAACTCTGCAATCTGGATTATTAATATTAAGTTGCTGTCTTCATCTGTGAACTGGAGAAAAAGGAACAGCAAGGCTTGCTTGAAAATTTCTCATCAGAAAAGAGCAAAAATACCAAATCCTGGAAAAAAAAATCTGGGAAAAGCAGAGCTCCTTACAGCCATGTGATAGTTTGCCTCACCTATAGGGTGCATATCATTTGGGCTCTTTAAATAAGCTACAGAAACTGCAGCTGCTGTGAATTCAAGCCCAGGTGGCTACATCCAAGTCTTGAAGCAGATGCTCAGGAGGGGAAGGAAATGAATAAAATGTGTGAGCAGCTGGGTCCAGGGCCATCAGCCCCTGCTAGCAGAGCCAGGGTTGGGGGTATACTCATTCCCTTCAGCTGTTTGCTAAATGAGGATGTGTCTGTGGGTTTCTGCCACAGAGCAAAGTGTGAGACATCTCAGTTGAGTTACTGTCCACCTGAAGATTTTTTTTCCCCTCTATTTTTTCTGAGAAGTGTGAACCAAGAAAGGTAAAACCCATGGATGGGTTTTGACCTTGGCTCTCAGTTAATGACATTATCCAACTGCAGTTCAGCTGAATGGTATGAAAAACAAATGATAAGGAAAATTAAAGAGATGAAGAAGAGACCTTCTCTTTAATCCTCCCCCCCCATCTTATGAGCTGAGAAGACTGTAGGGGCTGGGTAAATCCGTCTTACTTGTAGGCAAGAGCCACATCTCCTTTTAAGGACTCTGTTGTGTGTGAAGTGCTTTAATGAATGGTGGGAGTTTTCTACTAGAAAAGACAAAAAAAATAAATAAGGTCATTCTTACAGTCGAAAAGTAATATATCTTTCTGCTTTACTTAAGGGAAGTTCGTACTGAGCATTCAGTCTTCATTTAACTGATTAATTCCACGTGGGCTGACTTTTTGTGTTCAACTAATGTTAACTCGGCTGAAAGCTCAGTAGGTCTTCTGGTGTTCATATTAATTGTGTGTTACTGCAATGTCTGTAACATTTCTGGAGGGATTGCTCTAACTGTGCTTAGGAGCACGGTCCTGAAATCAGTACTGGGCGACTGCAGTAAAGGAAGGGGGGTCAGTACCACATAGGAGCCTTTCCAGCATCCCAGCAAAATTCTCTGCATCTTGTTGGTTGTTTAAAGGTATTTCCTTTTTTTCTGTACTTAGGACACTAATAAAACTTAAACTGAACTAGAAAAGTAATAGAAATATTTACAGTGCAGTTGAAATAATTAATGGTGTTAATACAAATATCAAAATTCCCAAGAAAGGATTGGAAAACAGGATTATATTTTAAAAAAGAGTAGTCAGCATATTATTTTTGTCCCATCTCCCAGCCTGTCACTTGTTTGTCTCTCCCAAATACTGCAGACTCTTAGCATGTTTGTTCAGATTAAATAAAACATACAGTTCTATGTATTTTTCAAACTGGATCAGAGAGCATAACTGGCTGAATCTGTAAAGCATAAATGAAAAATATAAATATTTTAACAAGTGGGCAGCTGCTGCATTTTCAGTTCTTACTGTGTGGGAATGGTTACTTGGGAAACTGCTGGAGGGGAAGGAGGGAGGAGAGATGGCGTGCAAAGAGAGACTGAGAAAATGCATTAAAATGACACATCTTCAGAGAATCTGTTTGAACAGTGGAGATTTACAAAGTTTTGTCCTACTCCATGGCAACTTGGGTACACAGATCAAACATGTCATCGGAGTGACATCGGGCAGGTAAGCCTTGTGCCAAAAAATGAGAGAGGGGGCGGGTGAAGCTGCAAGACTTGTATGACCTCTGCTTGCTGAACATCAGCAGCAGACCTGATGGAGGAGGGAAGAGGATTCAATACCCATCATGGACTGCTACAGCTGAAGATTTCACTTCAGTTTTAGAACATTAGACAGTTACTGATTCTTTATGGGTTTTATTGATAAAACCTTTATTTACAAGTCCTGTAACACTGGATTAAGGAAAAATACATGTTTATTTGCTTTGTTTTAGAGACAGGTCTTGCTCCTTACTTTCCCGTGGTCTGACAGTTGGTAGAGTTAGGTTATGGTTAGACTAGATGATCTTATAGGCCTTTTCCAGCCAGAACAATACTGTGGTTCCGTGCATCGCCAGAACATGTTATTCCATGTTGACTTACTGCTTAATTTCAGACATGTTCTGAGATTTCCCTTTGAATTTGGGGGCTTCTTTTAATTTATTTTTGCTGCTTCTTGACTTGTTTATGCTGTGATAGTGCTGAACACCTCAACCATTATAGTCTCTGTTATGGCAGAAATTAAAATGGAAGTGTTCACGTAAATTTGGTGCTTTAAGACCTTTTTGAGCAACACCAGACACCTTAGATAATTTCTAATATATCTTGATTGACAGGGCCTCCCTTGATTGGAAATTACAGCATGAGATCTCACTGAGACACCAAAGGTTTCTCATGGCAGCTTAGCACATTCTTAACTCAGTGTAATTCTTAGTCTTGTACTGCTCAGTATGTGCCATTACCTTAGCTCAGTGGGTCTATCTCAGCTGACAGATTAATGACAAATTGTCTGGTTTTGTTCAATTTCATAGTTGAGTTTAGAAAATAAAATTAAAAAAAAAAAAAAAAAAGCTGACTTTTAAAAGTAGTCTTTGTTGAAGTTTAATGTCTCCTACAGCTAGAGAATGTACATGAACTGAAACAGGAAAGCATGCCTCTCCCAGACATTAGTGGATCACTGCAGCTGAAAAAAGAATTTGATGTGTGAAATTCTGCCTGTGCAAAACTGTATCTCCACTCTGCCAAGTGAGACACTCAGGAGGTCAGCTCCTGTTATGTTCCTTTCTGGGTCCATTACCAGCAGTCCCAGGCATGCTCAGGGTCTCCTTAAAAAAGGTATTGTATAGGTAGATAATGAAACACAGCCCTGAAGTTCCTGTTTTAGGTCAACCTGTTGAAGTACCTGTAAGGAAATTAGGGATGAGACATGCTTTATTCTAGCATGGCCTATAGACCTGGAGGAAGTGGAAGAGCTTTATTTAGTTTCAGACCCAGCTTCCCAGGGTGAACATTGGAAGTCTCTTCCCCTCTCTGCTCTTCTTCCTCTGCCCCATTGCATGGGTCAGATTCACTTGGTTTGAAGTGACCTGTTTTATGTGAGGATTTTGTTTCTGATGGGAGATGGCTGCCTATATAGTATCAGAGCTTCAGTGGGCTGAAAATGAAGCAAGTAATGAAGAGGGCTTGAGCTCTGCCTCTGCCATCCAACAAGGAGAGGAGAGGGGAACAGTACAGGAAAGTGAAGGGACAGAAGGAAACATCCTCCTTCTGTTACTTTAACTTGTGGTGATATACCTGAAAAACAAGTGCTTTTAATTGTATTCTTCCACTTGTTTTCCTTGCTGTGTTTGGGTCTGTTTCTCTCCTTTTCCACAGCATGTTTGAAAATGTTAGCTGGTCATGAGCTCCTCAAAGCTTTTCATGAGGTGCCATCAATACCAGATGCTAGCTAAATTCCAAGGGGAAAAATACCCAAAGGAGTATTACCACTTTAAAATATTAAATAATCACAAGTAACTATGCCCTGTTGGTCCTAACAGAAAGCTGAGGAGGAGCAAGCTGATACACCATGAAGACATGACACTTGTTTTACCAGCTTCTCCACCTCCTTCACCTGAGCAATGCTAGCACTATGAGAGAGAATTTGTCTGCTCAGGGAGGGCCAGTTCAAGTGGAAATATGGCTTTACTTTCTCAATCTATTTTGTGGATTTCTTTTCTTTCTTCTTGAAAGCATTGTTAATTCAAACAAATGATGAGAAAGAGTAAAAGATGGTTCTGTCCTTCTCTGAGATCACCTGAGGTTTTGGGTTTGTGAGAGATACAACATGTTTGCAACCCCAGAGACTAAGGCATTTTTTTAGGCAGTGAGCAGTAACCAGGTGGTGAATGTTAAATAAAGAGAGCAAGGAGGGAGCCTGTGGTTAAAGTAGGATGGGGTGAGGCTGGAACACTTCTGCCAGGTTTGAAAGTGGGCTATCATTGTTTAGTCTACACTGTTGTCCAAGAGTCTGGGTTGCTCTGGGTGTGACTGAGCAGCTGCTCAGCTCCTTCAAGTAGCAAAGCATAAAGCATATAGCAACATAAATCTAGAATATTAAGGTTTTTAAGGAACAGTGCATAGTTTCTGAAGTTTTTGTATTCTTTCTCAGTACCCTTAGAACACTAAGTCCTTCTGGGCAGCTGATGAGCAGGGTGTTTGCAGCTGCTTTCCTACCAGTCTCACTTCTTCTGAATGAGTGGCATAATCTTTTTATAGTTATGCTGCACTTCTGAGCAGTTAATTTTTAGCTGAATGAACCTAAGAGGAAGTAAGACAACATAAAAAATTGATGCAAATTTCAAAACTATGCACTTCTTTACTATGCAGTTCATTGGAAAATTTTTGCCTTTTTCTCCAAGATGTTTTTCAGTAGTTTATTTCTCCAAGAAACAAACCCAGTCCTTTATTTATTTATTTATTTATTTAATATAAAGCAGCATCTTTTGAATTCTCTTGAGCTTTGTTAAGTTTCCCTGGGTTTTATTTCATTTTATGAATTTAATTTACCTTTTTTTTTTTTTCATTTATTTTAATTTATTTTTATATTTTTTCCCCTTGAGTTTGAAGTATTATAAATGTTAGGAACAACACTTCTGCCAGGTTCTGAAAGTGGGCTATCATTGTTTAGTCTACACTGTTGTCCAAGAGTCTGGGTTGCTCTGGGTGTGACTGAGCAGCTGCTCAGCTCCTTCAAGTAGCAAAGCATAAAGCATATAGCAACATAAATCTAGAATATTAAGGTTTTTAAGGAACAGTGCATAGTTTCTGAAGTTTTTGTATTCTTTCTCAGTACCCTTAGAACACTAAGTCCTTCTGGGCAGCTGATGAGCAGGGTGTTTGCAGCTGCTTTCCTACCAGTCTCACTTCTTCTGAATGAGTGGCATAATCTTTTTATAGTTATGCTGCACTTCTGAGCAGTTAATTTTTAGCTGAATGAACCTAAGAGGAAGTAAGACAACATAAAAAATTGATGCAAATTTCAAAACTATGCACTTCTTTACTATGCAGTTCATTGGAAAATTTTTGCCTTTTTCTCCAAGATGTTTTTCAGTAGTTTATTTCTCCAAGAAACAAACCCAGTCCTTTATTTATTTATTTATTTATTTAATATAAAGCAGCATCTTTTGAATTCTCTTGAGCTTTGTTAAGTTTCCCTGGGTTTTATTTCATTTTATGAATTTAATTTACCTTTTTTTTTTTTGCATTTATTTTTATATTTTTTCCCCTTGAGTTTGAAGTATTATACATGTTAGGAACATTTCCAAAGAATGAGCGATTTGATCTCCTGTGTTCAGTACTTGTCCAGAGAGGACACCTTGCTGTCCATGCCACTGTTGACTCCACTCTGCTGTATGTTTGGGGAACTGTCCTGCATCTCCCTACAGCTGGACAGGTGTTGGGGCCAACCTAGGGATGGGTCATTTAACAGTGACCATTAAAACCAATTTTTGTATCTGCCTCTTCTTGTCAATTAATGGCTTGGGAGGCAGCACACACAATCTAGTCTCCATAAGAAAGCCCTCTAAACCAGTCCCAGCTGCTGATCCCACTGGTGCCCATTGAAATTGCAGGTGGGGAAGGCTCATCCCTGCAATGAAAACTTGAGGGTCACTCAGGTTTGGGGAGGAAAGGGAGAGACATGGAGTTGATGGGCTCAGTGGAATGGGATGGCTAGTATAGGTGTAGTGGACAGAGATGCTCCATGGCCTGGTATGACTGAGGGTGATGGAGGCAAACCTGATCTGTCGTTGCTTGTGTCCTTCATAGGAACTGTAGTTGTTGCTAAAAGCAATTAATGGGACTGTGGATATAAAGATGAGCATTGAATGGGACTCTCCACACCATATTGTTGTGCAACAACTTCTTGAGCTTCCTTCAGTGACTGCAGAAAACTTCCAAACTTCTAATACCAGTACTTGCAACAAAAGACAGCAAACAAATGTATTTGTGTGTGTATTTAACTGAGTTTTCTGGAGCATGTTTTCTGACAGGAAACATTATTTACTCTAGTTAGTACAGGTAAAAGCCACATAGAAGATCCTGTATGTACTCCAAACTTTTTTTTCCCATTGTCAGCACTGTCAACTGATGACACTTGATATTTTCTTTAAAGCCCAGTGTCCTGGAAGCAAGTGACTAAATGACAAAATTATTTTTAAAAAAGCCTCACAAACTCAAACAAGCCCACCCAAAATGCAGAGTTTGGTCTTCCGTCTTGTAGAGAATGTTTTGAAATGAGACATCAGTGCTTCCTAGGGCTTTAAAATGAAAGTAAATGCAGCTATCTCCACGTTTATTATCATACATTTATTTTTATAAAACTTTTATCTGGAAGCCTGTTTAGTTTATGACTTCTGAAAAGATCAAGGTGATTGAAGTAGTCAGTTCAAAGACGTAGGGGTTTTCTGATTAAGCCTAGCTTGTGGTAATACATATATATATATATAAAATCCAAAATGCTCCTTAATCTATGTAATAGCTTCAGGTTTATTCCTAATAGGTTTGAAATTTCCCCATTTGATATTAGGTTCATTTAATTAGAGTTGGATTAGGCACAGGAGTGTGTATTGTGGAACAGCCTTGAAGGCAAGATTTTTGTCATACTTAGTGGTGGTATCGAGCAGGATGGTGAACCAAGCCCAGTCTCCAGACCTGGTTATTTCAACATTACAGGGTGTGCAAGCTCCTATATAGGCACACTTTGTGTTGTGTTCCCTGATTAACAGTTTCTCCTGGATTGCTCATGACATTATGTTTCTATCAGCTCTGAATACAAGCTCCTATTCCCTGTTATGCTCAGAGGAAGGAAGGTAAGCACACTGAGACTGAGATGGATGGAGGAGGGATTGTTACTGAGGGAGTCCAGACTGGTGTTGGACCTTTTTCTTTTCCTTCTATTTTTTGGCCAGCTCCAGCGCCGCACGGATGAGAGAAGGACTTGGCAGCTGTTCAGGGCTAATGTGCCAGACTGTATTTTCCTTTCCCCAATTGAGCATGCTGGTAGCGTGTCTGTGAGAGGTAGTGGCTCCTGGCTCCCAGCTCTTGCTGAGTTTGGAAGTCACTGGAATCCAGGAGCTCTCACGAGCCAGTCAAAACTGGCCTTCGTTCCGCAGCCTGCCAGCTTGGTTTAGAGCATCCTGGAAATGATGGAGAGCCCTGTGAGAAGGCTCATCTTTGAGATGTCTTACCTTGCCTGTGCTCAGACTTTTCCTCCTCTGTCTCCTGTGAACTTTTAAATAATTTCTGTATTTGCTCATTTAAGGGTAGCGTACTTTTTTCTGTCCAGGTTTTCGCCTCTAAATTAGGATGCAGGCATGATGATATCTGTCTCTCAACCCACCTGACTGGCTAGTCAATGAGTGAGAGCCACAGCTTCTGCTAGGTCTGATTTCTGCAGGATGCTGAAGAGATTCTTCATGCCCAGCCACTTCCAGATCCAGGTCCTGGGTCTTCCTAATTCTTGTTTCTACTTTCCAGCCTTTTTAAAACTTCAGGTCTCCAAAAAAAGCTTTTTATTGTGGAGGTGCAAGCTTCAGAAGTATTCTCCAGACTGCTGAGGCTTCATCTAGTCCTTTCCTCCCATCCCTTAGGATTGATATTTGTGGGCTGTGGGGCTCAAATCCTTGTTGAACTTGGGGTAGCAGCTCAGCAATGGGTGCAGCTGCTTCTGGGAGTCCTGGGTGCTTACAGATTAGCAGTGGTGCTGGTATCTTAATCCCTGTCATCAGCCCAAACTTTTAATGACTTTGGCTCTTCCCTTTTATCCCTGTTAAACCATTGGCAGCTAGAAACCACTTAGTTAATGTTAATGTTCTGCTGTTGTAATACAAGGCACACTTTTTGATTTTGTTGGTGTGTTGCTTGCAGTGCTCGGGACAGTTGCAAATGTTGTTCTTAGCTGGTGAAGCACATTTCAGGCTCTTCTGCCTTGCTGGTTACACAGTGTAGCTGAAAATCTTTTCTGGGTTTTTCTTTGCCTTCTGCTTTCAATTTACCACTGCCATGGTATTGGTGTATGTCATTGATCTGCTGCAGCTGGTTTCCTTTTATTCAAATTAGCGGTATAAATGAAAAGCAGTAGTAAGTGTAGTAGTGAGACCACATGAATTCTCCCAGCATGGGAGCTCCCTCAGCATTTTTCAGGTTAACAAAGCAAAGTTCCTAAGTCTGGTTGTTATTTTTGTAAGGATTCGTCCATCCGTTCCCATGTTCAGTCCTCAGACCCCCTGAAAGTTAGTCCACACAGAAGCTACCTCTCGTGTTCTGGGTTATCTTTATCCACACAGACTTGGTCAGCCTCTTCTATAGCCATCCACAAATAAACACAGGAATGAAATTCTGCTCGATGTACAAGTAGGTCAACCTCATTGATTTCAGAAGGACTGAAGCAGACATAAGTCAGCGGAATATCTGCTCTGTGTTTTGCTAAGTTGTTGGCAGAAGGCAGATTTGTATAAGCTCACCAGAGCAGAGACTGTCTTTACATGAGAAAAATAACACAAAGCTCCCTGATTCAGTTTTCTCAGAGGTGCAGCAATAACAAATATACTAGCCCTGGTTACCAGCACTTAAAGGATAACCTCATCCCTCTTTCTTCACCCAGATGTAAGGAGGAGGTATATTTAGAATAAAGCCATTTCCCCCACTATCACCACATACAAACAATACTCTGCAGTTGTAGAAATACTTGAGGCCACATGTGCAACTCATTCCCACCGGGTTTGGTAACTGAGGAGGAGCATGGTGGGAACAGCTTGGAAGAAGATCTTCAAAGACTACTTAAGGGCACTAGGGCCTTTGCAGTGGGAGCCCTATTGCAAACTTGGGCTTTTTAAAAACCACTCCAACACTTGCAATCTGAAGGAAAGAGAAGCAGCAGGTAGAGAGGAAAAAAAATCAAAGATTTTCCTTTTCATCCCTCAGTGTGCTAAAGTTTCTATACTATCCTTTGGTAGACTAAGTCACCAAAATTGAACAGGGTGTGGAAATTCACAAGGGAAAATTCACAGCACTTCAGTTTTTCCCCTCTGCTTAACCCCATGACAGAGCCTTAGAGATAACCTGTGTGAGCTCAATAGCTACTGAGTATGCCTTGGGAGCCCATAACAGTGCTGTGGACTCTGAGCCAGCCCTTCCTCTTCCCTGAGACATCCATCCAGGCAAGGGCAGCACAACTATCTGAGCTGCCAGTGGATGCCTTCCCCTTGCAAACATACTGAAGGTATTTGCACCACCGCCTCTTAAACAACTTGGGCAATACCACAACATGGGTACAAGGCAGAATGATTCCTGTCAGGGGAGGATAAACCATCAAGGATAAACCATCAACCGCTTGATTAATTTCCATACATCTTCCCAAAACATAATTTGAAAGCAATCACTGATTACATTTTCCTCAATGTATGCCTCCCCTAGAAGAACTAAGCATAGAAAGCATAAAGATGACACCTGCTCTCCAAGTAGCAGCCAAGTAGGTGTCATGTACACCAACCCAGCCTCATGTTGGCAGCCTTCTAAAATCTGTCTTTATTCTGTGATTCCCTTCAAGGTTGAGTGCTCCCCAGTATCACATGTAGTATCTCCGTACACAAGGAGCTGAGTTTGAGAGGAGATTAGGCTGTGGGCTTTCAGAAATGCCCTCACATGCTTCAGCTCCCCTGCACTGAAACTGCAAAGTTCAGCTTCAAGCAACAGCGCTGGGTTAAACTCTCTGCAAATAAACCCACTGTCAAGAGCAGCTTTTGCCAGCTGAAAAGACCATTAAATGAGGTGCTTGGGGCTTTCAAACATCTATGTTCTCAATACACCACTGCATAGCCTCTCTTCAAAAGGCTGTAAGCGTATTATGTGCTAATCCCAATTAAATTCAAAATATCCCTGGGTGTTTACCACTGTTAACCTCTCTTTTTCATTCTTAATTGCATTGTAGCTGAATAACTCTGTATTCACATTGGATTATTCATGAATAGCATATTGAGTTGTACTCTTTCTCGTTTCACAACAGGGATCTGCCGTTGTAGGATTGGTGTAGTCTGAAGCAAGAAATTAATCTATGTGTTTCAAGTCATTAATCTTGTAATGAACCAAATAGTAAGAGTTGCTTGGAGTTCTTTTTTTTCCATAGATGTGTGGTTTCCCAGTGAGGTATACAACATGTAGAATAAAACCATGGTAAACAAGATCTGTGACTGATCAATGTTGATTTTGCAGATTATTCGAACATCTACTTGGGTACATTATGTACTTACATATGCTCATGTTTTGGGAAAGAAACAGTGAGATGATGTAAAATGACACCAAATGCTTTGGCTCCAAAACCACCCTTTTTTGCTTGTTGTGTTAAACCTCTAGAGCACAAGTCCATCCCTGTGCCATGTCACCACTGGCTGTTGGAACTTTGTAAAGTGGTGGCTGCCCTTGCATGGTGGTTGGCACTGCTCACTAGAGCCAAAGCAGAGGAATGGTCCTCATTGCCTGGGCACAGTAGCCCGGAAAGCTGGGCTAGGTTCTGCTGTATCCCTTCCTTGCAGTTCTTCCGGAGATAAACCAAATTTCAGTTTCTGCAGCTATTGCAATCTGTCAGGTGCTAAAGGTCTGTGGGTTTTGTTTTTTGGGGGGTTTTGTTTGTTTGTTTGTTTTTAAAAAAACAACAGCTTGATCATATGTTCATTTAACTTTTAAGAAATATTTTAATGTCTGTTGTATCATCTTTTTACCCCATGCAATCTGGGAGGAGGTACAAATACCACCAGTACTGAAAAAAAAATACTTGTGGGTATTTTAATCAGGCCGTTCACATGGATGCGTCTTCTGGTGATCGTAATGAGAGGACACGTTGGACAAGGAGATTAAGCACATACACAAGGTGGGGGGCAGGGTGTGAGGAGTAGAAAGAGTTGCTGTTTGAGTTAGTAATATGAAAACTGATTTAGCTTTGCTTTTCGTTTATGGGTAAGAATACCCATTTCTTGTAATCGGGGTGGAAATCGAAACTCCAAGAAACTTACACGTCACAGTGCATTTTGCGGTTTGAGGGGGATTTTAGAGGAGGAGGATGGTTTTGTTTATTCTTGACTTTCAAGTCCTCAGAGAGATGGGGTCTTGGATGCAGCAAAGCCTACAGAATGAATCTGCTTTCTGACCTGGGCACCTTCCCATATGTCATGAGATTTACTTGAGCTCATGTGAAGTTGGTAATGCTATGGAGAGGTCACCAGACATATTTTGTCCCTTTTCTCTGTGGTTTGGGGGTCAGAGGCATGTACCTCCTGGCCTGCTCCAAAGTAAATACAATACAATTTAAAGGACAAGACCATGCATACTGGCTCATGCTGTCATGTGTAACCATGTATCTGGGATGCCTGAGCTGCCCTGTTTAGATCAGATATTAGAAGAAACTTTTTCACTGGAAGGGTTATTAAGCACTAGAACAGGCTGCCTGGGGTGGTGGTTGAATCACCATCCCTGGAGGTGTTCAAGAGATGTGTAAATGTGGTGTTTAGGAATATGGTTTAGCACTGGACTCAGTAGAGTTAGGTTAATGGTTGGACTCCATTATCTTAAAGTTCTTTACCAGCCAGAACGATTCAGTGATTCTTGGGCGTATGGGTTGCTTGGTGGAGGATGGAGGGACCATGTGTGTCAAAACTGCTTCAGCTGAGACTGGGGATTGGAAGAAAGGTATTGAGCCAGCTAAAGTACAGTGACTGTGTGCACAGATATAAAATCAAATGTTCATGTGAGTGGTTTGTTTGGATTTTGCTGACGTCTTGTTGCTGAATGTTTAGCACTTCATCAAGATTTTTCTGGTTTTAGCTCTCTTCATCGCCATTAGTGAAGTCCCCTTCTGAAATGTTTCTTGTTCCTTTTCATTTTAAAAGCACTTTGAATTGAATGGAAGTTGTTTCCTCTTTCCCCTTTGCCAGCCATGGCCATGTTCCCCCTAACTGACTGGAGGAAACCTTTGCTTCCTACCCAAGCTGACCCTGGCTAACCCGCCTGCAGCTGCTCACACGAAAAGCCTGAGATTTTCTCAGTACAAGCTGAAAGGCACACGCAGGAAAAGTTTCTTTTATTTATTTTTTTAATTTCCTTTAAATTTTTTTCTCTTTTTTTTTTCTTTTTTTTTCTTCTTTTTTTTTTTCTGACTAACAAAAACCCACTGGGGAACTGGAAGATTTCCCATTTGGTTTAATTATGGAGATGTAATGAAACAAGTTGAAGAGGAGGAAGAGTTCTTTAAATTAATCTAGTCTCTGATTTTTTACATTGGGGGGGTTCTGTAGCTTAGGCTGTCAGGAGAGGAAACTCCAGTGAGAAATGTAGAAAGGCATGTTACTGTATTAAGCTTTAAACTAAAATTAATCAGAAACACCCAGGAGAGGGCATTTAATATGGAACAGAACCTTAGTTAAATAACCTCCATTACTTTACTTGAAATGTTTGTAAGTACAGTGTATGAGAAGTTGACACAGACAGCAGAATAGAAGATGCAGTCAGTGAATCAAATGCCAATATAATTTATTGTACATGTGTATTTAGGCAAGTGCTTCCAAGATTGTTTTCCTCATCCACAAAGCTGGCTTAGGGAATACTTGCTCTGCCTCCTCCTTCATAGCCACCTACTGTAGTTTCCCACCTCCACCCATTGCCTGTACAACTGTTTGTAGGACTCTGCTGGAAATCAGGTCCAGTCGTTTGATCAGAGTAGTTAATTTGTGTTTAAGAATAGTAAGAATGTTTTTCTTTAGGGAATTTGGGCAGAGGCTAGAGGATAGTCCAGTGTATTGTTGTTAAGTGCTAGGGAAAACTATTGTAGAACTACAACCAAAGTGGGAAATGCTGCCATGTCATGTGTGGCACACGAGATGTTAAATCCCATCAGTTGCCCCCAAAATAAGCAAGAACTGAAAGCCTTGGATCTGTTGCAGAATCTGACAACGAGATGGTAGGGTATGGGCTGAAACAGGGGGAAATTTTGCTGGTGGTAACCAAGTGTTTTCTCTCCCCTGGGAGCTCAGCACAGCTCATTTCTCCCTGCTTCTTGCTCCCTTACGCTTCTCTTAAATACTAACATAGACATATAACCTGCACTGCCTCTTTCACTCCACATGCAGAGTGCCAAGCTGAGCATATGCTGCTGCTGCTGTATGGAAGGATTTGCATGTCCCAGTACCCTGTGACCTACTTAGAGAACTGGAGTAGCTTATGGTTGCAGTTCATTAAAGAAAGGGATTTTAATATCTAGAAGAACATGGTGATGAATAAAATGGAATTTATATATACTAGGAGTTGCATATATTTGCAAAACATCACTCATGTCTGTGCAGCAGTGTTTCTGTGAAAGCACGTGGTATGTCCTGCTCATTGAATTTTGGGTAGCCTTCAACAGCACTTAGTGTTTATCCAGTATCTTCTGCTTTCTGAAGAGATACAGCTCCATTCATGCAGTGATACACCTTTTTAGAAACACAGCCAGGAGCCTTTGATGTTAAGTGTGTGATGCCTATGGAGAAAGCTCATCTCTAATTGAGCTCGTTTTGTAAAAGGGCTGCAGTTCAAGTGGCTGCTCTTAAAACATGCCATTTGCCCTTGCTAATTTCATGATTACTGTGGTATCCATAGCTGTTCCTGTAAAGATCATTGAGAATAGCTAGATGATATGACAATGAAATTAATTAAAGGCAAACTGCAGGGTTTTCAGAAGAGCTGACTATATATATTGGATTTCTGGCAGAGCTTTCCATAAACTCCACAGGCCTGCTTTGCCATGCAGGCTGCTGGAGAGTAATGCCCTGTCTTGCTGAAATCATGTTAGATCCAAGTTTTCTTCTGTTTTTACTTTGCTTTGTTGCTAGCAACAATTTCAACACCAACGAAAGAAGAAAGTGCTTAGAGAAGAGTTTATTAGAACAATGCCAAGTAATCCCTCTTTGGCTTTGACTGTTACGAGTTTAGCTCTTGGGCCACTTGTTCGTTGCACCCTCGGTGGGATTGTTCTGATGCAAATACTTTGAGTGTTATTTTTTGGTGTCTTTGTTGAATTTTTATTTAAAACAAATAACAAAAGCCTCTGCTAGAGGCTGAAATACCCTCATCTTTGATCTGGGTTATAGTTGAGAAGCACAAGGGGGAAGGAAACACAGAATCGATGAGAATGATGTGTGTTTTCCTTGCATATATTACTTGATATTATTCATGTCTCTGGTATGAAGGAATGCTGGTTTAAACTGCAGCAGCTTTCTGTTTTCCAGGCAGTACCTCGTGTACTCTGACACCTGCTTTTGTTTCAGATCACTTGACCGTTCCCACTTTCCTTCCCCTGGCTTTGGAAGAGGCAAAGGTCAGACAGAATCACCCTTCTCCTTCACTTGGATTAAAATCTGGCAGCCTAGTAGTTCACAGGGACTCTTTCCAAATGCTTAAAAGGGTTATTGGCAGAGCCTCAGCCAGTGCAAATCAGCCCAGTACCATTGCTTCTCAGTGGCCCTCTGCCAGGCCCTGACCGCTGAAGGGCTGGCTAAGGAGCCCAAGTGATTTCTTACACCTCATGCCACCTTACTGTTGGGTCTGAAAAAGGGTTTAATTTGCAATGGAAAACCTCCTGGAGGACGAGGAGGTCCTTAGAATAGCTCTGTTCCACCCTGTAGGTATCTCGTGGTCTTTTCCTAAGGAGAGGTGCCGCACAAGTTAAGCAAGGCACCAGCAAGCAACAGCAACTGGACTGCCAAGCTTCTGGCTCTTTGGCCATACATAGGGGATCAAGTGTTTTGCTGCTAAGTTGCTCTAGTCCTGTTAGACCCATTGAAAAGGGAAAAAAGAAAAAAAAAGTGTGTGTGTGTGGGGAAATCTTCTTACCCCAGATTGAGATACCTCAAGGGAATTATTCATACTTTTCTCCAAATTGAGCTGTGGTTGCTCTCTGCATTTAATGTCCTGGCTGCCCTTGGGGTTTTGTTGTCCCTGTCCTTGGGGTGTCAGAGGAGGGGGGTGCTGGGTCTGCAGCCCCTACAGCTGGCCTGATCCTTTACAGGGTATTCATCAGCCAGCAGGCTACAGCCAGGCATCAGCCAGCCCGGCTGGCTCCATGGCAGGGCAGGCTCACAGAGAAGAAGGGCACACAGACCAGCAGGGCTTTAGTATAATAAACCATCCCAGCAAAGCCTTTCAGAGGATGGTGAGTGAGAGCCCGTTGCAGCTGTCTTTCCCACAGGAAAGGAGAAGGGAGGATGCTAACTACCTTCAAGGAATGTATTTAACAGATTGCAGGAGCCTGTGCTGCTGACAACTGCAATTGCAGTTCTGGAATCAATACAGTCCCAGAAGTTTGGACTCGCATGACAAATTGCTTGTGAATAAAAATCTGTCCTAGATGAACTGATATATTTTCAAGCAAGCACTCGGTTTAGGAAGAAAAACAGCAGTGAACAAAATCCCCTTGTGCTGCTTTGATAGCTGTGTCCTGTTCTCAGCAAATTACAACCTGGCTGCTGTTACAAAAGCATTGAATGGAAGTCTAGCTGTTCTTTGCTATGATTTTAACAGAACCAAAGTTTAGGGTTGTTTGGAGCTAAAGGTGATGTGAGGCTCCACCAGCGTCCAATGCCTGCTACATAGATGTCGAAGGCAGGTTGGAAGGTGTAGGTTACTAATAGATTCTGCTATCCTTAAGAAGAAGTGAATCAAGCACACAGAAGGGAAATATTATTTTAATTGCTCCAGCTCTGGTAGTTGGATCAATGGCTAACATTTTCTTGTAAACAGCCTCATTTTGCACCAGAAAATAATTCTGCTCCCTCAAAGTGTTCTGTTGACATTTATGTGTATTTGGCTATTTGGAGATAACCTCTGTGACTGTGAATCATAGCATAACATTTTTTCCCTTTGTTCCTACAAGTTGACTGCAAGCAGCAGCAGAACAGCTGAAGGAAGAACTCATAGCTGTCTCCCGTGTTTGCAGAGGTCCTTCCTCCCTTTTTGTATGTATAAAACCTTAACAAGAGGGGGGAACCTCGGAGGGGGCGTGGTGGAAATCACGGTGACACCGAGTAAACTCCTTTAATTGACTTGGAATTTCCATGTCACTCAACATAAACACAGTGGAAGTAGAGATTTGCTGATCCTTAAGTTCAACCACACTGCGTGGTGGGGAAATCCCACAAGGTGCAGGGATTTTTTTTTGGGGGGAGTCAAAGTTTATGGAGCTGTGAGTACGTCCTGATGCCACAGGAAGAGCTCCAGACAAGGGAGGCTGAGGAAAACAAAACTCATTGGTTTAGCAGTGTGCCTCAATGGGACAGAGGTTTTGGGAATCAGTCTTAGTTTAAGTGTAGCAGGCAGTCAGCTTATCTACTATGATGTTGTAGGAAAGATGCAACACTACATTAGCAAGAAAACCTTAGCAAGACAACTCAGGATTTTTTTCCTTGTGGGTTTTGAAAATAATTTCTGCTTCGAAAAAGCCTCCGAAGTTTCATATACAAAGGATTTAAATGATAGGCACTTCATTTCTCCCCCTAAAACTGCTTCTAGGAATAGCAGAGCCAGTTCATTTGCCTGTGTCTATACTTAATCTGTGCTTTGTCAAATCCCATGTCTTCTTCCTAGGTGCTTTCAGACAATCAGATAATACCAGTGATGGTCTTTCAATACTTCAGGAGTATTTGGTGTAGACTGCACATCTGGGTATAAATCTCTACCAAGGAAGACTTAGAAAAAAATTCCTGAAGATTCTGTGGTTGGTTGTCTTCCAAGAGTTGGTATATTTCTTTAAATTTTTTTTTAAGTAAAAATGTAGAAATTTGGAGAAATTAATAGTAATTTAAAATGTCTCTGCTAGCACACAAACTAATAGGACTCGAAAATCGGGCCGTCCTAAATGTGACAACAAGCAAAACAGCCATTGTGAGGAGAAAGTTGAGGCCGTAAGTTTCATTTGAGAAAACCTTTTATCTACTTGCTCTTACCTTGTGCTAATCAGTGCCACCCCCTCACTTGTGCCTGCCATGTTGTGTAACATTTGAGAATTTAAAAATAGCCTGGCAATAGTTTGGGCTTGGTTTGTTTTGTTGGGTGGGGTTTTTTTGTGTTGTTTTGTTTTATTATTTTTTTTTGAGCCAAACCTGTTAATCCAGTTTGCAGAGCATGGCTGCTGAAATGGTTGTGCTGGTGCAAGGGAGGGGGTGGCAGACAGACAGTGTTATGGGGACTGGTAGGGATGGAGGAGCAGCAGGACATCTGGCCAGGGAAGATTCATCTAGAAAACCACAGCCTTAGCACATCCTCATTTTCTGCCTCTGCTCCTTCTCTGCAATGGTCCTTGGTTCTCTTTATGAACACCCTTCACCATCCCTTCTGGACATTTTTGTCTTTCTAGACTCTGTGCAGCCTGATCTTGGGGGGTGATCTCTTTTCAAATCCTCCCCAGGCCACTTACCTATAGAGCATCTGAGGAGGGCTATTTCCAGGAACCACCATACTCATTTTCATACAAATTAGCCATCAGCCTGGGACTTGTGATGAATCTCAAACAGACTTCTCTTTGTCCCGTTGGATGGGTTTGAAAAGAAAATTTATGGTTTTTTGAAGTTAGTGCAGTGAATTAGTAGCACTTGTTCAGCTTCTGGTGCATAATATTGTGTTGCAACAGGTTTGCTCTGGAGTTGAGAGGCACTGGTACACAACCAGGCTTGGGCGATGCACAAATCCTTTCTAGGCACTTGTTCATCTGTAAGTCCGTGTATCTTGATGAGTGAAAACCCCCTTTCTTCCTTCCCCTTCCTGAGCCTCTTCCTTTGTAGCTCAAATGCCTCCAAAGCATGTTGAATTAGCTTTGAATTTCTGGTATGCAAGCAGAAAGTTCTGAACAAAAATACAACCCTACCATAGGTAGCCTCTGCTCACTTTGTTGCATGTTTTGATGGAGTGTGGGAAAACAGATGGACCAAGCTTTACCAAATGCAATTTGAAAAGCATGTAAGCATGTAGGAACGAGCAGCACAGGCAGCTTTTAATACTTGAAACTCTGGAGTTGTAGTTAAATAAGTAAACTTTTTTTTTTTTAAACAAATGCCAACTTTTTTTTTTTTTCATAATACCACTAATTGTTAGAACACACTTAAAAGGTGTTTAACTCGCTCCAGCTACTTCATAATGGCATCTTTCCTACTACAAAAACCAAAGGGAATGAGGCAGACTTGCCCACACAAGCTCTTTTTAATTTACTAGTCTGTAGTTTGTTTTTTTTTCTGCTTCAAGATCTCATCGGTCTCTCCCGTGGCTCACAGTCTGGGTGCAGTCTGTGCAGTCATACACCACCACCACCCTGCTAAAGGGTTTTGCACGGTTCTCCAAGCAATTTGTTAACTTTTTGTAGCTGAGCCTGTTTAATGAGATGAAAGGAGATTTCTGTCCCACAGTTTGCACCCTCTCTCCTCCCTGCCCCCCCCAGCAAGGCAGTGCTAGAGCAGGTCTCACTGGAGGCTGAGGTTTTTAGGTCAGCTGGTTATTTCACAAACCTTCAGCCATGGAGGAGAAGAGGTATGTCTCTGTGGTGAAGCTGGTTGTCTCTGTAATAAAGTATTAATAACACTTTTTCACTGTAATCAATGAGTGCAAATACTAGGGAATCCAATTTTGATTCGAGTCTTCTGTGCCTGGCTCTGCAAAGACACAGGAAAAGCAATTTACTTACTAGTGCCATGCAGGAGATGTGTGATGGGGCTTAGGCTGGAGCTGAGAGGTTTAATGTTTCCTCATCCAGATCATTAACTACAGCATTTTAGCTACTTTTCTCCTGAGGTTGCTTAGAAAGATGTGGTTTTTTTAGCTGTGAGAACAGTAAGAGGTCCCATTGGCACAGGATAAAAGGGGTGTTTGAGGAGATTAAAGTGTTGGGCATGGAAAAAAAGAAATGTTTTGAGTCAGGCTAGGGATAAGAACAGGCTTGGAGAGAGAAGCTGAAAAGGCAGGGTCCTCAAAAGGCTGGAGGTAACTATACTCTGGCAGACTATAAAAAAAAGCCCCAGAAACCTGCTTTTTGTAATGTGCAACATCCTTCTTTTGCAGAATTGGAAATGCTGGATGGGGCTGTGGCTTTCCTGTGTTTTAGACTGCAGGTGTTTTGTTTGACATTCTGGTTGACACCAAGTGGCTTCAGTCAGAGCTCCTTTACAGTGGGGAAAATAAGTAAACCCCATACACGTAACCCAGCAGCACCAAAGTCATCATGTGAGTTAGTGCTCAGAATGCATATGGATGGATGGAGGGTGAGCTCCACCCACACTCCCCAAAGTGTCTGGAGGGGTGGTAGGAGCCTGCAGTGCTCCAGTGACTACCTGCCTTGTCCTGGAGGAGAAGAGAGAGGCTGAGGTTTCCCATGCCACTGAAAGTGATGGAGATGGTGGGAGTTCTTTTGACATGGGCGAGCATCAAAAGAGAAGCAGCCTTGCAAATCCCTCCTACATCTTATTCTTGCTATTTAATCAGGCTTTATTATAGTTTACCCTGAATAATCTGGAAAAGGTGTTTTATTCAGGGTTACAAGGTATAAACTGAGTCCTAAGGGATTCTGGTCACTTGTATCTCTCAATTGAAATTTCATATGTATTAAAGTACATTTTTAATCACTAACTGTATCAGTTGGGGTTTTTTTCTTGTTTGGGTTTGTTGTTGTTTTTTTCTTAAATAATTCTCAAAGTAGGTGTGCAAGGCACAATTGTTTGAGCTTTTCTTAGCAGATATCTCAGTTTGATGCTAACAAGCAGAAGCATTTCAGACTTGTGCACTCAACAATTTACAAGCATCACTCTTCACAGAAGCCCCAGTGTAGAGTGAATAAAAGGACTATAGTAACCGTCTGCAGCCCTTCCCCTGGTGACTTCATATTCAGAAACTCATTTCACATTTCTCTCCTGTTTCTTCTATTTTCTTTTTCATCACTCTGGTAATAGTATCACTTGGTGAAAAACTGGGATTGGGATTCAGCTTCATTTGGTAGAATTATCCAGGTAAAGCGACGATGGTCCCCATGAAAGATGATACCTTGCCATTCCCCTTTCAGGGGACTGAAGACAGGAAAAGGAAATGTTCTCATCAGATAGCTTGAAACAAGAAACCAGAGTAAAACTCAAGATTTATTTAATTCATCCATTTTTTGGCCTAGTTCCTTAGTTGTGCAGACTAGTAGGACTTAATGGAGTACATTCTTTTCATTTAAATGAGCACAGAGGTAAATGCATTCAACCAGAAAAAAGTTATTATTAGCCAGTTCAAACCTGTTTACATACTTTTTTTTTTTCCCTTTTAAAGTTACTTAACAGTGTATAGTGAAGAGTACTCCTCTTACTGTGCTTTAAAGAAATTTCATTTTAAGTAAATGTGGATGCAAACTACACAAAAAACCCCCACCTTACTGACGTGCTGCTCCCACAAGCCTGGAGTGAGTGTACATGGAAAGTCTCTGTCTTCTTTTTCTTACATTGAAATGCTTGCATCAAGAAGATATGAGTCCTGCTGCAAAGAACATATCTCTCTGAGGTTGTTTTTTCCAGATTTGCTTATGTCTTCTCTTTGTGGTGACCTTCTCAATTAAAAACAGTATATTCAGGGTGGGAATATTCCTTCCAGGCTTGAATAAATGGGACATCCACCATCCAGGTAACTCTTTCTGATAATCATTTACCATGTGGTAACAGACACCAACCCTTGCACTGTGCTCAGCCGTGGTAAATGATTTAATCTTTATGGAGGATTTCCAGCAGACAGATATGATAGTAATGGCACAGGCAAAAGTCAACAGCACTTGTGCAGATTTGCTATTTCACTGCAACTTTTCAATCAAGACTGTGACAACTGATTTCTAGTGTTTTTACTGGTCTGAACCCATCATTTTTAGGGCAGTCACTTTCTCAGAGCAGCCCTGATGAGCCCTGAGTAGCCCTGAAGGCTTCAATAGCAGCACAGGTCCTTGCTTTTCAGTGTGCTGCCAGAGCCCATAGTTGAGGTTTCACCAGTGTCAAGGGCTCTTAGGAGCTGGTAGAACAATCTTTTTTCTTAGAAGGCTTTATCAGATAGCTCTTGAGGGAAACACTTGCCACATGCCCAAAGACAAAAAACAATGTGCTGTATTGGCTTGGTGCTATTCAGCTTCATGGGAGTGGGTTTTAGTCCCTCCTGGAAGACCCCATGAATGCACTTGCAGGGTCCAGTCCTGCCTGCGCCTTGTGATAAATCACAAGAGTAGCCTTTCAACAGCTATTATAGCAGTTTAATGCTACAACATGTGCTAGCCAAGCACTAGATGCTAGTCAGGGTTTTGCAGGTCACACAAGCACTTTTGGCTCTTCTCTTTCACTCCTACTACAGGTCTCCAGCCTATCAAGCTAGCTGCCTCTTCAGAGGTACCCTACAAGATCTTCCAAACCACAGGCTGTGTTGAGGTTTGATTCCAACCTATGGGATGCAGTGACAGGGCTTCTCACCAGCAAGTCTTGGCTTCCTTTCTTTCCTCACCTATTTTGCATGTAACGGCTTTGTATTCTCCAGAAATGTTGTTTTCCCCCATTGAGTGCCCTGTCGAGGTCACTCATTAGGGCTTGGAGGAGTGTGTCAGACCTTGAGTCATATCCTACACCATCCTGGTGTCTTGTTGGGTTGCTCATTTTAGGAGCTTTTGGAATTGCTTTCTCTTTGATCAGACTTGAAAAGTGTGTGTCTTTTCATACATGTACCCTGTCATTTATTTAATGGCAACCTTTCTGAGAACAAGAAAACTAAACAGCTAGTAACAAGCAAAAAAATTGTTTACGATCACTAGTGCTTCCAAATTGACTCTTCTGTGTTCCTAGGAGGATGCTGAAACTGGCTAAAATAAGTTTACACTTTTCTTTAGATCACTTAAAAGTAAACTAACATCACTTTTTCCAGTCCTGCAGAATGAATTTTCTACCTATTAAGGGTTCGGATGAGCTCACAGCTGGTGAATGTTTTATGTTGGAGGCTTACTAAAATACAAGTGCAAAATTTGCTTTCTCTCAGTTTTTTTTTTTCCTCTCTTTTTCTTTTTCTTCCCCCCCCCCTCTCCCCCCCAGGTGTTCATTTTCCTATCCAGGGACAGGTTATTTTAGGACGAGCAACTTTGGGGATTATCAGGAAGGAGTTAAGAAAAATTAAATCACAATTACTTGCACCAGAAATCTGTTTAAGCATTATTTTAATCTCATCTGCCAGAAGCTCAGTTTCTCTTTCACAGCTCACTGTCTCTTTCTCTCTCACCTTCCTTGAGCCTTCATGTGGTCTCCTGGGTCTGGAGCTTCTTTCCCTTCCTCTGTGGTTCTGGTTTTTAAACATACTGCCTGCTGGAGTCAGAAGCAAGATATTATGGCCACTAGACCAAAATTGGAGCACTCAAAGTTTGGTCTTGGTTGCTGCCTTCTGTAGCAGCCTTTGTGTAGCTGGAGCAAGCTGAGCAGCCAGAGTGGGAGCCCACAGCAGCCAGGGAGCGCTTAATGGACGAGGAGGAAGATGAGAGGAAAAGTGGAGTTTTGTAGCAGTTTGGAAGAAGATGATCAGCTGGGACTCCAGATCTAAGACACAGCATCTTCCAAGTGTGGTATTGAGTGGTTTGCTTCTCACTTCTTGAAAGAGAACAGTGAATATAAACAGCACAAGTTCGTATTTTCGTGACAGTCTGGAGCATCTGGTTTGAGCTTGATGGATTGTAATTATGTTATCGCCAGTGTGGATTCTTTCCTAATGAGTCTAACAGCTTTAGCACACCAACAATATCGTGTGTGCAAACCGAAGGTTAACAACAGTGAATATGCTTGACTGAGGTGACTTAAGTGAGCAAAAACGTTTTCGAAGTTCTGAAAGAATGAAATGTCTTCATGCAGAGAGGTGATGTATTGGAGGGAAGAGGAGAGGTACAGGAAAGGGGCAGAGTTTTTGCACTTGCCAGGGACCTGTTTCAGTGTGAAACGTGAGGGGTAACTAGCCCTTCAAAAAACCATTTGCTTTCCTCCTGTTTTTTACCTTTTAGTTCCTTAAATTACCAGGGGTGCTCCTAGCTTTGGCTAAGTATACAACGTGTTTTTTAAGCGGGGGGGGGTTTTTTTTTAGGCAGGAAAGAGAGAGAAAGAAGGAAGGAAACAACCAGAGTTTTCAGCTGACTACTGAGCACTCATCCTTGTGTTTTCCTTTCCTTCAGGCAGGAACAAGAACTGTCTCTGTTTTTCTAGGCCATTCAGGAAGTCTTACAGAGCAATAATAGCCCTGTTATCTAATGGTCAAAGTTTATTTAGGCTTTCACTGCTTCCCCTGCCCACTTGAACCCTCCCCCTCACCCCCCCTCATGCAGTTAACTGGTTGGGCTGCGCTAGCCTGAGCTCAATTTGACAGCCAAACGGGGGAGGGAAGCTGTTGCCTGCATGTTATTTCCATTACACTCACGCATATTTTCATCTGGAAACTTTTTCTTCCCCCCCCCAAGAGAACAGTAACAACAGGGAAAAAAATAAAAAACACTATGGCACGAAAGCATCCCTGTTTTCATCCGTTCTTGGCAGAGCTCTGGGGACTCACCTGCATGAGAGACCCCCAAGGCATTCCATGCATGCTTTAATGCAGCAGCACTGGTAATTGTGTGTGATGTTGATTGCAGAGGTCTTCACCATTAAGGCTGCCCAGAAGTTATAGACACTAAGTGCTTATTTTACTTGGGTATGTTTCATGGACAAGAGAATCAAATAAGAGAACTTCTTCACTCATCATTGCAGAAACCCCTGTCTTTTCCTGCCTTTCTTCTACTGCAAAGCATGTTGGTAATATTGTGATAAATTTAGATTAGGCAGTGGATGATAAACCCCAAAGAGTGTTTTGGTTATTTTATCTGCCTAAGAAGTTGTCATTCAAGTGTTTCTGATACTTGGAATTAATAGTACATTGGGAAGAAAGCTGATGTGGACTGTACCATGCAGTAATATATGCAGCAACACTGCACTGAGGGGAAAAAGCAAACATTCAATTATTTTGCCAACTTCTCTTCAGGCTCCACTTACCGAACTGGCAAGATGCATGGATCTGAGACAGCAAAAAACAACTCAGAGGTAAAATTTGAAGCTGGTTAGGCCTTGCCCCTTCCTTCTTCAGAACAACACTGCAGGCAGGTTTGGCTCTGAAGGTCGAGGGGATATTGTATATAATATCATATGCAGTATCATATGCAATATACAATAGCTGCTGGGTTGCTTTTTCAGGAGTGGGGCTTAAAATTGATGTCACTAATTTGATTTTGATTGTTTTCTCATCATCTGTTTGATATCTTCATGTGCTGAGAAGGTGAGCATTGGCAGGCAGACGATTACCTAGGACAAGGTTAATCCCTTCCCAAGGTAATTCCCTCATTTTCAGACAGCAAGCAGCTCAAACACCCACGTGGCCAGTCACATCAAATGCAGAAACATTTGGTGCAGTTTCTAAGTTAATTGCCAGGTCTTTTTCACTTTAAAAATAAAATCTGAGGGTGTTATTTTGTTAGGGTAATACTACACTGTAGAGCAAATTATAGTACAATGAAACACCTATGGGCATGTGACATTTATGGTAAAGTCAAGTAAGTGCATTGTAGTATGAGCTACCCTTGTGATTACCACATCAATTGGCACTTAAAAGAAATCTTCCCGTATGTGACATACGTGAAAGAAAACATCCAGTCCACTCCTTTATGCTAAATCAAGAGTATTTGTGGAGCTACAGTTTTAACTCCTCCTCTGAAATGCTGAGTTTTATTCTGTATTTGGGTTATCCTGTGAAAAAAAACCTATTTGGTAAGTCAAATGTAGTCAAAGCTTCTAGTTTTTCTTTCTCTTTCTGTAGAGCCAATGAGTTGTTTGGAAGTTTAAATTGCATTTCTGAGCTCTCTTTCTAAAAAGGAAAAAAAAAGGAATGGGATTGTAGCATGTGTTCTGCAGTTTTTTGGTTACAGGTAGTAATCACGCTGTGGCATTAGTCAAAGATTTACATGTGTACTAAAAAAAAAAACCAAAGCAACCAACCAAACAAAAGGCAGAGGAATTATCCTTAATATGTTTGTTCCTCCTCAGTTTTTGTTGAAGAAGGCTGGGGCAGAGATTATCAACTGCAAAGTTGCATCAGGGTTTTTCTCCGGGATTTCCATGTCCTGGCACCAAAGTGGGACCTCTTCATCTAAACATGCAGGGGAATAGTGGAGGTCTTGGGGTGGGCACAGGTATGCTCCCAGCAAAGTGGGGTGCTGCTGCAAGGCTGCTGTTGGTGGCCAGCCATGCTGCCAGCCTGCTTGTGCAAATGCACTCACTGGCTTCCCTTGGGTTGGCCAGGTTTAGCCTCATCCCAGTGATGCTGGCTGATCTGGTGTGTGGGCTTTGGCAGGACTGTGTGGATTGTTCCCTCATTGCCCTGGCTGGGTTTGAAGCAGGAAACGTGCATATATCTCCACCATAAGAGCAAGCATACATATTTGAAACGGAGTGTGTTGATAATGTATGCTCTGCGTTCCAAGCACACAGCTCCCAAGTGACCTCAGTGCTCTTTGTGAACTTCTGCATCTGCAGTCAATAGCTGCATGCAGAAATTGCCTTGGCATGTCAACTGCCCCACCTGCATTCTGCCCACCTAATGCCTGGCAGGGCCAGTAGCTCACATTCCCAACTCCTGAGCCCCCACTACCAGCTGCCTTTGGTTGCTGGCCCAGCCCATCCCTGTGGGGTCTTGCTCCCATGGGCAGGCCAGGAGCCCCCAGTTTCTGCTCCCTCCAGCAGTGAGCTGGTGGCTTGGAGAGGTATTATAGTCAGTTCCAAGGAAGACTGAAAGGCTTATAGTCTCCTTAATCTACCACTAAAAATATGTCAATGGGATATTATTTATAACAAAGGACAGTATTTATTTAGAGAAGTTTGCCAAATTTACAGGTGTAGCCTAATTATCCCCTTCTGCAGGTACAGTTGCAGTGGATCTTTAACAAGTACTAATGGGAAAGGAGGAAAGCTATTGCCAATAACATACTGGGAATCCTGAAACAGGTCTTCTGGAGATTATGAAGGGCAGTGATTGAGGGGGTGGGAATTGAGACTTCTTAGCAGTCCCTTTGAGATAACCTGTGACTTTGGTTTTGCCATTCAAATACAATTTGGGTGATGCAGCCAACCTGTAGGTGAGCCACTAGAAAAATTGTGCATGAGACAAATCACAGGATCTACTTGTGCTGTTTATTGTGTAAGAGGAAGATAAAGGCAGTACGTTATCCATGCTAGGGCAGATGGGCAGGTGAATGTAGTTCTGTGATCTTTGAACCCCAGATTTCCATCCAAGCTGTACAGTTGGTTTGTGTTCTTCTGAAAGTGGGTTCTGAATGAGGAACTGGACATTTTGGCCTGCAAAGCCTTTGCAATTGCATGGGGGCACATGTGCACCAGCTCTTACTGTGTGTATGTGCTCTTTTTACAAATCTGCACAGCTCTACTAGACAAATAGCAGAAAAAACCCAAGAACAGATAAATATTAAAACAACCCAAATTAAGCAGGTGACTGCTGCTGTAGTTCAGTGCTAATTAGATTAATATCGGTTAAGAATGTTTTGAAGGGGCTTTGTGGAAGACAGGCAAGCAAGGGATGCTGCAAGTGAGTCCTGGTGTATGTTGGTGACCAGGAGGAGGCTTATGCTGGGTCCTGTGGAGTCTTCTGGGCTGTGGTCCTGAAAGAGGGGAGGGTAGGCAGCAATGCTTCTGGGGTGGCCTGTCCCCTCCCCTCACTTTGTTGCTGTTCCCAAAACCTGAGGAGTTACTGGGCTTTTGGGCATGTGGGAGGAGACTTCATCCATCTTAAGTCAATTTAAATGCTCTTTTAGAGATACGTGTAAGCCATCTGTTAATTAAACTCGGTGTTTTGGAGGCTAGGATGAATGTGAGGGTGTGCAGAAAGTAGTCTTCCTGGATGTCAGAAAGAGTTCTTGAGCCTCTATAGTTCCAAAAAACATGTGAAGCACTGAATGAATAGAACCACTACAATCACAATTACCAGTATGTTACTCTTGGAGCTGGTCTTGGCCTTCCTGAAGTGCATCCATTTGCCATAGTGAATGCTCTTGTGTTCCTAAGTCATGCCTTGCCTTAGGACTCTAATAATTAGATGCCCTCTACATGTACCTTAGGAGAATAAAGCAAGAGACATATTTTAACAATCAAATGCAAATCCTGTCATTTATTAAATATGTTTCTCAAGTTAATGAGAAAACATGCTGTCCACAGTGCTCCCAGAGATGCCACCCACTGAACAGCTTTCCACATTGCAAGAGGAAAACATAATTCCTGAGGCTGTGTCCCAGGGGTTGATGTTTGGCGATAACATTGATTCCTTTGGAGCTTTTGTTTCTGTGCAGATGGCAGTTGCCATTAATGGGAAAATTATACTGGTACAGTGTCAAACTGCACACCCACTTAGGACATAACTCATCCTGTCTCTTACACAAGAACATTGTGAAATTTCAGATGTCTCCTGGAAATGGCAGACTTCAGACTTCCGGGAAGGTTTAATTTTGCTGAACCCGATGCAGTAATGAATACAAATGAATACAAAATTCAAGTATTCTCACTGTGGCCAAGTGATACTAACCACAGCCATCTCCCAAGCATGAATTCCCAGCTCACTATTTATAATACATTTTTTTTTCTTTCTAAAGAGTTAAGAATTCTAATTTAAGTAGTGTTTTTCTGGATTCAAGAAGTTCCTAGTCCTAGGTAAAAACCCTGGAATATAACCAATTTAGTGCTGTGTACTTTATTGATCTGCCAGAGAAAGGCATCCAGCATAATATTAACAAGGTACGTTAGATAAATGTGTGCTGCTGCTCCTTTAACAGAGTACTTGGCCTGTGTATTTGTTTCATAGCTGTTAAAGTGATAAGAGCATTGACAAATGTTAACTGCTCAGAGCGTTTAAAGAAACCCTACAGCTAACTAAAATTTTCATGGAAATGTTATGTGGAAATAATTAATCAGATAGAAACTCTAGATTATCTAATGTTTGCTTAATACAAATAAACCCACTTTATTTACGGGGTAGCTTGGGTGGTGACATTTGCCAGCATAGAACCCTTTCTGATGACTTGGGTGTTATTCCATTTTCCAGGCGAGTCTTTTATTTTCATTTCTTTGGCATCAGACTCTTCTCCCAGCAGTTGCATCTAAGCTGCAGTCCAAGAATCCAACACTTCTGAAATGCAAAGCAGAAAATGGTCCTGTGCTTCAAAAAACTGATGGGGATTTAATTGTTGAGTTTAATTGTGTCCTTGGTTTAAGTCAACAGGAGATAAACCTGCAAAGCAAGGTCAAAAATAGGCACTTAAAGTTTCTTAGGTGATAAACACTCTCTACTTTCTTTGATTTCAGAGGGAGCTCAGAGGCCAAAGTTTACAAACCTTAAAATCTATACTTAATTTCATTTACTCACTGATGGTCAGAAAACTACTTGAAGCTTCCAAGTCAGGTGAACAAGAGATTTCACAGATGAAACAGATCATAAATTGCTTTAAAAATCCTGGAGAATTTGATGGACATACTTCCCTTTTCTTTCTGTAACCTGGTTCTCTTTTCTCATTCATCAGCCAATTGCAGGTTTTGCCAAATTGTTTGGATGTTGTAGATTTTTCTTCACTTCCTCAACAAAAGAACCGACCGGTTTTTAAATGAGACCTGACATCAGTTATTCATATTGGTTCTTTTGTCTACTTTGATTGCACGTATAAGCAGCCAGCATTACACAAATTGCAACCCTTCTGATGATGCAGTTCTCTGAACAATCATACTTTTAAATGTTACAGTGGTGTTCTTTGATTCAGTCAGCTGTGAGCAGGATTGTTGTTGCCATAGTTGCAATTACTTTTCTTCATGTGTTTATAATCTGTTAGGTGCCTGTGTAATGTGCTTTGGCATGTGCTTTGCAAAAATACTTCTTTTTTTGAAATCTCATTGCATGTGCAACGCTGCAAAGAGGATCCTGCATTTTGGATGATTGTACTGATGTAATGTTCTGACTTACAGCTCATAGGTATTCTTGCTTTGTCTTTGCTGGTGCTTAGTATGAGGGTAGTGACAGGAGCATGATGTTTTCCTCTCCCAGACCAAATCTTCCTGAAGAGAAGGATGGGTGCACAGACCAGCAAGAAGCACAGCACATGTCAGTTGTAGGAGAATTCTTCTCATGCTCCTAAAAACCAAGGCTTTCATCTTAGTGGGTTTTCCCCTTCATGGTTAATAATGAGATTAACATTTTTTCTCTCTCTTTAATTAAAATTCCACCTACTTACATGGGGGCTTGTACTAAAGCACTACTTAAATGAATGGACAGGCCCCTGCAGATGCCCACAGGATCTGATGGAGCCCATCAGCAGAGCCAGCAGCAGGAGGGTTTCCGATGTCGCACATGCTTCTCAGCATTCCAGGGACAGTGGTATCTCTCGAGGTCCCTTCCAACTCCAATGATTCTGTGCCTCGTGAGTACTCGTGTCAGTTGTGCGACCACTTTTGCACTCTGAGTAATGGACTCTGAACCCATAGGGCTGCTAGTGTGTTGGTGTGAGCATGGGGCTGCCCCTGTGGGAATGCTGTGCAGATGGAAACATGTTCCTGTGAGGCAAAGCAGGGGACTGTACAGTGAGCCACACTCAGGCCTCCTGGCTGCTAGTTCCACTCCTGTCCTGCTAGAGGATATTCTGCCATACTGAGAGAGTAGACCACTGCTCCCTAAGCAGATGCCTGGGTGCTTGTATTAGTGCCTGCAAGAGGCAGAAACTATTCTTGGGCCTTTACAATCCAGAAATAACTGTTGGTTTGAAAAGTCTGCTTCTAAATTGCCATCAGCCTACCAGAGGAAAACTGCTAAGTTTGTGCCCTCTCCCATACGGAAGCAGTGAGCATGTTTACAGATGTTAAGGAAGTCAGTGCTGCTGCTATCCCATGTTGTCTTCCTTGAAGAGTTTTTTTCTCACCTTAGTCTTGTGTAAGTGAAGCTAAATTCTGATTTCCTACTATTGGAATTCTCGTGCCCTTGCCCTCACCCTCCTCCTCTTGCTTTGATCATGAGAACTTTAAATACCCATTTCCAAAGTGTCTGAGTAGCATCTGGAGCGGATGGAGGAGAGTATATTTGAAGGTGAAAGTTAAAGACAGGTTTTTCTCAGCAGTCTCTGCTTGTTCACAGCTTGTGCTTGTCAAAATTCTTGTGTGGTGCCTGGCAAAAGGAGAACTACCTGAAAGGAGGTTGTAAAGAGGTAGGAATGGGTCTGTTCAATGTGGTTGCAATTGGTAGGACAAGAGGTAATGGCCTCTGGTTGTGCCAGGAGAGGTTCAGATTGGGTATTAGGAAAAAAATCTTCACTGAAAGGGTTATCTGGCATTGCAAGAGGCTGCCCAGAGCAGTGGTGGAGTCACCATCCCTGGAAGTATTTAAGAGTTATATAGACATAGTTCTTAGGGATATGGTTTAGTTAAGGACTTGTCAATGTTAGGTTAACAGTTGGACGCATGATCTTAAAGGTCTTTTCCAACCAAGGTAATTATATAATTCTGTGATCTTTTTATTTTGTGTCTCTTCTTCTTCTTTTCTGCATATCAAACCACTGAGGACAACGCTGGACTCTTCCAGCCCCCAAAGCAGTGGATAGGGAGTAACTCCTTCTGTCTCCCTCCAGCTGGAGTAACTTTGAAGCCAGTAAAGTTCCTTTTGTTTTAAGTTAGTTTGCCTGGAAGACGGTTGGAATTTTAGAAAAAGTGAACTGCATCTCATTAAGTGTAAGATTAAAACTGCTTTTGAAAACATTAAAAGAATCTTTTAGTGTCTGATCTTTATTAAAAACACTTTGTTCGAGCCTCTGTTTTATTGAAAAAAAATATATTAAGTGTGTGCAATATCTTGGAATTACATGCATACTTTTCATTTCAGGAGTTGTATTCATTTGCCTAAAAAATTTCCATTCGTATGTTCATGTAGAAAGAGAAGCATCAAGGAAAGAGCACCTTCTCTTCCTGGAGAGCTACCCTTAGCTAAGACTCACTGGATACACACTGTTAGTAGAGGAACTAGCAGAGATAGAAAGTGTTAGTCTGACAGCCATCCAAACAGGGTGTTTGTGGTTTTTTCTTTTAATATAAAGTTGAAAAAAAATTTTTTTATACTGCCTTTGACTGGTACACTGCTTAGTTTATAAAGTTAGGAGGATTTGTTGTGTATGTGGTTTGGGTTTTTTTACCTGTAAACCAGTGGTAGAAATTGATACATATGTCATAGACTTTCAGGCTAAAAGGCTTAACATCATCCAGATTAATATAGACCATTTACTTTCATCTGTTTACTTAAAGTGTTACTTCTTGGGTTTTGTCTTTCCCTTCTCTGTAACTTCTGAGCATGAAGGATTCTATAAGTGGTGGAATTAAAGGACCTTCTTGTATACTGATGTTTCCTGTCTCTTTTGGGTACCTATCATGGTAACCCCAGTTGTCCTTCCTGTTGGGTTCTCGTGACATTTTCCACCACTGTTGGCCTCCCCTTCCATGAACTGTAACTTGCATCTGGGTAGGAGATGGTTCATTCATTCAGCTTGCCCAGTGTGGAGGAATGGGAAAGCCAACTTTATGCTGGTGCCCACGGTGACAGCAGTTCAAGTTTTGACCCACAGTACACCAAGATCATGGAAAATTTTTTTCTGTTTTGGTTCCCAAGAGCCTTTTTATGCCAAATAAGAAGGCTGAGGGCAGACTTGAAATACTGTCCTGTGAAGCTGTGCTTTTTTCAAGCCCATAAGTTTGTAAGTTTTGTTATTATAGTAAGAAAAGAAGTTACGTATGAGGTCACATGCAACAAGGCTTGTGCTCATGTTTGGTCTGCATGAGTGACTTTGAGTGGAGACTGGTTTCTCCGTCTTCTTCACTGCTTTTTTGCTTGTTCTGGGCAAGATACAGGCAACTAAACAAAAGCACATCATCAAGTGCTCTGTGGTTTTGTGTGCCTTATTGGCCAAGTGCTCAGATGGAGCTGTGAGAGCTGCTGCTTTCGGGTGCTCTTGTGCATCCCTCAGACTGACTGATGTTTTTGAAAAAGAGAGCCTTGGAAAATTGAAAGGAAGGTGTCTCAATTGGAGTGCCTACAAAAAGGAAAGCTCCCAGATGGTAATTGCAGTTGAAAATGTAAGCAATAAAGGAGAGAAGCAGAAAACTTACAGCTTAGTATCTAGGGAAGAGCTCCAAGCTTAATTGTCACTGGCTTTTCCAATCTCATGTGAATGAGAGTATGTGTTTATCTGTGTTCCTGGAAAGAAAACTTGGACAGGGAATGAAAAAGTGGTCTCTTGGTTTTATTTGCCTTCTGGACAATTCCTTTAAAAACAAACCAACCAACAAAAACTTCAGCTACTCAGGCTTTTGTATTAATATCAGGTCGTCTCTTTTTAAGATTCTTCTCTAAGTGCCATTATTTGATAACTGGAAATCTGAAACATTAAGAAAATCCCTGGGCAAATAACCAGTTCTTTTACACATTTATCTAGCAACTTTGATTTTTTTTTTTTTAGCCTTTTGAGCCCTTTGGTGGATTTGTATTTGTAGAGGACAGTGCAAAGAACAGTCAATATTTATTCTAGTCAACTGATAAACACTGGGTAATTCAGGGAAACTTAGTCAGAATACCCTTGTCACGGTCATTGCTGACGTCTGGGACAATGACAAGTTTATTGCTCATTAAGATTTTCAGGAGTCTGTAATAAAAACCCTAAACATACTGAGATCTCCTACTGTAGGCACTGGGCTCTTAGTTCATGTGGAAAGAGTTTGTGATGGCAGGAATGAAGGGAAGGGATCAGAGGTTCCCAATTAAGCTTAACCCCCAGCACTTCCACTCACCAGAAAGTATTTGTTGTTTATAAATTCTTCTGTTTTACAAGAACTGGACACATAATTAACATCCTAGCTTTTTAATTCTTTATCTAAAAGGCTCCTCCCTTTCTGTATGGCTTATTCTCTCCAGTCACGCGAGCAGAAAAATTGGCATGTTTCATATTTTCACTTAGCACAAGCTTTGTAAAAGGAAGTTTGGGAAGCATTAGCAGAGCTTTTCTTTTTAACTAGCTGAAGCTCTTCAACCAAGCTTTAACTAACTGTTCCCTTGCCACCACCACAATCTCTTTCAGTCTTTGCCAGTTATCACCAACAGCCAGTACAGTACAGTCTGCTGGAGAAGCTGTTATCTGAAAAGTCTCCTGCCCTGAAGCTGCTTTGATTTCAACCAGCTGAGCTTCTAGCCTTTCAAGACCAAATGTTAGAAAGCCAAACACGCCTCTGAAAAGGCAGAAAAATTAATTATAATGGAAGCTTTTCAGCTGTCTATTGAAAAAATATAATACAGTACTAGAAGCTGGAATGGCCTCATTAGAACAGATCCATGTTTGAGATGAAGCTGCTAACAACTTTGGTGTGTAAGTTAAAGATGTGTGCCAGATGGTGTATGTTTAGTATTTCTCTTCTCTAACAATATTTATGGTCCATACATCGAAAAAATAAATCCGTGGCTTTTTAGTACAAAGCAATCTGCTTAATATTTTTGTTTGTAGTATATTGCTCAGTTTCTAAGTAGCTCTGTGTTTGACAGAGGGAAATGTGATCCTGAAATGATAGAGTGGTTCTGGTCCATTCAGATGGATAAGCACTTATTTGTAAAAATCTCATGGTGTTGCTCTCCTGATATTTTTTCAGTTTTTTCATGTCTGCAATACAGAAAAAAATCGTGATATGCAAAATGACGTCTTACTGCCTTCAGGAGAGCAAGCATTCTTGTGGCCACACCTTCTTCTCTGTCCTATTTATTGCCTTGGCATGTTATTGATAAATATAAACCTCAAAATCAAGCATGGGTTGTGTGGGGAGGTGATTTGCTTTTAATAAACCTCTGCAGGGTTACTAAGTGCTGTTAACAGAGCTCGTATCTCACCTTGCCTCACAGATGAGGGCCATCCAGATGGCATCCTGTACTTAGACCCAGTCTACTATCAGTTTCCATCCTGCTCTTGAATGATTTTGGAGCTGTCCATGTGCTCTGAGGCAGGCAGGGTCTGTCTGCTTCCGTTGAGTTTGAATGCTACCATACAAAATGGTGAATGTCCTCAGTGTTGGCAGAGAGGCACGGATACATCCTTCCACTGAAATGTTTGAGGTCTTGAATCTGTCAGCCATAACATGTCTCCATTTAAAGTAGACTGAGCTTAAATAAATTAAGAGCGGAGTTTCTTCATCAATGGAGAGAGAGCAACGTTCCTGTCAGGCAGGGGTTTGTTGCCAGACGACTAAGTCGTGAAGGCTTTTTTGCCCACTTGCAGCTCAGTCAAGGGGAAGTTGAAATTCGGTGGCTTCCCAACAGGGACCATTGTGGGCTAACAGGAGGCTGATGTGAAGAGGCTGTCTGGGGGGCAGGGGATGGCAGTTCTCAAGAGGGAAGCCTATGGCATAGGGAGGAAATCCTCCAGGGAAGGAGGGAAATGGTAATAGCTTTCAGTTTTGGTTTTCTCTCTTTATGCTTGAATTCTGAATGAAAGTTTAATGATTTAAGAGGTTTTACCTCAGACTTTTAGGGAATAATGGGTTAGGGCTGCTAGAAAAGCAAAACATATGTATTTCCTAACATATAGCAGAGTTTCTCATCCGTGGTCCTTCCAGTCAAATGCTGCTTTCTGCAGTGAAGGGGGAGACTTGTGACCCTTGTTTCCCATTCCTCATCATTCGAGTGTGCACATTTCTCTATCCAGCTCTTAAGCCTTAAGAACAAAACTGAAATTGTATCCAAATATATTACAAGTACAGAAACATTCCTGGAAAATCACTTACTGCCTAAGAAGTGTCACCTGACTTAATCACCTGGCGAAGCATTTTCCTAAAGGTTAATGAATATGCTCACTCTCAAAGATAGGTTTGGCAGTGGATTCAAAACTCCTGAGGGACAGTGAGAAGGAAGAGGACTCGACTGGCTTCTGACAGTTGGCAGAAAGGACAAGGAAGGATGCCCAGCTGCCTTTCTTAACAGCCCCTTCCATGTTTCTATCGCACCAGATCTCCAGCACAGCTGCAGGGACCACAGTTGCAACTTGTGGCTAAATGAAGTTGTTAAAGCACAGCAGGTGCTTTCTCTTTCCAGGTTGTCTTCTGCTTTCACCCTGATGCATTGGGCATGTATGAAGGTTGTTTTTTGTGCCAGGGGACAGGTTTGTGTTCCCCATGTAAACTGGGAGAGGGGTTTTTTTTGTGGTTGGACTGATGATCTGAATGGCGATTTGGAGGGGTTGCTCAGCTCTGAGCATAAAACGTACCACGAGGTGCTCAGTAACTACGTGGTTGCTCTGTTTTCTTCAAAGCTAAAATACACTGTGTGGCCCACACAAGACTCTGCAGCCTCTCAGTGCCATTGAAACCCTCAGGTTAGGCTTCTAACATGCCTCATGCAAGACTGGATTGTGGATTATCCTACAAACAGAGCAGGGAGAAGGAGTTCAGTTAGATTTTAAGGTGTTGCGTATATGTCCCATCCCTTAAATGCTCCTCTTCCTGCTGGGTGTGAGAGGAAGCAACCCTGGAGCCCTTTTGCCAACCTCTTTGCTTTTCATCCCCCGTCATTATACAGCTGAGCTAGAAAGTTCTCATCATTTTCCTATACAAATATTTGGCTAATTATATTATCTCAGTTGTAGTGCCTGAGTCAAAACCTTACACTGTGCTTTTTTATAGTCATAGAATAACAGCAAGAAAAAAACAATCCTCCCCATCCAGAAGCTGATCAGTCAGGACCGAGCCATCAGAGGTAAAATAAGAAGATGTGTTTTCTTTGGTTTCCTGGAAATATATCTCTTTTCTTGGCGTCCAGCAGTCTTTGTACTCAGTAGGTATTATATTTCTAGGCATCTCTCTTTCCC
>NW_009954185.1:9150609-9191130 GCF_000747805.2 Chaetura pelagica | reverse complement strand
AATGATGTTTCTCTTTGCCATATTTTTTTGGGACTTGTGTGACAAGGAAGGAGGAAAAACGGCAATATAAGAGTTTTTCTCCGGAGAAAGGCAATAACACGCACATCTGGTTTATTATGGTACTGTTTAGAAGGAGGAAATCGGGGGCGTGGGGTGAGGTTTTGTTTGTGTTGCTCTTTCCTTTGGCTTCTCTTACCACACACGCGCTCAGTCCCTGCCCCTAGAATTGACCAAGCGCCTCTGGATTGTCCTTGAACTGCTAGTGTGGTGGCTGTTCAGCAGCTGCTGCAGCAGGGCCTGCAGCCTTCTTTTGTCCCTGAATTGGTGTGGAGGGAAGTCTAAGAGCATGGTCTCCTTATGTTCAACGTGGTGCCAAAGTGCCAAATGAATGAGGTATTGGAGTATGCAGACTTTGTGCTGGTTGGCAGGAAGTGCAATGAGACTGGGGCTTCTGCCTGTGGACGTGGTGCCAGGATCCATCATCCATGCTGCACTTATAAAACCCAAAGGGGCACCGGGGAGGGGAGGGCGTCCAAGTGTCCAAAGTGAACCGAAGAAACTTCTTCCCTTCTCAGTACACCCCTTGCCTGACCTGAGGCACTAACGTTGGCATGCTCTTCAGAGGGAGACCTGTCCCTCCCTGGCTGCTGCAGAGATTTATAGATGTTTCAGTGGCTCATAAAGCCACAGAATGTTGTCTGTGTTCTATTGAAATGGGAACTCTCTGGTCAGCTGGGGCCAGGCTGGCAGCCCATGAGGTATACTCAGGCAGGTGGCACTGCCTTCAGTCCTGAAGCCTGACCTTCCCTTGGGAAGAGGATTTTCTCCTTTATCCCTCTGTAATGCTGACTGTTTTGTTGGTGTTTGTTGCCTAATACTGCTGGTTTGTTTTTAAAGGTCAGGCTTTATGAAAAAGCTGCTGTACACATGTTAGGTTTAATGGTGTGATGTGTTCAAATAAGGAGGGGCTGGTCCAGAGGCTTCTACATGGACTTAGGTGTAGGTCTCACTTTTTCGAGTAAAGTTACTGTGTCTCTCCACAACATACTGCTCCTTATGCTTTAAGCACTGCAGACGCTTCATCCCCTTCTTTAAGCAACAGGCATGTTATTGCTGCTGTTACTGAAGCCTAATGAATTAATACAGCAATTGCTTCTGCAGCTCAATCACACCTGGTTAAGAATTGTGTGGTCTTAACACATCCCCTCTATTTTTTTGGGACTGTCTGACCTCACAGCTTATGGTGCTGCTGGTGGTTTGCTTGGAGAGCTCTGTTATGCTCTCTATTTGTAGTGCACACAGTTGGTCCCACACAAAAGGTCCCAAGTAGCAAAGAAGCCTTCTTGCCTAATAAATCCTAGAGGTGATCTGGTCAGAAAATTTCTCTTTTATGTCTCCTTTAGCTGTAAATTGAATTTTGATTACTTCAAGGACTTTGCATAGATATATCTTTCCATGAATTGCATGGAAATTACATTACATGAATCATGTAATCATGGTCATGAGACTGTGTAATCTCAGCTGGGTTTTGCACACAGGAACTGTATTTGGTTGTACAGATGTTTTCAGCAGTTATATCACAGAGATATCTTGTAAGAACATTTGTTGTAATTTGTCTGTCTGGGTGTTGTTGGTTTTTTTCTGTGCTTCCCAGCAAGATAAAAGAAGAGCTGATTTGCTGCATGAAAGGAATGTCGGTCCTAAACCAATTGTTTATTATTTTCTCCAGGCCAGTATGACTGAGAAAATGCTTTGGGTTAACAGCAATAAACTGATCGGCAGTCTGGTTTTCCTCAGCGTTCTCAGAGTTTCTGAACTTTGATCCAGTTCCTCTTATTGAAAAAAAGAGTGACACCTGTCTCACAGAATTAAGCTTTCTAGCTCTTCTGGTGAAGGGCTGAAGGAGATCGGGACATTTTTGCTTATAGTTAACATTTTGTTGCTCTTGTGCTTTAGCGGGACTACTGAGTGAAGTATAAAGTACCTTGAAAGTTTATAAGGGATTTGCTGCAGCCATAGACTTATTTAAATAGAGAACAGAGGTGGAAAAATGGCTGTGTGTGGAGTTTTTATGGACATTCTTTAAAATTGCAATTTCAAATGTATTTTCTGTTTATAGTCTGTTATTATGATAACTGCTTTAAGAATAGATGTGTAAATATGTGAGTTTTGTGCTAAGCCATTATGAAGAAGGCAACTGAGGAAAACAACACGAAGCTGAAACTTCTAAGAGAGGTACTCTAGTTCTAGAGGACAACACGAAGCTGAAACTTCTAAGAGAGGTACATACTAGATGTATTTCTTACAACCAGCTACTTTATAAGCAAAATTACTGGACTCCCTGTAAATGCATTTTTCCCGATAATTAGTATCAGAAGCTCAGAAAAGTTGGCTTTTGTGTATGGATGTAACTCTGTTGCTCAGTGTATAGTGTCCTGTTCTGCACTTCTTAAGTCATTGGTATCTTAGCTTTATGTAAGGTTAAGTGCAGCTGTGAAGCTGTTGTGTGTATATTTAAATAGGTGTCTGATGAGATTCTTGGAATTCTACCCTTGTTATTTGGCATGAGAAAACTGTCTGTACTCAATATCGTAATTCACACGTCACAATAAAAGAGTAAAAACAACACACCAATAGTAGAGCTGTAGAGCCCTAACCTTAAGGGAGCTCACATTTACTGTTTCTTTTGCTGGGTTTAAATCATGACAAACCCAAACAAGCATGTGACATATAAAATAAATTCATTCTAATCTGCTAATAACTTAAGCAGGGCTGGCAAAGATTGTTTTCTTTGATGGTAGTTTTAATTGTAGTTCTCAAGTGGGCACAGTGGCTTTTGTTGCTTAGGAAGCCTTTTTCGTGATGACATCCCTACAGCTCAAACTTTGTGAAAGGATGGAAACAACCTTTGAAAGTTTTTTTGTGCTTTGCAGATTCTAAAAATTAATATTTAGTATTAAAGGCCTTTTCTCCTTCTTTGCAATTGTATTGTTCACAAAGAAAGAAGATTAAAATAAATTTTTGGCGAAGAAGTTTTTTTGGGGAAACTACCTGCAATTGAAATATGAGCAGATCTTCAACCCCAAAATGGTCACTGTGTGTCTGGGATCCAAAAGAGGTACAGATCTCATTCTGGACAGATTTTGTTCTTTTGGATAATAGTGTTGATAACAGCTGTCTCACTGATTTGGGATTTTAATAGAATCAATAAGTGTCTTTAACAATTATTAACAATAAAAATGTGCAACAGCTGAAGTGCATCATAGGTCCTTTTTAAGTTATGTGGTTCCAAACCACAAAGTGTAGTTGAAGAGCACAGAGAGACAAACAGTGTCCTCATACTACAACATCTTACCCTCTCACTATCTCTACTCCCTTCTGTTTTTTCTTGTTTCTTGCCTTTACATTATATCCATCCAGGTTTAATATAAAGGGTATTAACATAAAAGTTCTATCCAGCCTAGGAAACCCAACATATTAGAAAGCCTGGTGTATTCATTATCACTTTCAGTCCCTTCCAAAAAGTTATTTGATAGCAAGTGGGTGAAATAGAGTGAAAGGATTTTATCATCCTGCATTTTTCATTAAGTTGAGGCGGAAAGGATTTCAGCTGAACTTCTAATGTATGGGACAGAGAAGAATACTGTGAAGATCCTCTGGGTACTGCAGTGAAGTGAAAGACAGGAAAATGGTAGAGGCAATTTCTGGTTTTCCTTGCAAACAAAAGGTCACGTTTCCCAACTTGGAAATGCTTTGGAAACATAAATGATTACCTGTTCATCAACTCTACAGCCATTTTGGGAGCTTTTTAATAGGCTGTGTAGTCTGCTGCCTGCAGTAATTTTTGCATACCAACAGAATGGGAAGTTTCTTTTCACATATGTATTCTAAACTGTGCCAGAAATGTAATTTTTGTGTAGTAGTATGAGTGATGGGAAGGAGCCTCTGTTTCTGATTTTGAAGGTAACCTTTGTAACCCTGCTAGAAATACCATGTCTGGGAGCACATATTTTGGCAAAGTTGCTCCTTTGCCCAAACTCTGGAATTTCAAGTAAATTCTCCAGCAAGTTATGGTTTGATCATCTTGGTTTGACACTAGGCAGGCATGTCCGTTTTGATCCTGAGCCCCCTTCCAGAAGCAGAGATCTGCCAGAACCCTGTTTCAGGCAGGATAAATCCACAGAGCCTGGAAGAGGAAGCTCAGATGACGAGTCTGGACAGGGCTTTTCCTCCTGATCTAGCAGAAACGGAAGTATTTTGACCTTCAGGCTATTGTTTGAGCCTGTCTAGTAGCTGAGCATATGCTATGAAGAGACTTGAGTATCACGATTGAGGGAGGGAATTGTCATTCATCTTGTTGCTAATTATCTGAATTAATGATGCTGTTCTTCTGTAACTAGGGGTACACACTAAGCAATGACTGTAAACAGATGACAGCAATATTAGTTAGTTTGGTGGCTTTTCAGGGTTTCTTTTCAGTTGTTGGGCACTGAAGCTTTACTGACACAAGGCAACATGCCATGTAATGGCTGACAGCGTATAAAGACTGTGCAGCAGATGACCTGTTCCTCAAGAGCAGGATAACTGGACACATTTGGATTTATCTCAGCTTTAGATGAGATGCCTGCAATGGGTGCTTCCTAGAGTCTGGGGAGAGGGGGAAAGGAAGAGATCAGAGGAGTTGCAGTCATGGTGTGGAGATGTGCAGTAGTCCCAAAGTTCCTCCTCCCAATCCCCACTCAGACGTGTGTCTTCTTCCAACTCATCTGAGCCCTGGGACATATTCCTGTCTCTGTAAGTTGAGGACTTGCTAGGTTACTAAACAAGCTATATCCTTTCTGGTTGGGCACCTAAATTGCCTTAAAAATAGCTGTGTGGAAGACAGCTCCAGCAGCTGTATTTTGAAGAGATTTGAGATCCTATAGCCCAAGCTCTTTGATGCAGACCTTGTTTGTATTTTTTTGCTGAGATACCTTGTTATAGCAGTTCTGGTTTTTATTTGTGCTGTTCTGAGGACACCAGCAGGAAAAGTTTGAAGTATAAACACATCTGGAACTGGGCTTCCTTGGGGTCCTTGAGTCAACCTGTTAGAAAACAGAAGAAAATAGGTCTTGTCTTGACTGATGACTTACAAAAAGATGTAGAGCCTGCTGTGCAACACCTTCGTGCTTTCCTGGTGCCTGACCACATTCAATTAATTTCAGTGGGATTTTACTTTCTTAAGCAACAGCATGTATTCAGCTTTGCATTTTTCTAGGCAGAGTATAAAATCAGATGCTTGACTTCAGTATTGAAACTCAATTTCTGTATTCACATTCATCGCCTGAGAGATAAATTGAGCTCGGCCAAGAACATTTTGCATCTACATTGGCTTTTTACAAAGGCAGACAACAAAATTGCCTACAATCAGTTTTTCTTATTAAGACAGAGAAGAGGGCAAGTTCATTTCTCACTAGTGTAGTTCTGAGATTTTCTGTTAACAATAAAAGGAGCCAGGAGGAAAGCAAAGGAATGTTTACCTCAAAAAGAAGTTTATATCATTTTAGTGGGAAACTGAACTTTGATTCATAAGAGTATAAGGAAAAAAATAATTTAGATAGTTGCTTCTTTGGAAGTCAAAAAGGGCTGTGATGTTTCGTTTTCTGTTGGCTAATTTAATGTATTCTTTTAATAACACGATGAGCACTGATTTCTGTCTTAACAAGGTAGAACACTGTGAGATGGTCTCTCAGTCATCTCAAAGTCCAGCGTGTTGCCATTGCAAATAGAAAGAGCTCCTGTTGGGATGACCTCTTTTTGGTTTTAAGCTCTTTTTTTATCCCTTCTAAGCAAGCCACATCCAAAACCTTGCTCACTTCAACCCATGCTCAGAGGTGGGATGTGAGCAGGCTTCATCGGGTCAGAAAGCAGTATCGAGGGGAACAGAAACATCTTCATAGCCTTGTTCTCTCTCTGTTCTGCCACCTGAGAAGACAGTATTGTTTAATGCTTTGCCTACCTGTGTCCAAACAAAATTTTATTGTACCACATGGACTTTGGTCAGGATTTAGAAAACAACTAAGAAATTATGCTCCAGCATATCGAACATCTTAATATAGCAAGGACAGATTCAATAGAAGATAGAGCCTTGCTGTTAGAGCTTTGACTATTAAGATATGACTGTGAAAAATTGTTGTATATATATACACATGATATAAACATACATATACACACACATATATATGATTTATATATATATATTTATATATACCTCTCTGAATAGTGCTGATCAGTGGGAAAAAATAAAAGGTGGAAAGGTGGACCTGGTCCACCAGCAATAAAAGTCCATCAGTCAGTTTGGTGGAAGAATATCTTCTCTGCCATAACTGTAGTGTGGAGAGGACTGCTTGTGGATTTTTTTCTGCAACATCTGGTTCACTCAAGGCAAGGGAATATCTCATTGTTTACACAGAGCAGTTCATATTGCGAACACAGACACTTTAAAATAGTAGCTCTCTCTTTTGATAGGTTGTTCATGGAAAGCCTTGCTTTCTGGCATGAAATAAAAGGGAAAACTGTGAGAAGCGGCTAATTATTGGAAGAATATTAATAGAAGAATGCCAGCTTGGACCCCTCCTGCTAGGCTGTGTTGCTAAACTGAAAAAGTAGAGCTGAAATCTTTACTTGAAGTGTATTATCATTGCTAGCAAGTCATGAACTCCTATAGAGTTAAAACAGTACAAATCCTGTTATTTCAGGTGGTTGTGTAAACTGCTTAGTTTTTGTGTAATTCTGCCACTCCTGGTAAATACAAGGCAGAAAGGAGAACTGGAATAACCACCCTTGTACTTAAACCTTCCCAGGTGAAATTCTACTTTTATTTGAGGAGAGCTAGTGCAAGTGGTTTTGTTAGAAAATAAAGTACGAAATAGAGTCACCTTTTTTCCCCCCTTCTGCCCACCAGGCAGATCTGTGAGGCCCTGAAGCAAGTCACTGGCAGGCAGGATAGACTGTTTGGGAGCTAAGAAAAATATTTAAAGGCTGTGTAAATATACAGAGCATCAGTGCATAAACCCCTCCTGGTAACTAGATACTGACTTTCTGTTCACTCCACAAAAGACTGAAAAGAAGACATCTGCCTGCAGTAGAAAAAGAAGAGGAGGTAGAGACAACTTGCTGTCCCCTTACATGCAATACCCTCCCTGATTACTTAAATTCTCTCACAGATTTGACTGCCACCAGGTTCCAGTCCTGTGTTGCTGTGGGCAGCTGTGTTGCGTTTAAGCTGAAAGGCCAGGTTCTGCAAGGCCTGGCAGGGACAATCCCTGTAGTAAAGAACTGTGGGTGCTGTGTGGACATGTGTCCTTCACAGTTAGTGGGTCATGAATAATTTGCATTTTTAAAGGTATTTTCATTAATACACGTGTCATTGCAGACACATTCATGTGCTGGTGCCAATGGTGAGCTCTGATCATTTGCTGAAAGGAAACATTACTGAAGATCTCTGCATTCTGAGGAGCAAATCTTCCCCCCCCACCCAAGAACAGAGTTCTCGGTTTTTTCTTCCAATAACTTTTCATCCATAAGATAACTTTTTCTAAAGCAAAAAAAGATGGAAAGCAGACAAGCTTATGCCGACACTGATAAGGAAAGATTAATCTCACTGCAGCTCATGCAAAGCCCCCCTCTATGTGCAGAGGTGGGCTCAGCTTTGTATCTCTTTGCAGGGGTAAGAAAAGCGGATGACCTCAGCTCACTCATAGAAGGAAGGTAGGGTAATACACACATGTTGTCTGTTGGTTAATAGTTGGTCTCTTCTTTGCAAGTAATAAGCTGCAAAGCAAGAAGGGACAGGTATAAAAAAAAGAATTGGAAGATCCTGCTTTTTCCCAGGTGAGTCAATCTTCCAGAGACAATTACCTTTGCTATTTATGCAAATGACCAAGAAAAAGACTGGGGATTTAAAGAAATTCTCTCAAATTTATATCTGTGTCAACCATACTTTGAAACATGCTTCACACTGCCCTTGCTCACGTTCCTTAATGCAGCTTTCACGTTGCAAAAAAGCTTCAGTCACCTAATTTTTTTAAAGCAGCCCTGGAATTGGGCCACAAGATGTGGATCTGGATAAAGCACTGCCTTGCATGTTTTAGGCTGTGTTGAGACCCTGTCGACAGGAATGCTTGAGCATCCATAGGGAAAACCCCTCCAGTGTTGGTGCCAATGCTGCAGGCAGGAACATGATGTGAAATGCTGGGCTGAGCTGCTGATAGTTTGAATGAGGTAGTTTCCCATGGCAGGCAGTTTGGGGAGATATGTTTGCTTCAGGGCCCAAGTAACTGCCTTTATTGTTCCTGTTCCTTACTGTGGGCTGTGGACTGTGGACTGTGTTCTGCCCCATGACTTTTTCTCTGTAGGTCAGAGAACAGCATTAAGTGAGGGCAGAATTTGGTTTCATAAGCCTAAGCATGCCACCCTAAGTGGCCTGTTGTGTTGCACAACTCATGCTGTCATTCATAGGGGACTATTCAGGAAATAATTTTTTGTGGAACAGTTTGCAAAGTACTTCAACTTTCTTGGTTGTAGCACTGGAAATCAGAAAGGGCACCATACCCTGTTCCACAGGAAAGCACACTTTATTCATGGTGTATATTGGGGCCTCTTTGACAATTACTAACCTTGATCAGCTATGCAAATCAGCCCCACAGGCTGTAATTTGTTTTGTTTCTGAGAGAGAACAGAGGTGTGTGGTGAGTCTGTGCAAGAATTCTCTCTAGGATTTCTACACTGTTAGTCTCTTCCCACCCTGCGTGGTGCGTCCACATCCTGGCTGTTACTTCCCCGGCGAGGAGGGGCATCAGGGTGGTGGAGGTGGAGGTGGCAGAGGTGGCAGTGTCCCCAGGGACACCTTAATGGCTCTAGCATGTCTTTTGGAGAGGCCTGAGGAAGCCAAAACTTGCACTGACTTCAGTCTTCCTCAAGCGCTGACACCAAGTGGACTGAAGTGATCTGTGTTTCTTCCTAGTAAAACAATGTGTCATGCCAAATCCTGTGAGTAATTCCTGTTTGGCCTCATGTGGACTGCCTGTGCATGAATGGTACCAGCAGCAGTAAAATATTGAGCAATACCTGACATGTAGCTCCCTTGGCCCTCACTGGACGTAATTCCAATTCTATGTATTTATTGAGGGTGATTTTTATCCTGTCAAATTCCCAGTGCTGCCCTGGGTAGCAGCCAGCAAGAGCAGAGCAGGAGCTTGACCTGTGGGTGGGAAAGCCAATGCCATCCTGTGTCCCATTGGGTTTTGTTACCCTGCTTTCCTCTCGTCCCCCAAGATGTAAAAAGCAGACTTGAGTGGGTGATGGATTCCAATGAAAAGTCCATCCCCTGAGTGGGTGGCTGGACGTTCCTCCTGCATGTAGTGTTTTGCTGCTTGTGGTTTGGATTTCTCTGTTTACAGCCCAGAAGCTGACTCAGTGGCCATGCAAACCTGGCCCCAGATTAACATGTGCTGGCGAGTAGCTTACTGCACCTACTAGGGCTGCTGGCTGCCCACACCCCTCCCCTCTTCCCAAGTCCTGTGCATGTAACTCTGTTGAATGTAATATTTTATTATCATCAGTATTATTTTTTGATGTAAGGCTTCAGGGAGCAGGCAGTATTGCAGCAGAACACTGGCTTCTCTGCTCAACCTGCCCATGGCTTGGGGTGGCAGGGCAGGAGCTCCTGCAGCCCTGTGTAACCTTCACTTCAGCCAGCCATCACGCTCAGGCAAGTTTCGTCTTGCTCAGTGATGCTTCCCTGGCCTTCCATTGTCGCAGCTGATGCCCAGCCCTGCCTGGCAAGGGCTTGGCTGCACCATGAACCCCCAGACAGCAGGCAGGATGGCTCTCAACACCCTGCAGTGGCTGAGCAACCTCCCGACGTGGCCTTTTGGGAATGGAAACGGAAATGCAGTGGAGCACAGCGAGCTGGCTTCCAGCACCAGGTGCTGAGCCACAGCTCGTGCTGCTTCACACAGGAGCTGATGGAGATATCACAGGGCAAGTCAGATCCTTTGGGATCCAGGTCCGGGTTAGGGCAGGAGTGTCACCTCTCCCCTCTGCAACTCGGTTCGTGCCCACGTGTCAGGAGGCTGGGTGGCTGCTTCTCACCATCACAGATGTCTCCAGCACTTCATTTTCCTTATAGCTGCCATAAAGAGAACCATTTGCCACTACATATAAACCACATCCTAAAATATGTCTGTCTTAACTTTTTACATATTTTTTTATATATTTTGTTGGCTTGTTTTGGATTTTTTTGTTGGTGTTTTAGTTTGGTTTTTTTGGATGGGGTCTATTTATTTACTTTTTGTTCAGCTTGGAGAGCTAAATAATTAGTCTGCTTTGCCAGATCAGGTACTTATAAAGATCCTCCAAGGCAACTAATTTTCACCTTTAAGGACCTAAGTGCTAGAAATGGGTAAACACTTTAGGTGAAATGGTTTTCCATCTGAAAAGGTTTGTTTGTTGTGGTTTTTTTGGTCAAATTCAAAGCTTTTCACAGAGATGTGTCAAAGTGTTGTGACATTTTCTACAATTAAAAGTCAAATCAGATTTATTTGATCTATTGAGTAGCCAATATTTCATGCAAATAAGTGAAAAGTGTAATTTTACTCTTTTCTTATATTTGATTTTGACAATTTATTATGTACTCAATAATTTTTAAAAGCTATATAAGAAGCATAGCTATGTTATAATATTAGCAAACTGTCAGTTGAATGTTTTTGTGCTTTCAAGCTGAAATTTTAGTTCTAGGGAACTTTTTAATCTATTTTTTGATTTTGTGCAAAAAAATGCACTTCAGAGTTTCCTAAGTAAAGGGCTTTTTTTTTTTTTTTTTTTTTAATCAGTTCATGAGGGAGTTTTTACTCATGGCTCCTGGAAATTGGCACTTCACTAGCACCTAGCACTTTGTAATATCAAATACTGGCAGGGATTCACTATTAGTGGTCACAGAGGAGATTAAATACCTCCTGGAAGTGGATAAATCCATGTAGGCTTTTTGATAAAGCTATAAGGCCCTGAGCCCCACACATTAACAAAGAATAACTCTGCTGTTAGTTATTAAATTTACTTTAGGTATATTTACTCTGAATATGACACAGCCCTGATTTTCAGCTTGCAAATGGCTTTGCGTGGTGCAGATAACAAGGCAAATGGATTTTGCTTTTGAGGGTTTCTGGATGATGCTGTTAAGCAGTAGGAAAGGAAATGGCGTTGGCTGTGGGCTGGGCATGAGGATGCAGGAGCAATGTCCCCCAGCCCGTGCCAGCCCACCCAGGCTGCAGCCCCCAGGTGCACTCCTCACTGCCCAGTAAGCTTGTGCCTTCTTCATTCCTGGGCTTTGGTGTTCTAAAGCAAGACCTTCTTGTTGCCTTTTTTGGTTTGCCATGTCAAGAGAGGTTAGAGGAGAATGGCAGCTTTCTGGCTGCTTGAAAGAAACCAGACTGAAAGAGGTAGGTGGAAAAGAGAAGCCTGAAGCTCAGTGGTGAAACACAAGTGAAAAGATGAAATCAGGAAGAGCCCAGGATGAAGAAACTTGGATGTGTTGCTATATCAGACTGACCTGATCAGAAGGGGAACCGCCCTGCTATTGGTGGCAAGAACATTTGTCTTTACAGACTTTTGGCCTCTCAATACTGTGTGCTAGTTTTGGTGGAGGGGACTTGCATTTCAAAACAAAGGATGAAGCAAGATGTGCGAGGTTGTAATTTCTCCCTCTTCTCTGGAGTTGTTGATGATCATTTGGCCTTCAGAGTAGCACTTGTTAGGGCAGAATTTATCCTTTCTGATGCACTTGTCTCTCCACACGGCGCTGCTCAGCTTTGAGTGGTACTCGAGTACACAATAAACTACAGGATACTCTACATTATGGGCAGTTTTATTACTTTTTTGACTCATTTAAGCATTTATTGTAAGGAGGAAAGCAAAGATTAGAAAGCACGTTCTGATCATATGGTCCTTTTAAATGGTGCTGGCTGCGGGAAACTAGAAACTGGTGCATATTTTTGGAACAGGGAGGGAGAGGCATCAGGGCAAGGCAGGGATGCTGGAACAGGTAGCTGGCTGCATTCCCCTCCCTCCCCTGCCCCCCTCATGTACCATGACTGCTTGTCCCAATAATTGCATAAGCAGTCCTATATGATATCCTCCCTTCCTCCCAGCACTTAAACCAGGGCCCTGAGAGCTTTACAAAAAGAAGGATTTAATTTTGACGGTGAAAGTCAGAGGCTGCTAATTTAATCCTGGACAGAACATTGTCCTGGATGTCTTTGGTGGGGATAAGAGTGGTCACACAGGCTGCAGAGTGCAGGAGGCCTGCCAAATAAATTGTTTTGACTGCAGCAGAGAAAATAAAACGTGAAAGCCATTAAGGAAATCTGAGGGGGAATTCAGGGCTGCTGTCCTCTTGGAGGATAAGTTCTTCCTGGAAGGACTATTTAATCAAAACTCCAGACAAACCAGTTATCTTAAATTAGGAAAGTTATTCTCATTTCTGCCTTAGTTGCATGATACAACATATGAACACAGTCCTCTTGAATTGAAGGAGTTTTTATAATGCTTTGTGGGAAGGAGACTAAGACTAATTTTTTTTCCTTGATCATAACTTTAAATAGTATTATGAATGTTGATTTAATTAATGGGGTGGTCTCTAAACTCTTCTTATTCAGTGCTGTCCATGAGAGATGGAAATCTGGAAAAATTTTGCCCCAGTCAGTGCATTGCTTCTGTTTTGACATGGATGTAACTGAGAGCAAAATCTGATCTTCCCTGAGAAAGCCATCATCTGCTAATTTAAAAGGAAGGCTGGAAGCTCAGTGGGTTATGGAGAATATTCTTAATGATCTGTCATGCAAATCTCACTATTTCACTTTATTAAGAGATGAGGCAGGGTTAAGTCAATAACTAAAAGGACTTTTTAATTTGGTTGTGTTTTTTTTCAAACCATTGAAAACGGATTCTGGATTGTCAGAAAGCACAAAATGAAAAAATGCAATTCTGGTAAATCTGGGGCATGTGGTTCATTTTATACACGTATATGAACTTTTTCCTCCCTCAGGAAAGAGAATGCCTTCAAATGCACATTTTTTTCACATTCCTCCTTTAATGCAGCCTGATCCTACAGATAAATCACTACTCCCTGTTTATGTTATCGCTGTGGAAAAGTCTGTGAAATCACAGATTTGGCAGCATGGTTTCACAAACATCCTTGAATAGGAGAGCACCTCTGGGAAAAGTGAAAACGTTTTATTACAAGTTGGATTCTCAGATGTCTGCAATCTTTGCTGAAGCACCTTCACACCCTGAGAAAGACAGAAGTGAGACTGACCTGGCAGCATGTGAAGTCCCATCTTGAAGTCTCTTTTACTTTTTTATTTATTTATTTTTATTTCAGCCATAGCCTGAGCTGCTTACACTCTTAGTATAAAAGTTGGATTTACTTCCTTTAATTTCTGGCCATTTTTAGGCAGGAGGAGATGAGAGAGTATTAACCATGTGTGAGGGTGGTGTCTCTGAGCAATACTGTGTCACGGGTGCAGCCTTGCAGCTACAAGGAGCTGCCCTGGAGACACCACGAAGGTGACAGAAGCCATCACCCCCTGTTGTTAGAGCATGCAGAGGTGCCAGCAACAGGTTAGTGAAGGGTGCAGAGGTTGTTGGTAGGATGCAGCATCAGTTGTGCTCCAAAAATATTTTGGTGCTCAGAAGCAGCTGGTAGGAAAGAAAAAAACCAAAATTGGTCAGTAGCATCACAATGAATTTTAAAATGTTTTCATCAACCTATCCTGAAAATAAGAGGTTTTTTCCCCTGGAATGTGGAACTGAATAATATACTACTGTGCAAATAATACTTTTTTAAGAGAGCCACTAATGAACAGAAATCTTCCACTTATCTCCCTTTGATTTGCAATCAGCAATAATGAGCAAACTACTGCATGTGGAAATAGAGCCTTATTTCTCTCCCTGACCTCTATGACTTGTCTGAGACAACATTTCCATTTGGCTTACTGAGTAAGTGTTGTTTTTCTGATAAATATTTGGTTGGCTTGGGGAAAAAAACAAAAACCACCCATCAGGTTAATTGTGGTTAATAGTTAGCCAAACAGTGACAGGTAAGTAAACAGAGCTTTACAAACAAGCTGGACAGGAGGCAGCACTGAGTATTTTCTGAGGCATTGTAGACGGGTAATTTATCAGGTACAGCTCATAGATAATCAGTGACATAGATATGACTGTCTGGGTTGTGTTGATTTTTATTTTTTTTAAAAAAACCAACTCATTATTTGCCCTTAAAAATTAACTTGGACTTAAAAGACCAACCTTCCTTATTTCCCTGCAAAGGGTGTGAACACCAGAAAGTTGCACTGAGTAAGAAGGCAATGAATCAGAGGTTAACTCCAAATTGTACCAGGTTGGATTTTACCACCATGAAATGTGTTATATGATACTGGAGACACACAGGATGTTTAAGTGCACAGTAAAAGGGGCATGGCCAGGAGAATGTCTGTAGGAAAGTAATTCTTGACAGAATTTCACAAGCTTAGATTTTCACTGAAAGAAACATGTTATCTCCAGTTTTCCCATAGCTCCACAGTCACAGCATACCTGGGTCAAGTTCCTATTACATGTAGTTTAGAAGAAGTAATAAATACTTTCTTTTAAAAGCAAGCAAATTAATCTGTCATCGGGCAATCATGATTCTACATGCTTATGCAGTAAAATGTGGTCCCCATATTTTCAAGGAATGAAGAAAGCCACACAGATGTAAGAACTTTTATTCTGCCTTTGGAAAGTGTTTTGAAGGAGAGGAAAGCTTAAGTTAATAAAGTAAATGGAAAACTAAAAAGTTTTAGGTAGGTTAGCAAAGATGAGTCCTCCCAGGTTATCCTTCCTGTTGAGATGGCTGAGTTTTTGCTTTTATTTTGGTGAGATAATTAATTGCTTGGAGTTCAGTAAGCCAAGTAAAATAATGAAACAGGGGAAGTTACCACATATCTTGAAGCAGGTGGAGTTTAGCAGAAGAGTTTAAGTTTGGATGAAGATCTGATTAAAGGGGGCACAACAGATTCCATCAGAAGGGCTCCGGAGACAAGTCTTTACCGGATATCCTCAAGGATTGTTCTTGGGACATCTCTATTTTCATAAAGGATCTTGGCATAAGATGTAAGCTTGTCCCAGTGATGTTTCATGATGGAGACCTCAAGAGATACTGAGAAGGTGGAGGAATGTCTGGATGGCCTTTATCTAGAACTAGAGGATGCTAAGAAATGGAATAAAAGTTAGATAGGCTGCACAGAATCCAAAAGTACATAGTGACTCTGCTTTAAGCTGGAAGAACAGTGGAGCCCCTAAGTGTATGCAGAAATTAAGAATACACTTGTGCTGAAGGACCCAGTAGGGATAAAGCATTAATGTCTTTTCCAGGAATACTGCATACAATTATGGTACCCAGCTTAATGGAAGATGGATATGATATACAGATGAATATATTATATCCATGTTACATAGGGATATAATAAAAAGAAAAGAAGGGAAAATGCATTGGGTAATGAGACAGGGCAAAAGAAGTCTGGCTAGTTCAATAAATCTAATTAATCTGGGAGTTGGTATATGTGCCGGAAAAGGTAATAGACTGGGGAGCAAGCTACTTAAACATAAAGAACAATGCTGGTGGAATTTAGACAAATGGTATGAAAGGCAAAGCCTGAGTTTAAGCTGACCATTTAGAAGAAAATGTCATAAATGTCAGAAGGGTGAAGGTCTGGAGTAACCTTCCAAGGGACACAGAGGGCCCCACTGCCTCAGTGGAGCTCCTTGCATCTCTGGAGGGAGGCAACATGGCACAGCTGAGCATGACATGGGAAACCTGTGAGAATGTTGTATGTCCCTGTAGGTTCCAGTGGGTAAGTCATTTGCTTATAACTAACACTGATGTAATTAATTTCTGTTAATCTATAATTGTTTCTAAATTAATAAATCCCAGTCAAGCTAGATCTTGTTCCCAGCTGTTTGTAGAGAAATGTGATTTATGTTGTGTCTCTCTTGAAATCTTTAGCTTTTTGCAAAAAAGGGACATGGTATCCTCTGCAGAGGGGAGGAATCTCTGGGTTTGCTGATCTCCTCCTGTTAACTGCAAAGGATCTAGTGACTGTCTGCTGCTTCCTTTTCTCCTGTGGGTGATTCACCCAGTCGGGAGGAGCGGCCACTTGGGGCGTGACGTGGGGTTTCTACCCATGTAGGGGCAAGGATTGAGCCTTACTGGCAGGGAATTGGGGGAGCTTGTGTGTGTTTGCAGAACAGTTGGACTTGGTGTTTATTGGTCCGATGACTGGCCTAACGATAGGTGATCTCTTCCTCCATCTGCAGCTCTTTGCATGTAATATCACTGTTATGGTCCTGTCGGCTCTTTGGGGAGGGAACACCTCACTAGCTGTCCATGGCCACTTAGAGCACACACTCATTAAGGCACTCTGTGCCAATGTAAGGTGGTCAGAGGAAATACAATTTTTTAACATTCCATGTGAGTGAATGAACTTTGAGAAGTACCTCAGTCTTCAGCCATATTTGTAAGATTGCTAAATCGAAGCATTTCCTGCAATTAGAAGGTTCTCGGATAGCGTATGTCAAAGCCATATCATAAGCTTACAACATAACTTTTGGCCTATTAGTCCCTCTTGAGCAAGAGATTCCCAGACTATTAAATTGTCTTTATTGCTCTGCCATATATTTGCAGCATGTGTTCGGTAGTAAATATCTCATCTCTTAACTGAAGAAAATCCTGTATTTCCTCAAAAAAACCCGCAACCGAACAAAAAACCTATTCTTTTTTTCCGTAATCATTAAGACATGAGCATGACCTTTGAGGAAGAAACACTGGCTGAAGGATTCACATTTTACTTTGAGTCATGGTAGTGTGCCATAGAGGATAAAGTACATTTTTAAGTCACTGATAAATGTGCTGACTACTTTTATTTCGGAACACACTGTTACATAGTAGTGCTAAGAAATAATTACTGCACTTTCTACATTGGGTATTTGTCATAGGGAACATTTAAAAAAACCCTGTAGATCCCCCTCCCCCTCCTTTTCTTCCAAATAATTGTTGAAAAAGGAAAGAAGCTTTTCGAGTCATAGCAATGAAATTGTTACAGTGTCTGGGTTATGTGATGATAAACTCCTGTGGAAATGGAGACAACACTGGTTTTCACTCACAGCCATGTATGTGTTAGTATCATATATGGCTATAAAATATATTGGGCCTCTGTGCTGCTTTCTGAAACTGTTTCAGAGCACTTCCCCAGCACATTGTGTCTTCACCATGGGGATTTTCATTATACAATTAAAGGGGTGTTTATACATCTGATCTGAAACTTCAATTGCTCTGTATAGACTAAAGCTGAACACAAGAGAGGAAGAAATGACAGCAGCTGTGTGGGGAGACTCATGTAAGTTCATGCAGGGTTGGGAATGTTTGCTTACTAAGGGTCTGTGCACTGTTTCCTCTTTTCCACTGGGCTATTAGGTGAGAAATAATTTTTTTTTCCCTTTTAAGAGCTGCAGTCCTTAATATATATGTGTGTATATCAGCTCTACAGGATATAAATAGCCTACTGTTGCAAATTTAAGTCTCACCTTGCCTCTGCAGTCTACTTGTGCATGTATTTCCTGAACAAGAGATCTATTAACATGGGTTAAGGTGCATTTAGCACTATCTGGGAAGGAAAAAGCACCTACCAATGCTTTTCTGAGAATAAAACAAGCTTTTTTTCTGGCCAGCCTATCTCAGGAGCTGAGGTACTGTGTTGAGAGTGGGACTGTCATGGTGCAGCAGTGGTAGCTCTACAGCCTTGTGCCTTCATGGGGATATTGATAGGGTCAGCAAGCAGGGATGCCAAGGGCTTGTGATGGTTAAATGGAGCAGAGCTGACATTCTGGCAGCTAAGCTGTTTATTACCCACACCCACTTTCCTTTTTTTAATCATAATTAAGCATGTGTATTCTCTTCATCTATGAAATGAGAACTTATCTTCCAAGCCTACGAACTGCAAGTTTAGTGTCACTTTTCAATACTTCAGGTAGACTTACAGTGGCTTAAGGGGACACTTAATATATTACATACATAAAAAATATAAATATGTGTGTGTGTGCATGCAATGCTGTGGGGGGAGAAGGCGGCAGAAGGAGTTGCTTTGAAGGAGTTCACAGTACATTTGGAGTGGGATCATGCATACCAGTGGTTTCCAGCCTTGCTCAGTATGCAGACACCTACAGTACATTTAAGGGGGATGTGGCATAGACCTCTGTCTGGTGAATGTGAGTCTGCTCTTCATTATTTACCTTTCATGGGCATGAAAATAGTCCAGGGACTCCCAGAGAGATGCAGAGCACAGGTTGAGAATCACTGGTGAGGAAGCACTTTAAATGATGCCTTGGAATGAATGAGGTAATACACTTTTGCAGTAATAACCACAGAGACCTAATAACATCTGTCTATTAAAATGCAGGCAAAAAATAATTTTCCAGCGCTCTATCTGAGAGATGTGCATATTTATCTCTGCTGTTACCTCTCCATAAGTTTTCACAAAATGACCACAATAAAAAGCTTTCCACCAAGAGATAGTCTTCCAGTTATGTGGTATAGGGTGTGATTCCTTATAGCCAAATTTAGGTCTAAAAAAGAGCTTAAAACCAAACAGAATGGAGTAAGGCAGAAGTTTCAAAAGTGGCAGTTACTGCCATCAAAGCTTCAACATCATCTTTACATGGTCACTGATCTAGGCCAATGCAGATTTTCCACCTTATGGATTTTTTATTCTTGAGGCATAAAACGTTTCACCTTGCTGATGGGAAGTCACATTTTGATATAAAGGCAATTAAAGGGAAGGATAAGAGCAGACAATTTCACATGCTTAAAGACACATGTTACTAGGAGCAAGACTGTCTTTGCTGTTTATGAGCATCTGCACAGTTCTGGGTAGGAGTGCTTCTGCTTCCTCCCAAGAACACGAGCTCAGTCCTGAGGCTTCAGAAAATGAATGTTTTTCTGTGTCCCAGTGTCCTGCAGCATATGAGGTGATGTGCTGGACAGTGCAGTCACAAGAGTTGTGAGACTTCTCTGTGCAACTCTCAGCTCCAACACTCGGAGGAAGGAGCAACACCCTAAAAAACATATTGGAGTTATTATTGCACCCATATTTTATTTTCTTTATTTCCTGGGTTGTGTTATTAGCATGTTATCTGGAGTAGATGCACAATGGCAGAGCTTCTTCCCACAAGGATAAACTGTATTGCCATTTATTGGGAGAGTTCAGAAGAGTACAGCAGAAACCTTCCATGGACTGTTTTGAGACTTCTAATGGAAACTGATTTTGGCAAAGCTCTGAGAGCACTCAATCATTTTCGTTACGAGATCAGAGAACCAAAACACAAAGCCCTTCTATCGGAGGCTGCCTCATAAAAGCAAATCTGGTGACAGCAGAGACATCCCATAGCTGTATGACATATTCAGATCACAAGCTCCATTTTCCCATGGGTTTTCTCAACTCCTGTACCAGAACCTTTCGGGAGCTCGTAAGCTGAGTGAGGATGTAATGCATCTACCAGCAGCTGGTTTCTGTCTCTTTTAAGCCCATCTTTCTATTTTGTTTTTTGTTACTGCTATTATTTTTAGGGCTGTGTTGCATTCTGCTTCGTAATGAGGAGATAGCTTCAAAGTACTGCATCCCAGTGCAAGCAAGCAAAGTCATTTTGGAGTGAGACAGGCTATTGAGATACCCTAATGCTGCATTGATATCAACTCAGTTATTTAGTGCAAACTTCGTGCTCTCGTTCCTTCAGAAAGTTCCTTCACAAAGACGTAGTAAGTTTGGGAACTTCACTTTTGAGTGGAAGAGGCACCATGCTTGCTTGAACCAGTATCGATCCATCTTACAGAGGAGGTTTTCAAAAGCCAGTTCTGATGTTTGCCTCCTACTGCATGCCATACAATTTGCATACCAAACTGCTATTCCTGCTATGGAAAAACCTCCACCTAAATTTTGTAATACAGACCTTTGTTTCTTATTTTGGGAAAGAAGGTTTTTCTTTTACTTTATTTTTCTGAGACTGGCCATACAGTTCAGTGTGGTACCACGGTCTTACATTCAGCGCTGCGGAATTTATTTCCTAGCCCAAGGAAGAAATGGTTTGATTTATTCAAGATGGGTGTTTCTTTCCAAGTCTGGGGGGGGGTCTGGGTGGGTAGGGAGGACAAGGGTACCACAAAGCTGCCAAAACACAAAGCTACTCTGTTCTCCAGAGCTGGTAGCATTTCATCACTTGCAGCTAGGTGATTTACTGGGCTCCCAAGAGCTGCTGCAGCTCCTCCATGGAGTGATAGATAGTGATGGGAGACTGGCAAATGCATCAAAGGCAGCCAGACTGACCTACAGCTTTAAAAACTTGGTAGGTGTCATTTTTCCTAGATAAGATGGCTCTGGTTTCAGTAAGGCTTATCAGACGTTACTTAACACAGGGAGCAGCTTTGCAGTGCAGTGGGAGGGTTGGCGGGGTGACGTGTGTATTTGCTCAGAAGGCCACTGTTTTGCAATTTTGGAAACTTGCTGGGACGCAATAGCCAAAGCCAGATCCTTCCAAAGTTAATATTATGTTGTAGAAAAACAAGTGTGATTTGTTGGTTTTTTCTTCAACTGGGGTTCATAAGTGTCTGCCTCCAAAAATTGTTTTTTTCTGATGTATTTAGTACTCAGTAAAAGTCTTTGAAAGCTTTTAAGATCTCAAATCTTGACATTGCTTGCCCTTAATTTCTTCACAGCCTGCTAGTCCTCCAAATATTTTTTTAATTCCAGGTATGAAACAGATTAGGCAAAAATGTGGCACTTCTGCACAGTGTATCATAGAATCACAGAGTGTTTTGGGTTGGAAGGGACCTTAAAGATCATCTAGATCTGATTGGATCTAGACCAGGTACTCCAGCATTGGCAGCTACACCTCCCACTACATCAGGTTGTTCACAGTTCAATCCAACCTGGTCTTGAACGCTTCCAGGGATGGGGCATCCACAAAAATACAACAGGATGTGATTTTAATTCTCCTGCTAAATAAACTTCTCACAACAAAAAACTGAAGGCAAAGAAGCACCAGGGACATGAAGTGCAGTGGTTTTCTTAGGCAGATGCAGTTGTAATGGGAGGCATCCTGATAGGATTTGGGGGATAATAGTGTACACTGTGCATGCAGAGGAGCAAGGGCCATTCTCCTACAACACCGCCGAGAGGCCCCACAGCAGTAATTCTGGTGCTGGAGTTGATGCTGGGGTGCTCCCAGCTCTGTTCTCCTCTGTTTTCTTATCGAAAACAAACAAAAGGAAAACTCTCTGACTTTGTGGAGGACTAAGAGCCATGCTGCTGCTCCTCAGGACGTGGTCGGTGTGGGGGTGCAGCAGGGCTTGCACACCCACTCTTGCCCTTCCCTTGCCTGTAAATAGCCAATCACTTTTCTGCCCAGGGACCAAGCTTGTTTACAGCAGCAAGGTTCCAAAATGCTGTCGTATAGTAAAAGGTAGAAGTTGATTATTTCTAGTCAGAGAGTGGAGAACAGAAGAGAAAAAAAACAAAAACAAACCCAGCATATTACCAAAAAAACCCTCCATCTGTCAAAATACTTGAGCACAATCTTTTGCAGAAGAAGCATTGGGACAGAGGAGCAGATGGGAGCAGGAGTGCATGAGATCAGTTTTACAGTCAAGCTTTCATGTCTCTACATTAATTCTGCTGCACTAGTAAAAAGTTTCCTTCCATCTCCCCCCCAAGACATCTTTTGCAAAGATAAACGCAGTCCAGCTGACTGCTGCTGATAACATTTTTACATTCTGTGCTGTAGCTTAGGTTGTAGCTAATTTACCAGCTTTTTGTATGAAAGGGGATATTTATTCCCCCCTTCACTGAACTGATGGAGCAGTTTCTGTCTGGCAGCTTGTTCTACAGGGAGTGGAATGTGTTAAAGCAGGTTTGTGGCATTTATATAAGGGTGGATTTTTTTAATCCTTATCTGCATGTCGTCTTTATTTTCATATTTGCATGTAGGTTTTTTTAGGATTTGAGAAAGCTGCATGGTGTTTTGCCAGCCTTGTGGCTTAGAACAAGTCCATGAGGAAGGTAAAACTGGTAATGTCCTTCAAATGACAAAGGAGTTACAAAACTGGCAGTGGCAGTCATCTTCATGATGATTTTAAATATCCTACTGAGTATATTTGAATTAATGATTTGACCTAAAAAGACTAGTACAGGATGATGTCTCGGATTTTGACAAATCTGTACTTTTGTTTTTTTCAGGAAAGAAAACTCATTCATTAATACGTTTCTTCTATTAGTGTTTTCAAAGGCAGGAGATAAATAAGGGGCCCTCAAAAGTTTGCTTCAGTAACAGTTGCTTTACAGGCTATTGTGCAGCCCATTGCATGTCTGGGCCTCAAAACACTTAATGCAGAATTGGAAATGCATATTTTAAAGAACAGGGAGGAAAAGAAGCATGAGGCACTGGACAGGCTATTCTAGCAATGTCAGAGATAGGGAAAACTTGTGCCAGGGTCCTATTCTAAAACCAATTAAAAAAAAAAATAATAATAAACTCCATCATCTCATTGTCTAGGATGTGTGAACAGATACTCTGAAGGTACCACTGTGAGACCATTAGCAGAGGTTTATCGAGTATAACATTGTATTTCTGGAGTTCAGGTGGCAGAATTTATGGGCTCAGTACTAGGTCATGGTGTAAATGGTTTGCTGAGGAGGGTGAAGTGGTGTGAGGAAGGCTGCCTGCTTTCCAGCTCTGGTTGCATAGCCAAGATTAACCATTCCAATCAAAAGCTAGAGAGGGAGCTTTTACAGAGTTTGAACAGCGTGTAACATTCTGTAATGGTGCATTTCAAGTATCTTTTAAAATGTTCAAGCTGGTTTATATCTCTTCACAGAATTAAAATCTGGCATTAAATGTGGCTGAGATTCCCCGTTGCTAAATAAGCCTGACTCTAAAATCAGTCCACTTGCTGTAACATGCAACATTTCTTGTACCAACGACTAAATTCAGTGTTTTTTCTTCTCAGACTTTTGAAGATAAATTAGTCTCCGTCTTCAAAACTTACCCAGGTGCTGTTAAATCACTTTGTGGCTTTTTAGCTGTGCTTTCAAAATGTAATTGCAGTTCTCCTCCTTCCAGAAGAAAGGGCGGTAGAAAGTCTATTTACCTCATTTTTTGAATTTCACACAGTTAAATTAAGTGGAATAAAAGCTTGATTCAGACCCCATTGGTTTCAATAGCAGTCTTTCCATTGAGTTTTATTCAAGCCTTAAATGAAGATCAGGTGAGGCAGAGCTCATTTACATTTAATATACTCTTCAGCTATTCCTTTTAAACGTAAATATTATTGGAGGCTTTTCAAACCCAGCAGCGTGTATTAACTTACCTGCTTGTGAACATGTGCAAATATCTTAATTTCTGCTGGAAGACCTAATGTAAGTGTTAACTGTAGCATTCACTCCCATGAAGCTGGAGACAAGCTTTTAAAGCTTTTAATCTGCTTTTACTTGTTCTTTGTAGTTAGTTGACAGGACGTTTGCTACATTAGTACAGATAACTTAACAGTGCCTTTCTTGTTTGCAGCAGTAAATATTGTTTATCTTAGTCCTGACTGCATTTTTGGTCCTGTTTCAGCCTCACTTGAGAAGACAGCCTAATTCCTAAAGGACAAGATGTTTCCTGAGGAATTTGGGGGCCTAAATCCTCCTCTCTGTAACTTTCCAGCTTGAATCTATGTGAGGCTGGAACTTGCTATAGTTCCTTGCTATTGGACCAGCTTTGGAGGAAGCATCATGCTGTGATGCAGCTATATGAGCCCAGAGGCTTGGTGCAGCATCCACTGTGGTTGCTGGCAACACTTGCTGTGACTTTAGCTGCCAGAGGTATCTGGGGTTGTCGTGGAGGTGGGCATGCATGGTGCAGGGCAGTGAACACAACTTGCAGAGCTGCTGTTGTGTTTTCAGGAGTTCTCCAGATATATTGCAGCCTCTAGAGATGTCAGTCATTTAGGAGACTGTATATATCTTTAGGAGTATATATGTATTAGGAGTGTATATATATTTATTGGTAAAAAATAAGAATGTGTTGCATTTGTAATAACAAGCTTTTAGTCTTCTACTTGGAATTGGATGTAGGTGATGAGCCAGAAAGTGAGTGCTCACATAGAATTTACACCTCAAGGGACTGAGAAGTAAATGTATGAGCACCCCGGCTTATTTGGACATAAGGTTTGACTTAATATAAGTAAAGGAAAACATAATTTCTTTTCATTGGAAGGCACATGCAACAAGAAATCCCATGTGGTAAAATAATTTCTTTTCATTGGAAGGCACATGCAACTGCAGAGTCTTAAGAAATCCCATGTGGTAATATGTTCACAGCATCGTTGAATGCTTTTAAATCTTGTTTCTCAAATTAACTAATTTTGAAACAATTTTAAGCAATTCAGTGCTGATGTAACTAGAAACTGGTCCCACATTTTCATGGGCGCACAGCTTCAATTTCTTTTTATTGTGCTATAAAATCCTACTCGCTCTGTAGATGTTGCCAGAACAAACAACAATGAAGAATGTAATTTTTGTAGATCACAGAGCACAAGCTCTGTTGTCATCCACTTGTTTTCCCAAGTATCCCGATGTAAATCTGGAGACACCACACCCCTGCCACACACATCTCCTCAAGTTAGAGGCTCGGGGAGCCGTGCAAGGTCCCTCAGCCACTTGCTGCTGTGCTCTATACAGGCTTTTTACAGCACTTGGAGCCACACCATAATACAAAATTCACTGTGGATACCAAGAACTGTTGTGTTTCTCTGAGCTGTTTCCCAAGGCCTGAACCTGGCCTGGATGAGGCTGTGTGACAGCACTTCTAGGGGAGGAACATCAAAGTTGATGTTGACTTCTAATAACCCAGTCAGTGCAGCATGAGTTTCTCTGAAGATGGTTAAAAGGGGAGGAGAGGTGCCCATGTGGTTTTCTGTACAAAATTGGCTAAGGGGTGTGTATAAAGTCTATAAACTTACCATTTGTGTGTGTATGTTTGTGTAATGGTCAACAGATAGGAAGTTTCTTTATTCTTGGGTTTTCCTCACTAATAGATTATAGGAACAGCTGGTTATTTGAATTCATTGGTGATTGCACTTGGTGATAGACCTGGCCATTAGCCTTGAGCAACAGCTCAACAGAAAAAGCCCCACACAAGCTCTTGGTTTCCTTTATAGCAGTCTCCCAAAAGGGTGCCAGTGGGAGGAACAATTCAGCAACAGCACCCCAGCTGCTGTTGTTTAGAGGCCTGTTTTCCCAAATTATACAAACCAGCCTGTGCGGGTCACCTGTTCCTCTTTATTATTTGAACCCTGGTGATGTTTGTGTCATCTGTAGGCATCCCCTGCAGTGATTTGAAGTCTTCATACAGACCACTGACAAAGCCATCAGAAGAATACTGATCTATATTTTACTGTTACCACCTTTAGAAATGGAACTTTTCCCAAACTGTAGAAAATTGCAAGGTGACAATTCCCATTTTTTCAAAATTCTGCTGGTATTTACAGAAGGTATCAGTAACCCTCCCACAGTTGCATCCTAAGGCATTTGGAGAGAAAGCTCAAACTCTGGGCTAGCCCATGGTGTCATTGTAGTTGCTCCAAATTTACTCCAGTATCTGTGAGAGGAAAATTTAATCCCCCATCCAGTTCACATTGAAGCTAAGGGAAAAAATTATTTCAGCACATCCTGGCCTGGCCTTAATCTGGAGGATTAATAAAGATACATGCTGAAGTAAATAATGACAACAGAGAAGAAAAATAAGGATATTACTAAATTATATTGAGAGGAAAAAAAAAATCAACCAAAAAAACAAGCTATGCTAGGGAATGAATAAGGGTGAATCCTTTGTTGTCAGAAATGCTCTGACTTTGGAGAGGTCTTCATTCAGGAGCAAGTTGGGGTTTGTTTATTATTATTATTATTATTATTATTATTATTATTATTATTGTTTTAATAATTTATACTTTCAGGTGCAGGCACTCACCAGCCATTGGGCCATCTGACTGTCATGCTGACTTTTCTCATCAGAGGGCAGGTCTCCACTCCTACCTGGAGCAAGGGAAATTTAACATTAGATTTAGCTGGAAAAGTTGCTTTTGTCAAGTAAATAGAAATCGGAAACCATCTAGGAAAGCTTTCCCTTAAGTCAAAGGGGCAAAGCCTTCTTTTTTTCCACTATGGTGTTAGTTTTGGGTTGCTTTTGCAACTACAGTTTCCATTTCAGTATTTTTAAGAGCTCAGTCATTATTTGGTTCCCAGTGTATCTGAAATGTTGGAGTTAATCTCAGTAACTGCATTGCTCTAAACCACACTGTTTGAGCAGGGACTTAGTACAGCCACACGAGGCTGTTTTTCACCTTGTTTTAAATTACAGCATTAGAATATGTGCAAAAATTAGCATCTTCTGTGGTGTCATTTCCAGTGTCAAAATGCTGTTGTTGATAAGCTGAAATAGGACTTCTAATCATAGAATCATAGAATTGCCAAGGTTGGGAACGACCTTCAAGAACATTAAGTCCAACCATCCACCCTACAACATCTAACCACTAAAGCATCTTATGAAACACCACATCTACCCCTTTTTTTAACATCTCTAGGGATGGTGCCTCCACCACCTCCCTGGGCAGCCTGTTCCAATGCCTCACCACTCTTTTAGTGAAGAAATTTTTTTCTAATATCCAGCCTGAACCTCCCCTGGTGCAGCTTGACCCCATTTCCTCTTGTCCTATCACTGGTCTCACTGTTCTCATGGGAGAAGACCTGCCTGTGTCAGAGCACTGTTTGTACTCCTCACCTTTCCTAGCTTTTCATGCCTTTTTTATAACTTCTCACTGCACATGGCAGCAGATTTGGTTTTCTTCTTATATCATGTGGACTTTCCTCCCTCTTTAAATTCTTACTCAGTATGTAAAACACACTCTAGTGTTGAGGAACTGGTTAATGTGTGAAATGTTCCTATTTAAATGGTTAATCGCATAGAATGAAATGTCGCTTTCTTTTTCCAGCCTCTGACATTTCATGCCCTGTTTCCTTTAGGGAAATCGTTGCATGGTTCTTTCTCTTTCTATCAGAAATTAGGCTAGTCATGATGACAAATGTCCTGTCTGCTCTTGTACTTCCATGTAAGCTTAAATGCCATTATCTTAATCATTTAAACAGTACTAGCTGCACTTTTCTGGTTTCCCTTCTAGCTTCTGTGGGTCTGTTTGATTGCTGTAAGGGAAGGCTTTGATCAGTTAAAAAAAATACCTGATATACAGGAACTGCACTGATGTGCAGATGTGTGCTTGAATGACACAGGGATCTTAATTTAATTTTAATTTCATTAGGTGAAGGTCAGTGGCAGCTCTCCTAAGGGGAAAGCAGTTTTTCTTCTAGGGAGGAATGTAGAGGTGCAGGCTGTGGCTGGGATCCCTGGTGGGAGGGGCATGGCTTTGGGATGGTGTGATTGCCCACAAAGACCCATGCCAAGCAGTATTTCTTATAAAATTACTTCATTTTACTTGAAAGGTTTTTTTTATGTGCTGGCAGATTAAAGAAATATCCCTTGTCTGCAAGTTCTGCTTTACTGTCAATAATGGCTGGAAAACTTACAGGAAAAAGTATATAAATGTATTATGCCAGGGTGTACAGAGTTGTAAGTGATATATGAAGCATGGAAATGGACTTGCATGTCTCTGAAATCTCCTTTACAAGTTATTATTTTGATGTGTCTGTCAGAGCTGCAGGGAGACTACCATAGGCTAAGCATGGACAGAAACAGCTGATGCTTTGGGGATTGGTGATGATTTGGTTTCAACGCATTCTCTGGGGTTTTTCTCAAGTCTGGGACAAATATGCATGACAGGGTTGGGACTACAGTAATCAGATTTTCTGGGAAAAAGATGAAACCAGATTTCACTCGTACCAGGGTAATTGCTGCGAAGACCACTTTGTTTAATCTGAGCGTGTACAGACTTGGAGAACAGACTCAGCACCATGGCTGGATGGATGCATTCTGTCTCCCTACCATCACTCAAGGAAAATAACATTTAGGAAATGCTTTACTTTTACTCCACTTCTTTGGGCTGTGCAAGAAAAAGGAAAAAAGGTCAAGGAGCAGTGGGTTGCAGAGGGTGAACCCATTACATCACCTAGAAGTACACTTTTAGGGCCAGCTTGAGGCAGAGAAGGGGGGTAAGTGTATCCAGGGACAGAGCGAGAATTTTAGTATCCAGGGCATCCAACCCTGCACCTTCCATAGGCACTAAAATTCAGGGAGTATGCATCTGTCAGCACAGTGTGCCTCTTTCTTCTTTCATCACTGCTGTCTTGCACAGCACCTGACATTTGGGCTTGTTTCAGCAATATCTGCCTTTATTTAGGCTGTCTCTTGAGGTAATACTGTAACTGATTCAAGATCAACATTACTTTGGCATTTTGGAAGTGCAGCTTGTGTGCTAAGAGCAATAACATATAGAAACAAAATGCTTTGCAGTGGAATCCCATGCTGCTGCCTTGCAAACTTTTTGGGTGGGCTCCATGTGGCAGGGGTTGTGGCTGGGGTTCTGGGGGTCCAGTGGGTCACCCAGGCTGGGGCAGGAGAGCCCCCTCTCTCCCAGCAGGCAGCCATGCTCTTCGTGCTGCTGCCAGTGGTGGCCTCTTGGGACATCCTCTCTCTGTCAAAACTTTCCAGACTGACTGTATTTTTAATATATTAACATCACAGATAAGAGCAAAGCTTTCATCCTTTAGGGATCAGCCTGTGTCCTGAAGTTCAGTTCTTGACCTCAGTTTTTCTACTGGTCAGGGACACTTACACCCTGGATTTTCATCAGGAAGCTTCTCTAGGTTTTGGGTTTTTTTTACTCTCCTTTATAGCTAAGCTGTGCTGCAGCCATGTGTACATGTCCACATGGGACATACATGATGTGTACATACTACCACAGCCCCCAGCAGTACCACTGAAGTGTCCATATGCACCACTGACTCCTAAGCCTGGATAGTGCTGGCTTTGGTACACATTGAAACAAAAGTATATAATAAATGTATGTGCCATCAAAATCTGTCCTTTAAAGGGCTAAGAGGTCAGGCTCAGTAGAGGTTAAAGCAAAATATAATCCATCCACTGAAGCATACACATCCCACTTAAAACTCTGTGGAGCAAGGCGAGTGTCATATTGTCTGTGCTTTTGCCTCTGGCCAGAATCACATTCACACTGTAGAATTAGACACAGATAATTATAGCATGTATTTTTTCTGAACACAGTTTTCATAAGCAATGAAATTGCAGGAATGGTATTATTCATCAGATGCAAGCAGGCCATTTTCTTTTCTTTCCAAATGTTCTAGTTGGAAAATTATTCAGCAACTTTTCCCCTGAGTTCAGTAATACTGCTTGCAGGGGTTTAGCTTGTTGTGTTTGCTTTGGGGTTTATTTGCTCAGCACATACTGCTGCTGACCCAGGTTCTCATTTGGTAAACACTGCTGTGATGAAGTTCACTTTTTGGATGTACTTAGATCTCTTTGCAGCAAACAAGGATTTGGCCTTATATCTCTTTGAGCAAACAAAATATTGTGCATGAGAGGAAAATTTACTATAAGGTGGTCTGACTGATGGTAGCCATGTACTGTTGAGATCTTAACAGAAGCAACCCACTTTATTTTGCTTTTTGGGTCTTAACTAACATCTCACCAGTATCTTCTGCTTGATGAGAATCTGAGGGAATAGGATGAGCCTGATGGAGGGGATGAGTGGGTTTCCATGTAGCTTGAGACACCTTTGGTAGAGAGCCATCAAAGTGCTTTCTCCTCACAGAACAGATGAAGAAAGTAGGTCCTAGAGGACCAACCTCAAGCCTCTTCAGAACTCGTCATGTCTAGGTTTACCTCTACAGCTTCACAATCTGGCAAGCTCCTTCTCTACTGCTTGCTCCTGCCTCCTTGGAGCTGTTTGCAGTGCAGCAGCTCATGGGGCATCATGGTGAACCAAATCAGGGAGTTTTCCTGAGCTAAAAATACCCTCTGTCCATTTATTTATTTATTGTTCTGCATTATTTGTAGCTTGGATGAACTCTTTGGCATGGTTCACTGAGCAGCCCCCATGAGAGAGGGAGAAGCACAAGAGTAGCCATACCCTCTGCCTGCTTCATTGGCCTTGACCTAGTAAGCAGTGAAAAAGTCTGTGTTTCTCTCAAGATGGCTGAGCCAAGCTTAGAGTTCCAGCACTTGTGTGATCTCAAGGGAAGCACATCCAAACGTGTGCAGTTTCTCCTAGGGCTTGTTTCAGTGAGCTGGACTGCACTGTTCTACAATCCAACTGCTGCCAAGCTGTGCAGGATCGATCATGGGCACAGGTGGCCAGGAGGATGCAACAGAGAAGGCTCCTCCAGACGTAGCATAAACACTGCAGCTTTTGTGTAGGGCCTGTCTTGAGAACCAGGGCAGATCTTTACTGTTAATGCTGGCAATGCAGCAAGAACATCAGGCCGTTTGTGGACCCTGAAGACCAGAGAGGGCTGAGTTACATATCTTCGTTTTTGTGAGGAGTCTAAACTGCACCTGCTCCTGCATTGTACTGAGTACATTGCAAAATCACAGCATTCTACAGATTGGTGAGATGCCTAAACTGAGCATGCAAGCTGAGGTTTTGAACCATCTGAATATCCTTTATTACTGGCTTTTTCCTTGGTTGGAGGAGAACATCGCTTAAAATGTCTGGGAAGACTTTTTGACTTCTGATCAGTTGAAAGCCTCTTCACCCCCCTCCCTGCCAGCAGCACATTTTACCAGGCAGACCAGCATATGACATGATTTCTAACTTTGCCATCAAAATGCAACCTCTCCACAGAATAAGACCACTCCTGTGAGTCTGGCTGATAAGCTGTGGTCCTTGAACTTGAGCCAGAAGAAAGCAAATGCAGATTTTAAGCTTGGACACACTGAAACAGTTAAGCTTGAAACTGGAACAGAAAATCCTGCTCAGAAATGTCTAGTCGCTTGCAGAAATTCAAGGCAAATGTCAAAAGGGTAATTTTCTACACTTGAGGCTCATGTAGTAACAAGCTGCTTGATGATGTAATCACAGGCCCTGTTAAACTGTCTCCATTAGCAAGCAGTTACTACTCTGATGCCGAACACCATGGTGTTTATCTAGAAGTATAATGAGAAATAACTGAGGAATGTGAGTGAATAGCCTTGCTTTAAACATGGAGAAAGAGTATTTAATCTGTTATCAGCGTACCTCCTTAATGGTGTTCACTGGTTTGAGAAGTAACATGTTAAGCAAATGCTTTTGATGATAGATAACTGTGTTTTTATCACTGCTTATTAAGTTATTTTTCCTACTAATAAACCATCATTTGTTCTGTAAATCTTCAACAGGTGTTGTCTTATCTTACTAGCTCCAAAACTTATTTTCAGCTCTGTCAAGAGTCTTTGTTATTTGCTTTACAGCACCCCCCACAATGGTGTTACAGTTTGTGACTGGTGCTCCTAGGAGTTACAGCTCTACAGAAGTATTGTGCCATTTAGTGTTTTCTTCAAGTTAAGAGCATGCAATTCTTTCAGTGTGTTGTGGAAAGTCATGTAATCAGGCTGGGGTTGCCTTATAGCCGTGATGAAGTGACAACCTCCTTTTGCTCCTTTGGCTCCCACTGAAGAGCAAAGTTGGCCTGAAGCTTTCTGCCTGGAAAGTGTTGTGAAGTATTTTACCATGTTGCCTTCTGTATTGTTCTCCATCCCTCTGTAGTAGCATAACTCAGAGATGTTTTAATTTTAGCTGTGTATGGATAGCCCAGGTAATGACAGGATGAGTACAGTTTCTAGGGTGTCTGGTGTTCTTTTCTTTAAAGAAATTTGCATTTTGCTCTTTCATTGCACTGGATGTGGTGGCAACGACTTTTGTCAGTTCCTCTAGGTTTAGTAAAGCAGAGTAACAGAATTTCAGGTGGTGACTAATTTTTTCATCATGCTGTTATAAATGTTTGTAATCTCAGTGGTGCACTGTGTAGTACTGCATCCTTCCACACCAGCAAAGCAAGCTTAGGTGGATGTGTGTGCCAAAGTTGAACATACCAGGAAATCTGAATCTACCATTCTCCGAATATGTCAGACTGCCAAGAGATGTGTGAACCCTGATGATTCAGTTTGCTCTTAAAACCTGGACTGTAGCTTGAGGGATCCTCCAGGAAACCCGTGCTCCCTCCCACTGAGCTTACGAGGAGACCCAGTGCCCCTCAAAGTATTGGAAGTAGTTCCTCAGAGGACTCACCTTTGGTGGTACCTGGCAGCATACTGCTATTAATAGTGTTTGAAGGCACTGTATCAATGCCATCTCCTGCTTTTGATACAGAAAACTTAGTGATACTCATGTAAAAAGTCTTATTTTGGAGGTTTTTATGTAACAGAGAGTGGAGGGTTATTCTAGCTCTTCATTCTGGTGCATCTCTGTGCCTGGGAAATGCTGCACGCACCCTATGCTATTGTCATTAGGGTCATGCAAGATGATGTTCTTGTTTCTTACAAATCTTTTCTGATGCTTCACGTACTGTGGTGCTTGTAAGGACAGGGGGGCAACAAGTCTTTACCCTATACTTGTTCTTGCTTTCCTTCATGGAGTTTTCTTGTTTCCTCCACAGTTTGTCAAGGGACAAATAACAAGCTGACCCAACTGGGACATGTGGAAGACCATTTCACCAGCCTGCAGAGGATGTACAACAACTGTGAGGTGGTTCTCAGCAACCTGGAGATCACATACGTCGAGCACAATCGTGACCTCTCTTTCCTGAAGGTTAGCATTCTTGGCCAGTGTGGCCTTCTCTAGGTTTTGGGTTGGAAGGGACCTTAAAGATCCCCTAGTTCCAGCCCCCCTGCATGGGCAGGGACACCTTCCACTAGACCAAGTAGTTCAAAGTCCCATTGCACCTGGCCTTGAACACTTTTAGCAATGGGGCATCCACAACATCCATTGGGCAACCTGTTCCTGTGTGTCGCCTCTGGGAGGTCAGTTCTCTGGGTTGAGAGGAGTAATCTCCTTGTGAGAGCTTTTCTTCTCATGGAACAAAGAAAGGGGAAATAACCACATTTCATTATAGCAAGAAGCAAGAACATCAGAAAAGATAGTGGTTCAGATGTATGGGTTACAATATGATAGTATTGCCATTTTTGTTTCCCAAGCACAGCTTCACCATGGAGTTCACTGTTCCCAGGAACATAACAGGTCACTTGAAAATTTGCTGGTAGTCTTAACAGAATAGGAAAATATCCTAAGTGGTAGCCTGAGGGTTTTTCATTTATGGTAATTTTTGTAGGAGATGGAACTGCACATATTCCATAGTATCAGGCAGGAGTTAAACTACAGTAGCTGCTCTAAGGGTCAGTTTATACCTGCTTTGACTGCAGTTTTCCACATAGTCTCTTCTTGTTCTCAGGTTTATTTATTTTTTAATGAGACTCAGTGTTTTATTGTTCCTTAAAATTGAAAGATGGTTGACTAAGGGAGTGGAAGGAGGAAAGCAACTGTTGAGAGCAGAAGATTGTGATGGATTAAGCCCCTTGTTTCTTGTTCTTTCAGACAATACAGGAGGTGGCAGGCTACGTGCTCATTGCACTTAACATGGTGGATGTCATTCCTCTAGAAAATCTCCAGATCATCCGAGGCAATGTGCTGTATGACAACTCTTATGCCCTGGCAGTTTTATCCAATTACCACATGAATAAAACCCAGGGACTCCGAGAGCTGCCCATGAAACGGCTATCAGGTGAGATGAGGGCAAGAGGTGGAAGTACCTGTAATGCAGACTTCAACTATTAGTTTAGTGGTGTCAAGATCCAGTTGAAGATCTCCTCTTGAAATCATGTATCATCAAATCTTGCTTTTTTAAATGTATCTCAATGTAGTTTCCTGGTTTCCTAATTGCTTTCCTGCTGGCCAGTCCTGTTCAAAAGATGAAGAAAGTTCATAATTCCCCATTGCAGAAAGATCCAGAAAATCCAACCCATTAGCAGCGTAGTGAGATGTATTTGTGTTCTCCAAAGTGGCAAAGAAGTACCCAATCATTTTGCATTACTTGGTCCCAGCTCATACATGTCAGTATTTAATTTGTTAAATTCCAGTGGGAGCTGGTGGTGTGTGAGCTAGGGTCTTACATGGTATCTGGCTGATGGTTTCTGGCTGTGCACACCAGCAGTGCCATCTCTGCTGACTGGAGTGGCCTCTGCAGGTGGTACCAGGCCAAAAGCCACATGTAATAGCACTTTAGTGGCATCCAACTGCAGCCAAGTCATCAGTCTGAGCCTGGTGTTAGTTGCACCATCAGGGTTGCTGGTGCCTTGCAGATTATCCTTTTCCATCAGGGTAGTGTGACTGAGGCAAAGAAGTGCATGTTTTATTTCCCTTTCTTTAGGTCAGAGAGAGAAGACTTGGGAAGTTTGCTTCACTCACCATTTTTTTTCCTTCCATGGCAGAAATTCTCAATGGAGGTGTTAAAATCAGCAACAACCCCAAGCTGTGCAACATGGACACTGTTCTCTGGAATGACATCATTGACACGAACAAGAAGCCTCTCACAGTGCTTGAATTTGCAAGCAACTTGTCTTCTTGTGAGTATGAGCTTACTAAAAATACTGTGCACTCCCTCCCCCATTTCAGAGAGAAGAATGAACATCCCATCTTTCATGCAGTAGTTTTCGGGTCCACCAATTCCTGCAGGCGGGGCCACCAAGCCCCGTTCCAGGGCGAGTCCTTGCATTTCTTCACCACTGGCTAAGATGTATTTTTCATGGTGGTTAGGTCACAGCACAGTGGAGTTCTTGGGAAAGCTTCTCTTGGTTTCAGACAGTACCCTACATATGTGTTCCTCAAAGCTCCTGTACTCGCTTTCCAGCTATCTTCTGTTTACAACATAAGGCTTCACTCTAGAAAACCCATATGGGTGGGTACCTTCATGGAGTTACTGTGGGGCTTAAAGGCCTTTTGATGGTAAGGCCCAAGCTGGGTGCCATAAAACTGGTGTTTTGGGCAGCACAGATTATCCTTTCAGAATTAACAATGAACAGGCAGATAGATCCCATGCTTTAGACCAGCAGGGAGTTGAGCGTGTATTTCAAAGTTTGTGTAGCATATACTCAAAGTGGCTTCAAGCTAATCCTGAAGCCTTACAAATCCCTTGTAAAATCCTCAGTAATTTCATGGAAAAAGGAGAGTTTATTTTCCTTTCTGAGCATTTCATTTCTGGCACTAAAAATTGGCAGAAAAACATATTTTCTTTATCTTCCTCCAGTTACGTAATTGCCTGACAGCTAATAACCAACTCCTGTGTGGACACACTTTTCTGTGGAGCTGTAGCATAATCAAGGAGCTGTGAACTACACAGTTCAGCACAGGAGTTTGGCTATAAATGCCACAGAAATGCCAACCTTGAACTTTTCAACTTTTTTTTTTCTTTCTTTCTTTTTTAAAAAAATTGTTTGGTCCTGCACCAAATCAGTTAACCCTTGGACAAGTGTTGGCGTTTGCTCAGCTATTTGATGGGCAGTGGAGGGGAGGGAGAATCATGTGGTGTTAGCAGAAATTTTAACACTAGAAGGAAATGCCTCTTAAATGTGACGAGTTCCAGATTAATCTGCTTAGACAACCATTTATGGTTTTAATAACGAGCCTGTAGTCTAAAGCAAGTTGTTTCTCTGGGACTTTGCTTGTCATTAAGAGAAAGAAAGAAAGCAAAAGAGTAAGGAGGAAGGGATGGGAAAGAGCCCAGCTCTGAACCTTCAAGGCCAGGCAGGGTGTCCACCCGTGCTGCCACCACTGCACTGACTGTCCATCTGTCGTGTAGTCCTACACTGAGGAGTGTTTTTTGTCGGGGGGTGGGAGGAGGGTGCAAAGCAGACAAGTCAAATTGCTTTGTGGTCAGAGTAGCTGGCAGTTGCCTGCAAATCCAGTTGGGTTTGTTTTCTTTTTGGAGCCGCAGTGTTCAGAAACACAGATTTACATGTGGCCTGTAGCAAGCAGCTGGCACATGCCCGGCTGCAGAGCTGGCAGTGACTTGCCATTGCATGCAAACTCCAGCAGAAGGGCTAGCCGGGCAGTAGCTGAGATTCCTGTTCCTGGGAAAAATAGGCCTCTTTCATAAGCCAGACTGGCTGGGTGTTGCACTCACTTGCTCAGAGGTGTGGAGAACTGCACGTAGAGATCAACAAAGGATAAGAAATTAAAGATGAGCTCTTCAAATTTTTGAGCACTGGTATATAAGTGCTTCTTTCCCTGATTTATCAAGAAGGAAAGATGAAAATCTTTGTTTACTGCCGCTCAAGTGATCTTGTTGTCCATGTCTATAGAATGTAATACTCTTTGCTTGTGTTTTAGGTCCCAAATGCCATCCAAACTGCACAGAAGGCTACTGCTGGGGCCCTGGTGAACAGAACTGTCAGACATGTAAGCCTGTAGATTAGTTAAGAAATATCTTGTGTGACATACTAAATTTCTATCTGCTGAAAAGCTAACCTGTCAAGCACTAATTAGTGACATGTTTCACACTTGTCCTTCTCTGTCTGCTGCCTTGCAGGGGCTCCCTGAAGCAGGAAGGGAGGTGGCCTGCTTCCCACTCTGGAAAAGTACAGTTGTGGGAGGGACAGCTGTGCCCACTACCCCTGTGTAGCTCCATTTCTGGAGGGGAAACCTCAAGGTGGTTTGACTTGGGCCTGGGTTTCCCTGCAGATGTGCTGTTCCTTCAGAGGGAAAAGACTGCAGCTGTCTCCCACGTTGAAAGCTTTAGTCTATCGCCCACAACTTTCTCCCATCTGCACTTGAGAACATTTATTCTTTTAAGCTATTTTAAGAGAGAGTGCAGTAGCTGCGTGGTGAAATGTTTGCCTTCCTGCTGTTTCCTGCAGAGCCATTTTTTAATTTGTAAATGGATATATTTGGCATTATGAGGTTGTCTTGTTTTGTTGCCTGCCCTTTACTGTAAAAGTTTGCAGGTAGGGTGCTTGCCTAGTGATAAGAGATGAACAGAAACATCTGTTTAGAAGTGCTTGACATTTTGCAAGGCTTTATTCCTCCAGTAAGTAAAGGCTGAGAAGGAAGCCAATCTCAGTTTGGTTTGTTACTTCATCATTTCCTTTTTTCTGTAATGAGGATGGAAATGCAGTCTTTCTGATTCCTCTTTTCTGCTGGTTTTGTGTAAGGTTCAGTGGAAAGGCTTCTGGTCTAGATACAGCAAAAATGATATCAACACCCTGTCCCCGGTTTTCCATTGCAAAAAATTGCCTAAACCTAAGTTTAGGCTTGCAAGTATCATGCCAAATCTGTATGGCTTCTAGACCTTTAAAGAAAAAGGAACATACAGCTTCTCTCTCTTCATTTGCTAGAAGGTTTAGGGTTCTTTTCAATCAGCTCTGCCGTTTGGCTTACGCCTTGAACTGCTCTTGAGGTGAAGAGTGACTGTGAGCACAAAGCCCTTCCCAGGTCAGTCCCAGCAGCTGAGGCCACCCAGCTGTCCCATGGGCTTGCAAAACCTCAGGTCTCAACCCTGCAAGCTGCCAGCGTTTACAAACTCTTGCTGGCTTTGGGAGGATGACCAGGAGAGCATAAAACGAAAGCATTTGCAGGCTCCAACTCTCCTCTTGGGGCATTTGAGAATCTGGCCAGCTGAAAACGTGTCCCACGTTTCCATATGTGGGAAAGTTTGAGGAGATACCTATCTTTCTCCTTCAACAAACAGAAACATTGGCTGTGATACATGTTTCCAGCAGGAAGCACTAGTCAATGGCTATCAAAGTGATGAGCTGTTTTACTCCCCTGCTGATGCTTATGAAAAAAAAAAATATTTAAAAATGCTTTTTGGGTAGAACAATGTGCCTTTTCTTCCCCTGTTTCTAATTGAACGGAGGAGTTGCTATCAGAGAAGCTAATGTGTATTGTGGAAATAACCTGTTTCCTTGAAAATATAATACCTTGCTTAGAGGCCTACAAGAAAAACAAAATAATACAGTTTGGATACAAAAGTGTGTCGTGGAAAAAGATACAAACTATTATTTTTTAAATACCACTGTTACATACCCAGTAGTGGGCTACATTTTCTAGTAATTTTCTGTTAATTAACAACCATCTGTTTCAGACTTAGAGGAATTCCTGATGATATTGTAACTCACTTGTGCCAACTGCAAAGCTGGTAACTGTTTCTGTAGTGCACAGCCAAAATGCTGAGGATGCTGTAATGCAGCAGAGTAGCCATCCGGTTTCTCTGATGTCTAATGCCAGGGTCTGTGGATCAGTAATTTTTTTTTTTTGGAGAGAACAAACAATCCCATTTTGGGACTCTGGTGCAAGCACATGCTAGCCATTCATTTCTGGTTGTTTTTTTTTTAATAGTTCTGATTATCGTTTTCTCTGCTTTGATATTCAAATTGAGACAATTTCCTGATTCTCAATAAAACATTGCAGGCAGTTTTTACTTCCCTGCAAAAAGCTGAATCAGGGCCAGTTCTTCCTCTGGGTTGTTGCACTGGTGCAAACCCTGTGGGAGCTGAGTCATGAAGATAAAATTTGGCCAAGGAATTAAAGCCTAAAGAAGAGTAATACAACATGCATATGAAATCAATTTGCTGAGTTGGTCTCCCCCCTCTCCACAAATTTCAGAAATATTTTTAGTGTATTGAAGGGATCTTGACACCACACCAAGGATGTACAGTTTCTTATTATAATACAGAGCCCTGGCAGTTGTCCTGTCATGTTGTTTTCCCCAAAACTAGCACTAATAGTAGGAGATTTTCTCAACAAAACAGAGCCAGACCCTGCTCAGTTGCCCAGCTGTAAGATGCAGTGACTCCGCAGAGTTTTTCTTGGTTTGGGCATTGGTGCCCCAGGGATCTGGATGTTCTTTCTAAGCAGGACATGGCTTGCTGGCTGGGACCAGAGTGCTTAGCACCTCATGAGAGCCAAGATAACTGTGGGCTGAACTCAGCTCCTTCCCAACACCACCCACACAAGCTCTCACCCCTCCTGAGCCATGGACTTACAAGAGGACAGAATATGCATCCCTGGGGAAAATCTAGCACAGATCCCATGCCAGACCTTTTCTCCGTATTTCTTGATTTTGTGGCAGCGAGTACAGCTTACACATGCTACATTCCTGATGGTTCTGGTGTTTTTCTCTTGTGTCTTCCAGTGACGAAAGTCATCTGTGCCCAGCAGTGCTCCGGGCGGTGCCGGGGGAAGGTGCCCAGCTCCTGCTGCCACAACCAGTGCGCCGCGGGGTGCACGGGGCCGCGCGAGAGCGACTGCCTGGTAACCATGCCTGCACACCCCCACCACGGCTGCTGGGAGCCCTGGGCACGGCCAGGCAGGCTTGCAGCTGCATGTCCTCTAGCCTTCTTTTCGTCTGAGAAGGCCTCTTGAGACGTGCTGACCTGGAGGGTGTCCCAGGGCTTCCCTGCCCGGGCGGTCAGTGGGAGGGGAGATGAACTTCACAGCACCTTTAGCTGGTCTTTTACTACCTGTGCAGGTGGAGCTTCCTAGCATGTGCCAAACAGACCGTTTGGTGGTGCCTTTGAGAGCCCAGTGAGCTCTTGCAGAGTGGTGAAGTGTTTGCTGGGGGGCAACCCACGTAGACAGGTCCCCAGGTCCTCAGCTGCCACCATGGTGCAGTGCTGTGCCAGCACAGCTTTGCCATGTGCTTCCTAATGCTAATAATTTAGTTTACCAGAGCGAGAACTTGTAAGGCAAATTAAATACGATGGGACTTCACTCTCTTTGTATTTCATTGAACTTCAGACAGAATATCAAGGTAGAAACCTTTTATTCTTGCAGCAAAAACTTTGTGTGGTTTTCCCTTGCAGCAAAAACTTTGTCTTTGTGGGACCCCGGGGCAATGGAGGGGGAAGGAGCAAATGTTTGGTGTTTTTTTTTAGGAAAGAACATTCCATTGCTTTTCTACAAGAGTTTCAGGGGCGTGGTCCACACTGTGTTCTTAACTCTTCCCGTGTTTGCACTACACTTCATTCTGATTTAAGTGACACTTGAGTAATTGCCACATAAACTGTCTGGGCTGGGTTTTTTTGTTGTTATTTGTATTCCTGGTCATCTTATAAATTGCTTGGCTATGATTCCCTTACTAGCTCAAAGAGAAGACAGTTATTCTGCCTCATCTGGAAAGCCAGGGAAGAAAAAAGGGGAAAATAGAGTGATTATTAACTTTATGCAGAACTATGTTGGAAGAACCAACTTGTCCTTAAATGCTTGCTAAACTGTTCATTACCTGTGGCCAGATATAATGGTCTTAGTTTAGTATTTAGCCAGAAGTGTCAGTAATTGGCAGGAAAGAACTTGATTTGATTTAGGTTATTAACAAGCAGCCAAGGAAAGTACCATTTGTCTTGATCTGGTTACTGCTTGTA
>NW_009954185.1:9133418-9150541 GCF_000747805.2 Chaetura pelagica | reverse complement strand
AGGGAAAATTCTTCTGTCTAAGGCATGCAGATTTGCTCCTGTTCCCACGTGAATCCCAACAGCCCTCCACCAGAGTGTAAGGTTTCTTTCTCAGAACCAGAAAACCTCACGTTCTCTCTTGTTTTCCAAATATTAAACTCAATTGCCCAACCTGAAGCAACCTTTCACCTTCAAAGCACGAGGGACCATCCCTGTAGGTGCTTGGGGTTTCCATTAGAGCTAAGCAGGAAACAGGACCATTACAGTGTTATTAAAGAACTAATGTGAAACTAGTGTTGCATTTTAAGGAGAAGGTGTTTTAATGGGTGCTGTTGTTCAATGATAGGCATGTCGCAAGTTTCGGGATGATGCTACCTGCAAGGACACTTGTCCCCCATTGGTCCTGTATAACCCCACCACCTATCAGATGGATGTCAACCCCGATGGAAAATACAGCTTTGGAGCCACTTGTGTGAGGGAATGTCCACGTAAGTTCATTTCATGTCGCGGCCACAAAGGAGGTGGGCAGGGACCTCTGTCATCCTTCTGTGTTATGGCCAAGTGCCAGAGCACTTTCTTGTTCTCGTCAGCTTCTGTGGGAACTGGGAACAAGTGACAAAAATGAGACAATAGCTGGTGAAGATGCCAGACACTTCAAACCGGCTGCATCCATCACCTTCCCTCTTTTTTAACCATTACATTTTGGCTTCTGAAGATTTTTTTCTCTTGTTTGGGGAAAAAAAGCTTCTTATGGGAATCATCAGAACTATAGTCACACAGTCCTGAGGATTGCCAAGGCATTATCAACTCTTAACTGCTTCTTAATTATGACTGATAGAAAGTAATTGGTTTGAACAGTCCCTCTCAAGACCTGTGGTCATTACTTCCTCTACAGGTGCTTGATTTTTCTTTTATGCTATTCCATGGGTTTTTTAACCCATTGAGAGGGTTTAGCTTAGAGAATTGATGTCCTTTTCTGAGGTTGACCATTGCCCGGCCTAGCCCTTAGCCTGGAAGAGTGAATGAAGGTGAGGGATCAGAGGTGCCATGTATTGATCCTGATTGTGGCACTGCTGCACAGCCCGACCTTGACAATGTTGTTTTGTCCTTCTGTGACCATTCCCCTCTCTGTACGGTGGTGATAGCATTGTGTGTCTGTCTGCCTTCAAAGGGTGTTTGTGAGAATCAATAATGAATGCCTGTACTTCGCCAAGTACGCCAAAAGTTAAACCCCCCCTTTTTCTTCCTAGCATTGAAAGGCTTATGCAGCCCCCAACACATCCCTCTTGTATTCCAATGACCTTTGTATCCTTGCTTTGCCAGACAACTACGTGGTGACAGACCATGGCTCCTGCGTTCGCTCCTGCAATACCGATACTTACGAAGTGGAAGAAAACGGTGTTCGGAAGTGTAAAAAGTGTGACGGGCTGTGCAGCAAAGGTATAAAAAGCATGGAATAAAGGAATAAGGCTCGGAGATCATTGAGAACTCATTAGAAAAAGTGCATGGAGTTCTGACCTTCATTAAGTTCAAATGCAATCATAAAAACCCAGTGATGGTTTGGAGGTCTGAGAAGTGGATTGCTCAGGAAACATGGCCATGGAGCCGGCTCTCCAATTGGGGGACACCACAGATACAGTAGATAAAGTGTGTGTTGTGTGCATGGATATCTTGCACATTAGTCCTCTCCTTCGTTTGTCCTTCCCAGTATCTGATCAAGGGGAATAAAATGAAAATGAGACAAAGAGAACCTAGAGCATATTCCAGAGCCTGTGTGCAGAGATGCTCAGACCAGAGCTGCACAGCTGGGCAAGCAGGAAGCACTTGTCCTGTGGTGCTTTCTGAAAAGCAAAAGTAGGCAAAAGATCTATAAAACTCATCGTACAGTGATATGTTTAACCAAATGGGAGTGCTTTCTGAACTGTCTTCCTGTTTATTTCCTTCCATGTGATAGGGCTTCACTCTTCTTCCCTCTAACTTTTGTGTCCTCTTTTAACAGTGTGCAACGGCATTGGAATAGGTGAACTTAAAGGGATCCTCTCCATAAACGCCACGAACATCGACTCCTTCAAAAACTGTACAAAAATCAACGGGGATGTCAGCATTCTCCCAGTTGCATTTCTAGGGTGAGTTGCTCACTGGTCATTTAGCACTGCAGGAGAAGGTCTAAGTAGAAATTCAGGCTGAGACATTCCTTTTCCAATGCCTCATTCTGTGTTTTTCAGCGATGCCTTCACAAAGACCCTACCCTTGGACCCCAAGAAGCTGGATGTCTTCAAAACAGTCAAAGAAATATCAGGTCAGCAATGGGTTTTAAGCTGAGATGGTCTTTCATCAGTGCTGCCAAAAACACGAAGGGAGAGGAGGAAACATTTTTAAGTATATGAGGAGAAGAGCAAGTAAATTTTTGCTGTCTCTGAGTTGCCAGGGGACACTCTTCACAAAGGTGATCAGCAGGGCTTTGCCAGCACTACACCCACATAACCCATACTGACCTTCGAGACAAGGTGTGTCATGTGGCCAGACCATCCCTTCTGGCTGACCTGTCAGCCCTAGCAAAGAGTAAAAGCAGAAGGAGATCCTCAGCCACCCAAGAAGTATGTGGTGATGCAGAGGCGTGCCACTTGGGCTAAAAAAAGCCAAGGGTGTTCTATTTGTGGAAAACCTTTCAGCAGCTCCTTAGGGAAGCGTGCTCAGCGGCTTGCGTCATCCTCGTGGAGACACCCTCTACAGCCTGCAGAGCTCTTCCTTAGGGTGAATGTGTCTCCACCAGCCCAAAGTGGCCACTGGAGCCAAGTCTTGCACCAAGTATCAATTAAAAGTAATTTTCTTCAGCTCGTTACAAAGTGAGTGCAGCATGAGAGCTCAGTCCACAGATGTGACTCCAGCTCCACTTTTCTTTCTGTCTTTTACCTGTCTGGTTCCCTTCAGGGTAGCAGTGACTAACCTCAGGGCTTCAGATGGCAGCCTGCGATTTCCCAAATTCTCCTCCTCCTCCCAAGCACCTCTGCTGAGCCGGGGAATCTGCTTTCCTTAGCAAATCCACTCCGAGTGGCTGTCTTCTCTGCTCCATTTCTGCTTTCTCTTCAGTTTTCCTTTTCCCTGAGGGTAGCTCACAAATGGGACAGAGGATGCCTTTCTCCTGCAGCCTTTCAGCCAGGGTATCTGCTGGCAAGAGCCATCATCACCGGTGGCTCAGCGTGGCAGGATGTGTGCTTCACCTACACACTCATCTCTTGTGCTCCTAAGCCCTCATGGCGGGCTAAGAAGTAAACTGTTTATAAAACTGGGTTTAACAATATCTTCCTGCTCTCTAAAATGTCATCTTTCACTTTGAGATTCTGAGATAAGCTTAGGGAAAGCACATGTGCCTTTGCCTGGGACACGAGGAGGAGGAGGAAGAGGTTCTGCTGCCAATACTGACCACAGCTTTATTATTATTTTTTAATCTTCTTTTCTTCATTTCAGGATTTTTGTTGATTCAAGCCTGGCCTGAAAATGCTACTGATCTGTATGCTTTTGAAAATCTGGAGATTATACGAGGCAGAACCAAGCAACAGTAAGTAACTCATGTGCCAGAGTGACTGTAAAAGAAACTGTTTAGAGCTGCACTTGTCTGAGCACACCTAGGTAACAAGTGGTATGAGACTCAGGTGTCCCCAAACTCAAGAAAAAATAGGAAAAACCGTGCAAGCACCATGTTTGTAGCAATAGATAATGTGCCCTGGGGGGGATGAGACCCTCAGCTCTGTGCTGCCTGTGCAGGGCTGCCCTGAGCCTGCTGTCAGGACCAGGGTCTCCCCCACCACCCTGGAAGCACAAGCAAGTTACAATGTGAGCAGAATGTGATGGGATTTAAGATAGCTGAGCAGCTGGGGATAGAGGCAGTGGCTCCAGGTGGTGTGGACACCAGAAGTGCGTCCAGCGCCCTCTTGAGCTTACCCCAGGAAGAAGGATGGCTCAGTGGACCAGCACAAAATAATAGCTGCTCTACCTACAACCATTGTTGCACATCATTTACTTGAAAGAGCATGCCTGCTGCCAGTTTTAATTTAAAAAGCCCATGTAAAACCAGATATGAGTATTGCAGTTGTTTTACAATGATGTCATGTACCAGGGTTAAGTTCGGAGGGCTCAGCAGCATCTCACTTGAACAAAATTCAGTTCATAGCATCACACATTTGAAAACCAAAAAACAGGTTGAGTAAAATCCTGCTTACTAACTCTCTTTCTTCCATGTGCCTTCTTTTTGTCCATCTCCATTTTAGTGGCCAGTATTCCCTTGCTGTAGTTAACTTGAAAATACAGTCACTAGGGCTGCGCTCCCTCAAGGAAATAAGTGATGGAGATGTTGCCATTATGAGGAACAAGAACCTCTGCTATGCTGACACCATGGACTGGCACAGGCTGTTTGCAACTCAGACCCAGAAAACGAAGATCATACAGAACAGAAATAAAAATGAGTGTGGTAAGTCAGCACTGCCATCACGCTCTCCATGGAAGCTTGTGTTGAAAAGCAGGATTAATTTGAGCAAGACTTTTTTCTCTCCATTTCTCTGGCTGCAAAATTCTTCAGTGATACAGCTTTAATGAAGGTGGTGAGGGAAAAGTGGGCTTTTTTCCCACCAAGGATGTGGGTTTTATGGTGTCCAGCAGATGGGAAGGAGCTGCTTCACCATAGTGAGCATAGTGAAGGCATGTAGGTTGAAGGACAGAGAAGCTAACTGCAAGCATTGAATATTTTTACAAGGTTGAAGCTATTGTTCATCCATGCTGCTGTTGACTGCAGTGGGCCCTGGACCAAAATCTAATTATTTCTCTTTGCAGAATATGAATTTGTTGTATTTTAGAAATTGCTCATAGAATCACTGAATGGTTTGGGTTTAAAGGGACTTGCCATGGCCAGGGCATCTTTCACTAGATCAGGTTGCTCAAAGCCCCATCCAACCTGATCTTTAGCACTTCCAGGTAAGAGGCATCCACAGCTTCTGTGGGCAACCTGTTCCCATTTCTAATCACCCTCATTGTAAAAAAATTCGTATGTCCAATCTAAATCTAATCACTCTTTCACTTGAAAACCACTGCCCCTTGTCCTGTCACTACAGGTAAAAAGGCATGACAAGTCCCCCTGAAGTGTTAAAAGGCCGCTATAAGGTCTCCCTAGAGTGTTCTCTTCTCCAAGCTGAACATCCCCAACTCTCTCAGCCTGGAACTGGTTTAGCTTTATTAGACGATTGTTAAGCTGTCACAGAGGACCTTGTTCTTCTGCAAATGGCCAGGAGTCACTTTCGGAATCAAGAGAATCAAGAGAATGATTCCTCTTCCATACTGCCAGGACCGTCCACATCTGCTTTAAAGCAGTTTGGAGGGACTGGCTGGTCAGGATGGAATCACTGGCAGTGCCGTGTTTGCCCTCTCTTCTGCCTTGACCTTCATGGCTTTTCTTGTCTCACTTTCTCCCTCAGCTGCTGCCAGGCACATTTGTGACCCACTGTGCTCAGACGTGGGCTGCTGGGGCCCAGGGCCCTTCCACTGCTTCTCCTGCAGGTTTTTTGATCGCCAGAAGGAGTGTGTGAAACAGTGCAACATCCTGCAAGGGTAAGGTGTCTGGGAGGTGCCTGAGGTTTTGGTGATGATTTGGGTGTTTTGGTTTTTAGGACATGTTGCAGCTAGAAAGGAAGCAAAAATACAGTCTCTGGTTTCATGGGATTCACCAGCTTTGCAGAGATGTTGTGTGAGCACAACATCTAGCTGAGGTACCTCTCCCTCCCTGCTAAGCATTGGTTGAAAGTTTGCTCTTGCCATGGTGACTGCCATGAAAACATGTGAGGAAATTATCTGCAGGCCCAGGGAAGCTAAGTCTAATGCTTCCTTCTCATAAGAAATGAAGGAGCTTAAAGCCCCAGTGAAAATCCACAAGCACATCGGACAAGAACCAGAGCCAGTTGCAGTCATCCCTGAAGCCAGGGCTTCATTCCTTGGTAGGCTTCCTTACTGCAAAGGGACTCTTAGATTTGCTCAACTGAGTGTCTTACCCTTGCAATTTGCAAAGCTGCAGTCAAGGGAGCATTGGCTTTCCTCTGAAAAGCTTGGGGAGCAGCAATTCCAAAAGTATCGCTTTGGCCTCACTCAGGCTGAGGAAAACTATGTGTATCAGGACCATGGCTGGGTTTTTCAGGTAGTTCAGAAGGTGATTGAGGTAGGAAAGGCATGGACAGCACCAAAAATTACAGGGATTTTTTAAATAAAACTTTCCCAGTTCGACTTTCTAAAATTATGACTGTTAAGCAAGTACTTGACAGGGTGCGGATGCCCCTGGTGTTTTTGTTTCTTCAGCAACTTGCAGTTCAGCAGCTGTCTTTTTTGGTAGTGAATTCCCTCTAGCAGCTGCCCCTGAAGGGCAGATCTGGGCATTTTTTGTGTCAAATGATGGGTAGATTTAGTTTAATTAATAACACCATTACGTGAAGTAGAACAGCTTTATTGCTATTGAAACCATCTGTTCCCATCTTACGTATTTTAATGATTCATTGTGTGTTGTAGGGAGGGCATGAATTTAATTATCAGTGCATTGCTATTTAACTTTCCTAATTATTATTTGGAGCCTTGGAATCACTTGAACTGTTTTTGCTGTTCTCTTTGCATCAGTACCATTTAAAAGCCTTTGGAAATCATTGCAAGTATTCTGCGTCGTTAGTTTAAAAGGGAAAGTAAACTAATTTGTAGTGTGCAATCTGGAGTGCCATGTGTTTCACTGTCAACCAAATTTCCCTTACTCTTTCCTCTCCCTGGCTGTGCTGAGCAAGTGCTGCTGGAGTAACCAGGCTGGTCCCCCTGTACCTCCTCCTGTCTCAGTACCATCATCCCAATCTATTGAAACTGGAGCAGTCAGGAAGAGGAGAGAGAAACAAAACTTAGCACTTCCCAATCAGCCTGGTTTTTAATTATTTCTCTTTTTTTTTTGTTGTTTCCCAGGGAGCCAAGAGAGTTTGAAAGGGACTCCAAGTGCCTGCCTTGCCACCCCGAGTGCCTGGTGCAAAACTCCACCATGTACAACGCGACCTGCACTGGACCCGTAAGAGCAGATTCAACTTAGCAAACCTGCACCTCAGACCATCTATTAATATGTTTTTCCAGTGTTGAGATGATCCTGAGGTCTCATCTACCCTTCTCTGGGATCAGGAAGAGATGGGGGGTCAAAGGGCAAGATTTGGGGGCAGGGGGGCAGAAACAGGAGAGGGAAGCTCAGCCAATTATTTCTCTGTTTTGTCACCCATCATATGTGTAATCCACAGACACTGTGGGGCCTGTCTTTTTTGTCTTTTTTATAGAAGGAAAAAATATAACATTTACTTACCTGTGTGATGATACAGTAATTTGGTCAAAATTTCAGGAACTTGTCGTTGCTGAACCAGCCAACTTGGTGTGAGCTAATTAAAGTTCCTTATTCAGAGGGAAAGAACTGTTAAAAATAGTGGATTAAAACCAGCAGCTTTTTGCCTTTTTGAAAAGCCATGGTAAAATTGTGCTCAAAACCAGATATTTATGGAGAAACATTCAGGAAGCAGTTTTTACTTAAAACTATGTTCTCTCCTCTAACTAGGTTACAGTAAATACCTATATTAGAGTAATTGCAGGTGTAAGTTATGTTCAAGGGAAGTTGGTCAAAACAAAATTACTGGATTTTCAAACTTTTTTTTTAATATTCCAAATTAATACAAAACTCCTACAAAGTTCAGGACAGTGTAGTCTTGCTTGTCAGCCAGAGTCTTCTCAGTTTTGTTGATCTTTAATTTTGAGAATAAACTTTTGCATTAGGAAATGCCCAGTTTGGCAGCAGTGCAAATTTATTTCCTTTTAATCAGCTCAAACCCATGTCTTAATTGTAACACACTTAATAGTGTTACAATTTTTTGAGAGTTTTTGGAGAGTAGTTGAGATCAATTCTCCTGCTTCCATCACAGATCCTTCCCTGTGCTCCTTAACCCAACTCTTTAAACACCTCTCATCATTTCCTGCAGCCACTGAGTGCTTGACCCTTACCCATCCTCAGTCTGCAGAGTCACTGCTCAGTAATGTGAAGCATTTCCATCTTCCCTTCTAGCTTAGACCACCCTGGCCTAAGGGATGTTATTAATATTATAAGCTCCTTCAGGTGGTGACCACCCCCTTGTTCCATCTAGTAATCAGTCTCTTAGAGTGGTCGTTATACATTACAGTAATTAAAATAATCTTCTTATAGCTTGTCTTACTGTAGTCCTGCTGAGACCAGCACTGTGGATCTGGTCTGGTGTTACTCCATAATAGAACTTGACCCAGAATTACTGGCTTCCCTGCTTTAAAATATTTAGGGCATTTCTGGTGCTGTTATAGTCTGAATAAAAACAGTTCTGTCAAAAATGCCAAAGGCAATGCCTTTAGATACAAACTAAGTGCTCACCAAAGTTAAAAAAAATAACACATAGACTTCTTGTGTTGTCTTCTAGTCCCCTAACAGAGGAAAGAACCTGTGCTGAGAAATAAGAAAATAATGATTTAAGGCCAGAACTTCAGGGAGGTATCAGCAGTCCAGCTCCATCCTTTTAAATCATGTGATGGTAGATTGCACAAGGCAGCATCCTAGCTCTGCTTTTGAGCTTACTCCTTATCAAGATGTCATTACATTTTTCCCCATTATAAGTGAAAAAGGCAAACTTTCTAAATAAGCAGAAGGCCAAAAAAAAAAAAAGCAGCAACACTGAAGTTCAGGGAAGTATTAGCTTAAAACATCAGATGTTGCCTTTTGTACAGCCTTTTGTACTACAAGAGCAAATACTTGGAAGAATATCAGGTAGCAAGGTGGTAAAACCAGATGATGCTGAAAACTTCCAGGAGTGGAAGGCATTTGGATTAATCTTCTGAATTTCTTCCTGAATAGGCTGATGAAAGGGTGTTATAAACAAGCTGTTTCTCTTTGCAGGGTCCTGACAATTGCATGAAATGTGCCCATTTTATAGACGGCCCCCACTGTGTGAAATCCTGCCCAGCAGGTGTTCTGGGTGAGAATGACACCCTGGTCTGGAAATACGCTGATGCCAATGCTGTTTGCCAGCTCTGCCATCCAAACTGTACACGGGGGTGAGTAAAACCTCGGGCTGAATGGAAAGGGCAGGAGAGGGGAGTAGGGGGAAGGCTCATTCCCTTCGCAGTGGTCCTGTTTCAAACCGCTGAGAAGAAGAAACAGCAGGGAGAGAGGTCAGGAGTACACAGGTAATGTAAGCAGAGCACAGTGGTCTTTGTAAACAGGGGGCACTTCATCTTTACACAGAAGGCATAAAAAGGAAAATTGTTTTAGGGGGTTTGAAACAGGTTAGTTTGTTGATTTAAATAGGAAACTTCCTGGAATTTTACAGAATTTACCCACCAGTGATATACGTTTATTTTTTTTCCCACCTGGCTGGGTGCTGGGTTCTCTGGTTTTGGGAGGAACATCAGTGACCTCTGGTGGATGCCGGGCTCCTGGGGGCCATTTTTTCTCTGCACCTTTCAGTTTTTAGGAGGGAGATTCCAGGGCATACCACAGAGATATTCTTTCTTTTCTTCTTTCCCTGTGCTAGCACTTCGTCTGAGTTTAAAGCCTTGTTTGTCTCCTGACTGTGGCTTTATCAGTGGACATCAGAGTAAACCAAATCTGTATTAACCATTTTTGTCCTCTTTTAGGGGCATACTTAAAACTGCCATCTGTAATGAGCTGTGAGTTGACCTGTATTTAACCTACATGACAATAGGGAACAGCTGTCTCCTTTCCTGGTTTCTGACCTGCAAAGGACATGGGATGTGTAGTAAAAGGTTTTAGGGTTTCAGTCTTGGTTGTTGGGCTGTGATGCCTTCAGAGTTAAAAAACAGCCCACATCTGGTTCTTCACAGGTCCCTGTCCTATACCCTGCAGGCCTGTTTGATCCAAAATCCTCCTGTAATATGCCTGTAATATGTATTGCAAGAGAAAAGTGTTTCTGTGTGTGTATGTATATATATGTGTGTGTGTGTATGTATATATTCAGACCAATCATCATCCCATTGTACATTAGCTAATTCAACTACCAGGTCACTAAAGGGCAGACAGCCCAGGCACTCATGGAGAAAAGGAGATGAAGGGTTAAACCATCAAGTAACAACCCTTCCTAGTGCTCATAGTGAACCCAGTGCTCTGGTTTTCTCATAGGATCTGCAACAGCCACGGAGGTTTCTTTTACAGCAATGACCCTAACTTCTGAAAAGGGATCTTAATAACTATTCTCTTTATTAATGGCCTCAGTAGCCGCAACCATTAGTCCCTACTGATACAAACTGGCCACAGGGATCCAATATCCTTCTCCTAACTGGCCACATGGAAACGTGGCTGCTAACTGGAGTAGCCTAATGGATGACCACATCTGAACACAGCTTTCAGCCATGCAGCCTCGGTAGCAACATCAAACACTGCACATGAATACAAACTTGGAGAACATCATCTGCCAGACGTAGATGTAGCTCCAAGCAACACAAAGGTCCTTTGTGCACAAGCAAGTTCCCAGAGCAGAGTTCATCAGGGAAGCCCGTTTCTGCCTGCCTTTAGCAGTGGATGGGTGTACCACAGGAGTCTGGCAGGTCATGGGGTAGGGTAAGGGGAAGTTTTGAAGTTTTTGAAAATTAGGGGTACCCAACATATGGCTCAGTGTATTTGGCCCTGTGTTATTCATGTAGAAGATAAAAAGCAGTGTCAGCTTATTCTCTTACATGAAAGAACCGAGCTAAATTAGCCACGGCTGTATTGCAGACGTGTTCAATGGCCTGTTTGTGTTGCTGCCCTACTGTGGCAGAAGAAACAGGTTGTATCCCTGAAAGGCTCAGTACAGCTAGGAGAAGGTAGTGTTACTATTTTGGTTTACAGATGGGACACCTGAGGCCAATGGCATTGATGGGTAGGGAGCCAGTGTCAGAGGCATCACCTGGGAACGTGCCTTGCGACGCAGCATTGTCCTCATGAAGGCAATCAATCAGTAATGCCACTTACTGCTCTTCACGCCTTCCCTTCATTGTGCTGTGGGAATGGGGTCTGTTCAGCAGTGAGTGGAAAACATCTGTCTCGCAAAGTTTCTGCTTCCTTAGAAACCACAATCTCAGCAGTTTCTGCATGACAAGAAACAACAACTTTATTTCTGTCCCTGTCCAATTTCACGGCCAGAGCCCACAACATCTTATCAGCATGATTATGTGTGCTTACTTCAGTAGTCATGCACAGTAAGGGTTTCCAGGATCTGTCTCTATTTTCCTTATTTGAAGAAGCTGCAAGTAAAGAGAACTTCTCCCAACTGCGCTTTGTAAGGAATTTTGTTTTTTTACTTCAGGTGTGCTTACTGGTAGAGAGAGCATTGATCAAAGTGAAGAATGACATCCAGTCACATTTTCTTTCCTGAGTCAGTTTTTCAGCCTTCCTTAGAAAATAGAATGGAGGAGGCTTTCTCCTGCTCCATCCAAAAGGTCCCCTCTGTACCAGTTCTCCTGTAACCTCTTGGAAATTTTGTACATGAGCTTCCTTTTGCTCTGCCTCTAGTACAACTGAGAAAATATGCTCAAATAAAGACAGCAACATCCCCAAAGCCCTGGAATTACCCCATTTCTACCTCCAGCAACAAATGACACACAGCAGCTTGCTTAATCTGCTTAGATTTGTTTTTCCTTTGCCAGCCTTCTACAGTATGGGAATTTAATCAGGGACAGGCCCTGGGGTGGAAGAGCAAGGAGAGAAGCCACCACTGTAGGTGGTAGCACTGGCTGACACATCCTGCCTCCACAGTTGCTACCAACACTGTGTCTCTCACCAGTCTTCATGTTCAATTCCAGGGGATTTTAGGGGGGGGGAGAAAGCAGCCAGTGGCTCCAAGAGGGAAGCAGCAGCACAGTCTAAATGCAATCCCTTTGTCACACTCTGAGGGTTAGTGAGAAAGAACAGGCAGAGGAAAGTTCTTGTAATGCTTTAAAAAGCCCAGTGGTTTTAGTTTCTTTTATTACTGTGAAGTAACTTAGGTTGTTATGGTGTGAATTCCCTCTGAAAGGCCATAAATCATAGCGAAATGGCTGTATTATATCGAATTAGGAGCGGTGGGTTGAGGATGAAGTTGTTTAAAGCTTGATGGAGTTGGGAAATAAATATGTGTGTCTAGGACGGGTAATATTTACATAGACAAAATGCTGAGTTCAGTGAGCAATAGTTTTCAGACACTGTACACAGCACTGCTTTTCCAATAAGCAAACAAATATTTCAGAGGCTAAAACTGCTGCTAGATTCTGTCTGATATATCCATAAGATCTTGAGGCAGTTCATAACAGAAGGTCACGTTTCTCATTTTGGATTCTGCAAGCAGAAGAGAAACGATTCAGGAATGGAAAAAGTGATTGTTTAGATTCTGTAAAACCTGGGTTACTTATGTTGGGTGTCATCATAAAATTCCACATTAAGAAAGATGGTCATATTTAGTCCTGGAAGGATATTTGTCATAGGCTTTATTTCTCCTTTCACTTGTGAAATGAATCAGAAGATCACATGGGACTTGAAAAGCACAAGTTTCTCTGTCTTTCTCTTCCCAAACACCTTTTCACCTTATCCCCCTAAACATGATATTGATGGATTTGTGTGGGATTTTTAAAAGAAAGTGAAAGATGAAAATCTACGCCTCTCATGCCTCTGTTTTCTAGTGCATGAAAATAACTGGTTAGTCATTCCTCAGACTGTAGATACTATCCACTCAGCCAGTGTTTTTTGCTGTTAGGAAGCACAGGGAAGACTCGCCATCATAAAGTAGAATGGCAAATCAGTATTTTTAGAAAGACAATCTGAGGGACCACAGTCACATTCTGAAATAATATGAGATCTTTTCATTTTAACATATTTATCAGGAGAAGCTGCACATACTTAATTGCATTAGCCTATACAAATTCATATCTGGGTAGTAGAGCATGGTAGGATGAGGTCTTGTATCCTAGATCCATTTTCTGTTGAGCACCCAAAGAGAGAAGCCTGGTGCAAAGCAAGATGCTTCTCCTGTGGCTGTAAGCAAGCTGATGGTTCTACTCTGCATGTGCAGCCTCCCTGTGCTTACTTGCACAACTGAGCAAACAAACTAAGCTGTAGGCACACAGGGAACTCTTGACAAAGCTGGGCGCCTGAGATCCGGGAACCAGTATGCACAGCACTTCCAGGGTGTCCAGGACACCAGGATACACATTCTTGCATGGGAGCCCAGTGAACTCACAAGACCTTCCAGATGCTGGGTCTTGGAGCACTGTGTTGGCCCAGAAACAAGGCGAATACATGAGGGAAGATCAGAGTAATGCAAACAAACAAACAAACAAATGAAAACCCAATAAAATGAGTAGTTACTTCACCTCTTCCTCCCCCAGATCTAGATCAAGGTATGAGATAAGATCTGCAACTCCACCTGCCATTTTGAATTTTTTCTGGTTCCTCCTCTCAGCAAGAAGGAATTCAGAGCAGTTTTCCTGGCACAGGCTCACTCCTTACCCTCTAGTTGACCTCCTCTGGAGTTGTTCTGAGATGATGCAGTTTCTTTAAGTCAGCGCAGGGAGCAGATACCACAAACTGGACTTTTCTCCTTGCTGTGCTCTGTTTTTCAGAGGTGATGTAAGCCTCTCTGTAATGCTCTCCTTCCATGGTAGACACCACAAAGGCCACAATTCCCTTGAAAAGCATACATCTTGTAGGCCAGCAGAATTTAGGGAATGCACAGTGCCTCTCACACCCATTAGACCATCAAGTGAATACAGTCACTATGTTTTCATCTGTGTTGGGTATTTTTACATTGGGCTGCCTAAATTAATTTCTGACATCTTATACTCAAATGAAGGACAAATGACTTGCTAGTAGAGTTTCTGGCTCTCTGGACAACTGTCATACCTGTTTATATCACCAGTAAGAAAAGACCATGGATTCTGAAAGAAAGATGTCCTGGACACATACCGTAGCCAAACAGGGTGCTGTCAAATCCCATTTTCTGATGGGGTCGTGTATCTGCTACCCAAGTTTTCTATTGCATAGAAAGTCTGGAAATCAGAATATTTTCCTTATCAGGAAGCCCTTGTGCAGGGGAGAAGCTCCTTCTGTCCTCCTCCACTGTCAGGCCTGAACTTCTGTGCTAATGCAGATGTCCACGCAGAACCAGGGAATCCAGGTCCATTCCAATGCAGTGTATCTTTTTCTTCCCCCTTACCACATGATAGAAACCTGTTTTAAAATACACTTTAAATGGAGTATGCTGCATAACTATGGCTCTAGATAAATGATTTTGGAGCAAGGCCATTGACTAATATTTAATTTAATGTAGACTATTATAAATTCCTATGTTAATACTTTCACTGTTCTGAAACACAAACTTTTCAATCAGTAGCACTCTTCTTAGTTGGAATTGTAAAAGTATATATGCCAGAGCTAATATGTTTGTAATGTTCATTTGTTTTTACAGGTGCAAAGGGCCAGGTCTTGAAGGCTGTCCAAATGGGTGAGTTATTTCATCTGCTACAATTGACAGCAGAGCTGGAAAGAATGCATGCATGTTTACATATCCATGCTGGACACTGCAAGGCTGGGACTAAAGTTAAGTCTTCAGCTCTGTACAGGGAAATGACAGATTAGAGCATGCTCTGACCTATAAAAATTATTTCAAAAACTGAGAAGTATCCCTACTGGTACAAGACTCCAAAACCTTATTCTGGTGAGCTTGTTTATCAAGGTGTGATCTGGAATCTGTTAGTGGAGAACAAAAGGAGGAGCTGGAAAAAGAAAGGATTAAGGGCTAGTGGAGAGATAACCTTTAGGATTTATATAGTTACCTACATTTCAAGGTAATTAATCTCAGAAACCCAAGGAGCCTTTTCCAACACTTGCCCAGTGACCTGTGCATCTCCAGCCACTCTGCAGGTAGATGGATGTTCATTCTTCACACTAGATCTTAGGTTGCAGTTTTTGGCCTCATGACTTGCTCAAAGTCATGCTACAAGTGATCAGGCTTCTCTGACTAAAAGAGAGGGATTTAGTTTCTGGCTACAAATTCACACAGCACAAATTCAGCCTCAAAGTGTCAGTAAAAAGTGACTCTATTCAATAGTAATCCCTGGGGCAACTTAGAAAGATCTGTGATGGATCTCTAAGTACAGACCAAAAAAACAACTTTGCAAAACAGGATTTTCTTTTCAACTTAAATTTGAAATGACCCAGTGTCTAATAAAGAGGCAGCAATCTGTCTGTACAACATGGATGGTTCACACATTACCTGGAGTCAGACATGTGTACTTGGGGAGGAGGGCCAATGGTCTGAAGTTCATGGTCACCCTTGGAGGATAGCCCTCCCAGTAATGGTGAAGTGTCAGCTTCATTGATGGTGTAATGATTTTGTATGCCTTCTTGATACTGTTTTCACTCCATGTCCTTTGTGTGTCTGATCACATGTGGGCTGCCTGTGGCTGGCATTTATAGGCATCACAGACTGGATGCTCATGAGCTTGGTGGTTCTGTCAGAGGGCAGAGAAATCCTCTTGCTTAAGCTATGGGAATCAGCTCCAGTTGTTAGTTTGAGGTAAGAGTGAAGATTTAGAGTGGGTTACTGAATGAGAAACTTAAAGATACAGACACCCAAGATATTTGGAATGTCAGATAGGCTTAAGCAGATGTCACAGAATCCCAGAGTGGTCGGAGTTGGAAGGGACCTCTGAATATCATCCAGTCCAACCCCCCTGCTAGAGCAGGACCACCTACAACATCCAGAGTGTGTGTTTGATCAAAACCTAAGTCCTCATGCAACCTCCGCAGGGTTCTTTTTAAACTCTTACACCTAAGCATTTTTTTTTCTCTTTCTGCATCCCCTCCTGTCTTGCAGCTCCAAAATCCCATCTATTGCAGCTGGCGTGGTCGGAGGTCTCCTGTGCCTGGTGGTGGTTGGCTTGGGCATTGGCCTTTACTTGCGGAGGCGCCACATCGTCAGGAAGCGAACCCTGCGCCGGCTGCTGCAGGAGAGGGAGGTGAGTGCCCTAACCTGGCTGCTACACCAGCTGCTTTCTTTGGGGCAATGGGTGCCAGCCTCCTCCTACCAGAGACCTAAACTACCATGCACCTGCCTTGTAACTCAGTGAGCCCTTGGGATAGCAAACAAGGCATCTACCACACTAGATGGGAAAGAGGCGGCGGGCACCTAACACCTGCTGTGTCTCAAGTCTGGTCCTTCTGGATATCATTTTCAAAAGCTTTAGGGGATTTAGATGACTAAATCCTAATAAAAATCATTGAGATTGTTTATTGAGAACTATGCTTTTGGGGTGAGATGCAGTGGGTTTGATGATCCATACCACTGTGCCATGTAGTCCTTGACTCACTTCTCCCTCCAGACAAACCTTGAGGCTCCTGTGGCAAATTGGGCACTTTTGAAAATGTTACTTCCTTGGTCAGGTGCATGTCTAATACTGCAGAAAAAAAAAATATGAGAGAGAGAGGAGAGAAAGGAATTGAGGAAGTATTTGTCTCTTGTCTTTGGTTTGGTTTTAGCACAGAAGCCCCCCCACAAAGCCATCAAAGTGAATGGGTTCACCCTGGTGAGCTTGAAAAAGATTCCTACGCTGCTTTTTGTTTTCTGCAGAATTTTGTGTGTGTTACAGCATCACCCTCTGGGTATCTCACATATATAATAGCAAAAATCATTATCCTGGATAAAAGCTGCTGTTTTATGATTAGCCCCTTTCTCCTTCTAGTCCAATCCTAGTAAATAATTAGCAAATTTTATTTAGCATTCTGCTAAAAGCCCAATTGCAGCTTCCTTCTGTGCTTGCTGGCTTTGCAGAATTAGCTGCTAAAATCCTTTAAAAAAAACAACCTGTCCTGCTTTTTAGTGCACTACCTAACAATATTTTGCATACCACTGTATTCTACAGTTGGGACAGTAGAGTTCTGTTTGTGCTCAGCTCATATTGTACCCTCAAATTAAGGATGTTTCATCACAACCAAAAGGTATCTAGCTAAATATAGTTTTATTCAAAGGAATGGGAAAAGAAAAATCACTAAGGGAAAAAGCTGGCTTCTGCATCAAAAATGTGTGAAATATCTGTGTTTGGATGGCATTCCT
>NW_009954185.1:9132490-9133400 GCF_000747805.2 Chaetura pelagica | reverse complement strand
TTTTGATCAAATTTTGAGGATGAAGATAGTTAATTCAATATCACCTTTTTTACTGAGGAAAGAATGAGTGAATGGCTGCTTGTAAACCCTGAGGTCTGGGGGAGCCACTGATACCATGGGAATTTCATCCAGTTAAACAAGAGCCAGACCTGAAAGGTTGCAGGTGGTTCTTGCCCATTATTTAAAACATTTTTATGATTTATTCATAAGTTTTAAAATAAAACAATCTTCTTTAGCATCTGTGGTAATTACATTGTTCTTCATGCTATGTGTTTTAAGGCTTTGAAGTCAAAGTCTTCATTTGAACAGTAGTATTTCTCCATTCTCCTTTAACATGGCAGTCACCACTCTCTGATTGATTTTACCTCTGATATTTGGAGCAAGTCTAGGTCATTATTGCTGCAAGTCAAAGTGGAGCTGTCCTCCCATAACCTTCACGTGGAGTAAAATGTTCATTATTTAAAAGGGAGGATTTATTTGCTTCTCCAAAGCATCCTGCATGGTGTCCTTCTAGACTGTGTGTGTCCTTCTAACATCATCTTCTTTCTGCACCAGCTTGTTGAACCACTGACACCCAGTGGGGAGGCACCAAACCAGGCTCATCTGAGAATTTTAAAGGAAACAGAATTTAAAAAGGTCAAAGTTTTAGGCTCTGGAGCTTTTGGCACTGTTTATAAGGTAAGATCACCATGTTTCTCTTCCCCTTTTCATCTCACTCACTCCTGCAGAAGCCACTCAGACAAAACATAAACTGGGAACTGTGATCGTAGCGTGAATTTTTATTTTACTAGATTTTATAGTATGTATATATTGAATGTTAGAGAGATGGCTCAATCATCTTTAGTTGAGTTATGAATCAGATAGCATGGGAAGTTTTACGTAAGATGTTGCCAACTCCATGCTGCTGAAC
>NW_009954185.1:9113640-9132420 GCF_000747805.2 Chaetura pelagica | reverse complement strand
TGGGGGATAAAGATCTCTACTTAAAAACTACCACAGCCCAACACACCTGGTGAATATAAGGGAAAAAAGTAATGCACTTGGGTCAGCTCAGCACTAAGCCATTTTTCTCTGTGGCCTTGTTTTTATAATTCTCAGTCACTCTTTCATTATAACTGACTCAGATCTGTGGAAGTGTCTACACACCTTCAGTTATTTCTCTTGGTGTTTGTTTATCCTCTGTGTTTCTTCCTCACCAATTTTCACTTTCATGTGCTTCTCTTTTTATTCAGGATATATCTGTTTCAGACTTTGCCAGTAAGATATAAACTGTAGATTCATATATCTCTTTGTAACACTCTATATTCTGAAGCAGGCTGCAAGCTGTGGCTAGGGCCTCCAAGGGCACAAATCCCACTGACCTCTGAAAAGAGGCACCTATGTTGCTGGGTACTTCCAACAGTGTCCTCACAGTACTGTGCTGTTCACCTGCCACCTAAATGGCCTCCTGGCATTATAGATGTAAAGCACTGACCTGGTCAGATATAGACCTACCCCTGCCACTGCATATGTTTAGCACTGATTTGATAGTATAGGTGCTATCTTGTTTTCATGAGAAAATGCCAATTCTTTTCCTCTCACGATTTCTGAATTGGAAGAGGCAAGGTGTTTCACATGCAGTTGCTGTGATGTGCTAATTAATCAGATTTCCATCTGCAAAAGATGCAGATGCATCTCTTGGGCCATACATGGACAATAATGAACATAGTTTTTTTAAAAAATAAGGTAGAGGTGACTAAAAGAGAAATACCACTCACTCCATTAGCAGGATTTTGTTAACACGTACTAAACACTTCTTTTTTGCATATTTGTCCTTTCCATTGCTCAGAATATTTAAGTCTGCTCAGAAGTTGTAAAATGTGTATGTAATTGTGAGAATTAACCTGTCAGATATGAGACTGAATAACTCTTTGTACTTCTTTTTGGTAGGGACTCTGGATCCCAGAAGGGGAGAAGGTTAAAATTCCTGTCGCTATTAAAGAGTTGAGGGAGGCTACATCACCAAAAGCCAACAAGGAAATACTTGATGTAAGTTTTCATGTTTGTTTTGTCAAGTTGTCTGTGGTCTGAGGATTTTCCTCTCTTAGCAACTAAAGGGATTTCAGAATTGTGGGTGAAAATAAATATTTTTGCATCCCGAATTGCATTATCCAAATAGAAGTGCTTTTTTGTCTTCTATAAAGCCCTAGCTCACAGTCCAAAGAGTTATGTTACACTCTTGGAGTAGCACCTAAGGAGAGGTCAGGACCATACACTAAAAGCTAATTCTGTTTTCTTTATTACAATGTTTTGGGCCTTAGAACTGTGGAATTCATTGCCATTGTGGCAGTAGAACTAAAACCAATAACAAAACCAAACAACATATATAATGGTTTTTGAATCCTGACATTGCAGATTGTCATAAGCTAGTTGCTTGGTTACATAGGATTTAATTAACTATAAATCCATAAGGAAAAAATATCCCAGCTGTCTGATTTCTCTGCCCTGTAAAGCAAGAAATTATCTTGCTTCCTGAAGGTGAACTGGGAATTTTATTCTTTTGCTTGGATGTAGCTCATCAGTTCAGGAAACAAGGAGAAGGGTATGAGACACTGTTTCAGGAGTTTATACATGTGTGAGTTTACAACTGGTGAGCCAGAATCCTAAGTACATGATTCCCTGAACTTGAAATAGCTAAAAATCTGAACTGTATTGCTAGATCTGAAGCCACACGACACAAAGCACCAAGGATGTATACTTACAATGAGGAAAGCAACACTTGGAGTACAGAGAAGAGCACTCTGCTCAGCATGTGTTCAGTTCAGCTTTTCTGTGCTGTGGTTCAGTCTCAGTGACTACAAGTGTGTTTGTGTCGTGTTCAGCCCTCCCTGAGCTGGAGCCTGTTGGGTCACCCTGGAGGACCAGTCAGCCCAGGGATGCCCCTAACAACGTATTTGGTACAGATGAAGTCTCTAAGCTTTATCTTCATATACCCCTGTGAGTGTGCCTCTAGGAAGTGGAGATTGGAAGCCTGGCTTTGCAGGGACTCATCTGTCAAGTGCTCGTTTGCCAGGACTGGGCACGTGTCCCTGCTGCATCCCAAATGGACCAGTGAAGTTCAGGTCCACAGCTTGGGACAGCTTGTTTGCATGATGGTCCTTCAGTCATAGGGAAAAATCTGGAATTTTTTTTTATTTTGGTAGGGATTGAATCACTTTAGCAGGAAATTTATTTTTAAAAATAATAATCCAGCTTCTGACAGCAAATGACACCTCAGGTAGGAAGACTTATTTCACGTGGTTCAAGCTGGTGAAGTGAGAAGTGTAAGGATGAATGGTTGTGAACAAACCTACCTGTGCTACTGATGATAATAAAGCACACTGGGTTTGTCCAATCACCCTGACTAAACAGTGTTCCAGTACTTTACTTCAACAGATCTTGTGTTATCATTTGATACATGTAGTGCAGCAATGCAGAAGAGTAGGTGGTCCATCTTAGAATCCACACACAAAGCAATATCCATCCTGATTTGAGTTTAATTAAACTCTGGGCCAGTCTCAGCCCTTCCCCAGTTCCTCCACCTGTGTGGCCCTGGTCCCTGCCCCTCACCTGCCTGCAGATGGGCTGCAATGGAATTCGCTCTAAATTTCAGATGAAATTTTAAAACAACCCAGAAAGCCAGTGAAAAGAGTCAGAGGGGTGGCTCCAGAAGCTTCTCCCAAAACAGGTTTTTGCTACACAAGCAACTTTTCACGGTCACTGAAACCTCAGAGATAGTAATGTCCCATTCAAGATGATTTGTCTTACAGAAACACGCTGGGTATAGAACAAGCACAGCAGCTTCAGCTCGTGCAGTCCAGGCGAGCTCTTGCTGGCTTTGTTAGGGTAGGGCTAATTCAGAAGATTGTTGTTGAATACCAAGCATACTTGGAGCAGGTCAGAGCGTCCCACAGAGATTTCCAAGATAAACAGTTGAAACAAAGGCCCACTTTAATGTCTTGGGCTACTTAGAGGGACCCACGACTGCACAATAGCTCCCTTCTGCTCCCTGCAAGGAGGCAGTGGCCTGTTTGACTTTGCAGTATCAAATGTAATAGGCAGCGTCAACGCTTGGGTGCTCCCCGAGAGCTGTGTATCCCCAGTGCCCGCCCTGCTCTTTCACCATCCCAGTTCTCAGCCCCCAGGTCAGTCTGTGTGGCAGATGGGCAGTGAGAACAGCTCCCACTCTGCAGATTTCCTCCCCGCCCTCTGCTGAAATGAATACGATATGGATCTGAATCCCAACAGGAAGCAGAGCAAGGAACAGACATCCTTTATCAGTACGACAGCTCCGTTTGGAAGCCTAAGGAGATTTAACATGTTTTGGTCTCTTTGGGCATCTGAGCATTGTATAGTGGATTCACAAGGTTCTCTGTGACATCCAATGACAGGAAAAGGGGCAATGGGCACAAGCTGGAGCTCCGGAGGTTCAAGCTAAACCTAAGGAAAAACTTCTTTACTGCAAGGGTAACAGAGCACTGGAACAGGCTGCCCAGAGAGTCTTCTTCTCTGGAGGCATCCAAAACCTGCCTGGGCGTGTTTCTGTGTGATCTACTTCAGTCATTTCTGCTCCATCAGAGAGGGTTGAACTAGGTGATCTTCAGATGTCTTGAAATTTTAAAACAACCCAGAAAGCCAGTGAAAAGAGTCAGAGGGGTGGCTCCAGAAGCTTCTCCCAAAACAGGTTTTTGCTACACAAGCAACTTTTCACGGTCACTGAAACCTCAGAGATAGTAATGTCCCATTCAAGATGATTTGTCTTACAGAAACACGCTGGGTATAGAACAAGCACAGCAGCTTCAGCTCGTGCAGTCCAGGCGAGCTCTTGCTGGCTTTGTTAGGGTAGGGCTAATTCAGAAGATTGTTGTTGAATACCAAGCATACTTGGAGCAGGTCAGAGCGTCCCACAGAGATTTCCAAGATAAACAGTTGAAACAAAGGCCCACTTTAATGTCTTGGGCTACTTAGAGGGACCCACGACTGCACAATAGCTCCCTTCTGCTCCCTGCAAGGAGGCAGTGGCCTGTTTGACTTTGCAGTATCAAATGTAATAGGCAGCGTCAACGCTTGGGTGCTCCCCGAGAGCTGTGTATCCCCAGTGCCCGCCCTGCTCTTTCACCATCCCAGTTCTCAGCCCCCAGGTCAGTCTGTGTGGCAGATGGGCAGTGAGAACAGCTCCCACTCTGCAGATTTCCTCCCCGCCCCCTGCTGAAATGAATACAATATGGATCTGAATCCCAACAGGAAGCAGAGCAAGGAACAGACATCCTTTATCAGTACGACAGCTCCGTTTGGAAGCCTAAGGAGATTTAACATGTTTTGGTCTCTTTGGGCATCTGAGCATTGTATAGTGGATTCACAAGGTTCTCTGTGACATCCAATGACAGGAAAAGGGGCAATGGGCACAAGCTGGAGCTCCGGAGGTTCAAGCTAAACCTAAGGAAAAACTTCTTTACTGCAAGGGTAACAGAGCACTGGAACAGGCTGCCCAGAGAGTCTTCTTCTCTGGAGGCATCCAAAACCTGCCTGGGCGTGTTTCTGTGTGATCTACTTTAGTCATTTCTGCTCCATCAGAGAGGGTTGAACTAGGTGATCTTCAGATGTCTCTTCCAACCCTGACCACTCTGACTTCAAAAAAAGCTGCCACAAATATATATGTAATTGAAGAACACACTGTACTCTTGCTTTCACTTTCCCTGGGGCTAGTGTATGGAGTCAGTGTTAGCCTTGACAGAGGGTTGTTTTTCAATACCTTGCCCACATCCTGCAGTAGGTTGAGGAGCCCTTAGCCAGTTCTGCCAGAGATCCTCTTTAACCTGTCTGCCCCTTTAATCCCAGAGTCTCCAAAACAAGAACACCAAATGCGGAATTAGCACTTCAGAAGAAAAGTGCATTACATCATGTTTTGCTTAGGCTGACACCTCAAACAACAACAGCAAGGCCAGAAAGTATTGCTTAAGAATTGGGGTTGCTTATTCTGGAACGTCATTACTTTAATAACTTTGTTTAATAATCATTCTTACCAGCTATGCAGCTATGTGACATTTGTGGAAAGCTTGTTAGATGATGAGTAAAGTGCTATGGTATTTCATTTCTTAAGCTCTTAGAAAGTGCACATTTCCTTCCTTCCCTGCCACAAGAGTGGTCTGGCTGGTATTTTAGGTTTTGAGGGGCTGCTAGCCTAGTGTTGAATTGCCAAGGGATGATTAGTTGGTGTCACTCCAGGTGCCGAGTTGTGGTGCTGACCTAAAAGCTGGCTGCATGGCAAAATTCCCCTTTACTTCCCATTGTGTTGGTTTTCAATCAAATTGCTTTAAAAATGTCTAAAAGTGAAATAGTGTAAATCAAGACACAAAGTTAATTTAAATAAAGACAACTTCTAATTTAGTCCCCCCATTGGAATCCATTCTTTGAGCGTGCACTCGACAGTGAATGTCAGTATAAATATAGGTCTCAAATTTAAATCTGTAAGTAATTTTTGCATGCAAAAACCATGAAATCAGGAGTGTTAAAGGATGTATTCATTGTTTCTGAAGTGTATAGCACCAGACTCTGAAGTGCCTTGGGTACCATAAGGTGCCTTGGGTACCTTAGGTAGGTACTTCAAGCTACACAGGGTGTACCCAGAAAGAAGAGTTTTCCATGTATTTATGAAACTCAGACCCAAAACTCTAGCTGACCAAAGGGGTTATCATGCTTAGGCTCCCATGTTATACATACTTTCCTGGTATAATTTGCATTGCTATATGGATCTAAAACAGCTTTTCCAGGTGGGGACAATATTTTCACCAGTGTTGGTTAAACTAAGACATGTATTCAGACTTCTAAAGAGGTGATTATTGACCTGTTTGGTTTGACACGGACTGAAGAACTGTCAGTATCATCCTAGGTGACAGTTTTGGCTTTCTGGGTTAGTACTAACCCTCACAGAGGGACAGAGTTCTCAAAAGCACTGATTTCCGGACAGTTTTGTGAAAACATTTGTGGAGAAAATAAAGCCACATGACACATGTTCAGAATATGTATTGCCCTTGCAATCAAGTGCTCCAAGTGATGAAATCCCTTCAGCTTCCTATTGATGCTCAATTTTTTAGTTCCTCCTATCTGGAGGAAATCTGGATCCTCCATTGAGTGGAAAAAACTCAGTCCACAGAGTGGGAAGTGCAAGTATTTTCCAGATGACATGGGAGAAGGAGTTTGCATATTGTATTTTAGCAACCTCTTGGAAGACCAACTTACTTTGTACAGCCTCCAAACTTTTCTGTCATGCCAAAGGGAGTGCTTCATATTCCTTTTTTTTTTTCCCCCCCTTTCTCCTCAGGAAGCTTACGTGATGGCTAGTGTTGACAATCCTCATGTGTGCCGCTTGTTGGGAATCTGCCTCACTTCTACTGTTCAGCTCATCACGCAGCTGATGCCCTATGGCTGCCTCCTTGACTACATCCGCGAGCACAAGGACAACATCGGCTCCCAGTACCTTCTCAACTGGTGTGTGCAGATTGCAAAGGTAAGCAGACCAGCACACCGCCAGGTCAGCTAAAACTCAGGCTCCAACACAAAGACCTGACTGTGCGTCATGTGTTTGTTTACTTACTTGTCTCTGTAAGGCTTTGTTGTTCACCATGTAGTTCCTAGATACCTCACACCTAATAGCAAGTGGCTACTTAGCCTTCAAGAATTTACCATTTTCAAGCTGCTGTGCAAACCTCAACTGTTCTTCAAAACGCTCTTAGACAGTGTAATATTGTCACCAAGGCATTTATGTCCAAACCAAACACCCTGCAATGAGACAGTAACGTGATGCAACAAAACTGTGGCAGGGGAAGGGAGTAGGATTTGGCAATTGCCATGCCAAAGAACTGCTTCCATTTGGGATTTCTTTGGGCTGTGCCACAAGGCAAACAGTGATATTGTCCTTGTGTGCCTCAGAGAATGACCCTGGCTTTTCAGGCTGAAATCTCTTGAGGCCTGGGGATCCAATCTGCTGATTAATAAATACCAGCTCCATTCTAGTGCAGGCTGGCTGTGACCGAAAGACCTTCAGGCACCCCAGGGCTGTTCTGCAATTTACATGCACTGAGCTGGTGCCTGTAATCTCATTGCAAGGGCTGTGGTGCCAAAAAAACAGGCTTCTTATCACACCTGGCCGTGTTTGACAAAGAGAGGAGCAGCAAAGCAGACTGAAATGCAGCCTCTCACCCTTAGCAGCAATACGCCATGCTTGAAAGGTGGCTAGCCATTTGAAAATATGGAAGGATGGAGCAAAAGCAGCAAAAAAAATCACTGCATTTTGTTGGAGATTTGTCGTATGAGGTGGCAATGTCCACATAAGCCTGGCTGCTTTAAATGGAGCGTATTTCAGGAATGATACTCTGCAAGCTAACCACACACTTACAGCCTTATCGGTCCCTGGAGACCTTGAATACATCCCAGGCTCACCTGGTTGTGGTTTGCTTTCAGGAAATATGCTGAGGACCTCAGAAATGTATTCACCAAAAGTATACAGAGCCCATATTTCATCTCAGTGTGTGTACTTTTTTACAGCGTGCTCCACAGCAAGTGAATTTTAATTTATGCATCCACCTGGGATGTGAACTGCCTTTTACTGACTCCTTTGCTCTCTTGTTCAAATCAATTACTGCTCTGTCCTGGCTTAAGTCCCTTTGGATGATGAGCTGGAGGCCACATTTCCCTTTTCCTCCTTCTCATTAATTTTTAAGGTGGGAAAATCCGTCCCCAAATTGATCCTTGGGGCATCACTTGCCCAAAAGGTTGCCATTCACAATTGTTAGCTTCTGTTTGATTTTTTTCATGTTGGTTCAACACTTGCCCATAGCAATCTCTACCCTCTCCAGCAGTGCCTGACCTTCAGAGTGCTCCTTTGTGCTGCTCTGCACTGAAGTTCTACTCAAAGTGCTCGTAAATCACACGTACAGCTTTTTCTCACCAGTGTATTTGGTGTTGCTGCCCTGAAAAAGCCATGCTAGGTTTTTGGACATTCTGTGACCCTTCAAAAATGTACTTTCACAGGAGGAAGAAATTGAAAGGAATATATTTATGTCTGGTAACTAACCAGCAGGATGCAAGTTCCCTGGGAAGCCTTTTTTTTGTTTCTGTTTTCACAGCTTTGAAATAAGTTTTCTTTGCATCTTTTACAAACATTGTCTTTTACTGAAGTATGGAATCCTGTGTTTCAGACAAGATGTTATGACAGAGCACAGACACTCCATGTGCAGAAACACTGTGAAGGAGCTCTTTGAACACATTGGTCTCACACTTAATGATGAGAAATGGCTTAAACCCCAGGCCTGCACACAATTATAGATCTGCTGAACATTCTAGACAGGCAGTTCAGCATCTTTGGTGTATAGTTATGCATGTGCACAAGTCTTATAGCTATCAGTGTCTGAAACAGCTTGGTGTGAAACCAATATTCTGCCTTTCAGCAGCTTTGAGTCATACTAAGTTGCTGCAGCAAGACAAGTTTAGCAGGAAATTTTTTGTCCCGTTGGGGCTAGATTATGTGATTTTAAATATATTTTTTTTAAGATAGCCTGCTTTCTGTTGCCAGCTCAAGATTTTGTGTTTCAAGAGCTCTGCTGGCTCAAGAGCTGTTTGTGTAAGTAAATGCACACTCTTAGTGGCATGAAGCCAGTTTGTTTGAGTGGTTTGTTTTGGCAACAGTAGCAGCGCTTGGGTGAAGTTCTGCCCAGGGACTTGGTCAGGGGATTCGATGGTGGTCCAGGTTAGCAGTGGGCTTAGGAAGGGGGGTGGAGGCTGGAAGCGAATTATTCCCTCCAGTGCTGTGTCATCACATCAACACAATCATTTTGGTGTTAACTTGGTAGGTTAGAAGTACTTTATTAATGCTCTCTTCATAAAAATACAAATGCTTGAGCTGCAGCCAGCAAAAGCCAATCAACTGGGAATAATTGAGGTTTTCAGAAAGGATCTTGCAGGAAGCTTAGAAATCATGATGTTCTTGATTCCGTACACCAAGAGATTGGAGTTGAGGGAAAGGGGGAATTATCTCTGTGGTCAGAAATGCAGCTGTGAGATTCATACCTTAAAAGTCCAACCGGCACAATTAGGCATATTCTCCCACAAGAGGCAGTTGTACCAAAAAAGCACGTGTGCTCTGGCAAACCCAGTCTGATCATGGGAGGCAGTGGAGCTGGAAGAACCTGCATTTTCAAAGAGTAGAACATGCATCTCTGAGCTCAGGCAAAAAGCTGTTTTGTTTTTTTTTAATTTTTATTTCCTTTTCTCACCTTTGCTATGGGCTGCCTCATTGTTAGCAGGGAGAAGGCAGGGTGCACTCTTAATGAGGCACAGGATTTGCTACTTTGAATGATGGATTTGTTTTTGTGTGGACTCTTACTCTCTGTAGGGTTGGCCCGTGTGAGTGTGGAAGGTGACAGTTACATTCTGCACGGTGCCCTCCTGAAGTCGCTGGGCTTGCACAAACACAGCTTTTTGGGTTTGCCTCCTTATTTGCAAATCCTATCCCCATTTTATAGCCACTGAACTAAATCCCAAAGGAACCGCATCCCCTACTATTCCTTCTACTGACCCTTTTCTCTCCATGATTCCACTGGCACAGGGACCCACAAAAAGGTTCCTGGAGGGTAATGGTTACTTCTTGTAACTATGCAAGTGTACATCCTTACTCTGCAACGAGTATCACGTAAATCTAAGCAGCCAGCCCGTTTCTGAAGGGTTGTAAGTCACCCTGTGCTTGTGGTGGTGTGCACGCAGTTGCCACAGAGCAGCTGACTTTTTGTAACTCGTCTGCACATCCAAGCCCAAAGCACATGGTGCCCACCCATGGCCTGTCATATTGCAGGGGATGAACTATTTGGAGGAGCGTCGCCTGGTGCACCGTGACCTGGCTGCCAGGAACGTCCTGGTTAAGACTCCTCAACACGTGAAAATCACAGACTTTGGGCTGGCCAAGCTGCTTGGTGCTGACGAGAAGGAGTATCACGCTGAGGGAGGCAAGGTAAGGTGCACGGGAGGAGTGAACCACCGTGTGTTCATCCGTGTTTGTGCTTGCACACGGAGCCTTAAACACAGGAGGGGGGGGGAAGAGAGTGGGTTTTTCAAAGTGCTCAGCTGCTGTCTCAGCGTGCTGCCTTTGAAGCCTGTGGGAGTCCTCTGAAACCAGCCGAAGCAACATCAGTTCAGTGGGACTGCAGTGGGAGAGGAGGTAGCTGAGCAGCAAATGCTTTTGAAATTCCCACCCAGAATGTCTGGGAAAAAGCAAGATTATTAAAAAAAAAAAACCCAACACATTAAAAAAAAAAGCACGGGCTGAATTAATCAGTGCAGCCAACACCAATAACACTGTGCAGTTTATTAAGAGAGAGAGAGTGCTGTATATTTATAGCAGAAGAAAGACCTGTCAGACTTGGTTCAACATGCCTTGGTGTTGTACTACGTGCTGATGGAGGGAATGTCTCCTGCTGAGAAACTGAGGAGAAGCTGCTTGCAAATATTGTGGAGATCATAAATGGAAACCATATGAGTGCAGATCAGTCTTTTGTCATACAGTCTGAGATCTGTGTCCTGTTGTGACAGGAGATGGTGAAAAAAAATAGTGATTTGAATGTACAAAATATTGTAAAGTTAATTTTAAGAGGTGTTTCTAATATGCCTAATATTGCACAGGTTTCCAGGTTTGACAAAGTAAATGAAAATAATAAAAGGGGACTCAAAAGTTGCCAGCTCTACCACTCAGATAGTTGGGTTGTTTGTTGATTGTTTTTTTATCTTCTGCAACCAAACTATTGATTTAAACCCCACCTGGTGGTAAATATCGCTGATAAATTTTGCATCACACTTACATTAAGCCAATAAGTATTAAGGCTTATTTGTGAATTTTCCTAGGTTCCTATTAAATGGATGGCCTTGGAGTCAATTTTACACCGGATTTACACTCATCAAAGTGATGTCTGGAGTTACGGTGAGTCTAAACTCATTTATAAATACTGCACATGGGTTGGAAAATTGTATGATTTGCTAGTGACTCTACACAGACCTTATTTCTTCCTAGTATGAGAAGACTGAAAGATTAAACATAAGCAATGGGCCCAAATCAGCTATTCAATAAAGTAAAATTCCCAAAAAATTGCATGCTAGTGAGGATGTTTTGCAGAATGTGTTTTTCAGATGATGAGCCCTCTGCTAAAAGGGTAGTGCGGCTCCATCTGCTGAAGTTCTGCTGATGCTTTTCTTCAGCAACTTTACATGAAATCTAAATGGGCTAACAATAAAGCCACATAACTAGAGATAGGTCTTAAAACCATCAGTTGGTCACTGTCAGTGTAAATCAGGTGTAGCCTAAAATGTTTTTGCTGTCCTGGTGTTGAAAGAAAATGCTAAAAGGGAAGCAAAGTGACAACCTCCTTAGAAATTTAATATCTATTTGGTATAGTTTGTAAGCCAACTTGAAAGAAAGGAGCAGAAAGGGGACTGTTTCAAAACAACGTATTCCAAAATTTCCACTTCATGTGGGCCCTTATGTTCCTGGAAAATATTTATTGCAGATGGTCAGTGCCTGTGTCCTTTAGAAAAAGTACAGCCTCTGGTCCTTTTAATCCGTTGATGTATCTTGGCATCCAAAATCTTGTTTTGTATCCTAAGCTACCAGGCAATCACAACAGCTACATCACAAGAATACATGGTATGTCAGCAAACAACACTGAAGCAGTCTGTTTACACATCTTTCAAAAACTGCTCTCGTTTGTCTCCAAAGAGATTTTTTTTCAAACAAAAATGCAACTTCCATTTTTGAAACCACTTGCTGGGTTGGAGTCAGGAGCTGGTAACTTGCATCTCCTTTCTACGGAGCTGGGAATTTTGTGCAATGTTCAACTCTGACATACTACCTGAGATTAAAAAAATAAACAAAACACCACCAAAATACCACCCCCCCCCAAAAAAAAACAAACAAAAGAAAATCAGGATTAATTCAACGCTGTCTCATTAATTTGCCTCTATTCAAAACATTGGCAGAAAATGCTTCTCCTGGGTGCAGCTCTGGCCATGCAGTGCCTCTGGGAAGGCCCTCTCCACTCACCACCTCTCTGCACCCAGGCAAAGCACCCTGGCTCCCAGCAAAACCTTTCTCACCCTCCTCTTTTCCCACCTGCAGGTGTAACAGTTTGGGAGCTGATGACATTTGGGTCCAAGCCATATGAAGGGATCCCTGCCAGTGAAATCTCCTCTGTCTTGGAGAAGGGCGAGCGTTTGCCCCAGCCCCCCATCTGTACCATCGACGTGTACATGATCATGGTCAAATGTGAGTTCCCATTTGGGGATGTGGGTGCTCACCTAAGTTGAATAACTGGCACAATTGCCTTTGTTACATCACATTTGTATAGGCTGTGTTCTTGGTGATCGCACACAAATAGGGTTACGTGAAAAGAGTGGTGACACCAGAGTGTGTTCCCTCACCTTGAGCTTTAGCTAGGAGCACAAAATATGGTTTCATTAGTCGCTAATTCAGTCAACTGATGTTTTTTCACCATTCACAACACTGGCTGATACTGTCAATTATTTTACACTGATATGAACAGGCAATAGAAATGAGCATAACACCACCCACTTTACTTGGTACTCCAGTGTTGTATGTCTAGAAAATCAAATGAATACTTGCCTTCTTCTCCAGGCTCCCCCTTTGTTCAGTAATATGTCCCCCCTTCAATCACACACACTGATCGTGTGCTCCTGTTCCCGAAGGAGTGCTGTCAGCACAGGGACCACTGTAATGGCAGATGCACATGTGCATCCAGAGTTCCTCATCTGATTTTTGCATGGCTCCTTGGCAGCACACAGCTGTTGCTGTAAAGTAGCACAGAGGCTGGGAGTCTCTGAAGTGCTGTTTGGTCATCGTTAGGGCACATCAAAAGGATTCTGAACCCCAAACTCCTATCTATATCAGCTGCTAAAATGTCATACTATTATCTTGCTTCCTGTGCTTCTCTAGGCCACGAGTGCTGCATCCCTGCTCACTACCAGTGGTGTCTGTGAGGATGCTGATGAGAAGCCCCACTAGGTGGCATTTAAGACCTTCTCACTAGAGCAAAATCTAGCTGTTCCTGAAACAGGAGGTACATCACCATGAACACCCCATAGCACAGCACTTCTGGAGACTCCTGCAGTGTCACAGTGTTACCTTGTCAGTATAGGCACTGTAAAGGAAGACCCTGGGGTCTTGTGCTCTCCAGAGTGAGAAGCAACAGGATCCAAATGCGTGCACCTAGCCTGGGAGGTGCCCAGACCCAAAAGCAGTGCTCTGGAAACTCCTCCTTGATGATGCTGAACCCAGCTGTGACACCTCAGCCCTGCCAACATCCCCACTTGCAGCAACCATGTCCCAGGTCTTCGAAAGCTCTGCACTAGAGAGTGTCCTCAGGGGCTGAACCTTTTCAAAGATCCATCCATTGCCCTTCCTTTGGGCAGTCAAGATGGAGAAAGCAGGCAGTTTTTCCAGGCATCAGGTACCTGTTGCTTTTAAAACACCACCAGTAGAGAGTCAACATCTCTTTTCACACTGTCACACTGAATTTAAAGGCAAGAGCATAAAGATCTGAGGCTTGAGCCTTCCTTTAGCCACAGGACTCAGTTGTACATCTTTCACTGCTCTGATCACCCCATGTTTGCAGGCTGCAGCACAGACCTTGTTGAAACTGTGCCATTTTGTCTAAAGGAATTCAGGATTCCCAGTCTTCTCTTTTATAAGCTGGGAATATAAACTGAAATGTTCCAAGTTACGGCACAACAGTTTCAATCTTTTTTTTTGTCTTTTTTTTTTTTTTAATTAAGGAGCTGTATTTAAACATGCAACTCACAGATAAATTTAGAAACAGCAGATGCTACTTTCACAACAGCAGCAAACTCCCAAATGATCCACTCTGTCTAAAATCAAAAAGGTTTTATTTTTGAATTCGCAGGGGATCCTATTTCTAGTGTGGTAAAAAGTCACTGGCAATGAGGAGATTTTGTCTAATGCAGATTTCAGATGGCATATTATCTCTTCATTTCTGCATTAGGACAGGCTGTTTCTTATGAGTTCCTGCAGACACACTGAGGTTAACCTTTCACATTTTAAATTTTGAACGCAAGAGTCTCTACATCAGCTCATCTGTTACTTGATAACAGAAAGTGTGGGTTTCCTAAGTAATCTCACATGTTAAACCACCAATATCTGTATTCAAAGCAACTTCTAGCATTGATCCACACTAAGCTGTAGGACTTTCTTTTTGTCGAAGTCCGTTTACTAATTAAATACAGCTTGGATATGGTTAATCTTTCACAAGGTCCCCAGTGGGGATGTTTTGAATTTTAGAAGACATGATAAGGAGGGTAGCTTCTGCTTTAGGCTTCCCAGGATTTCATAAAGCAGTGCACTGAGGACTAGATGGTCAAATCACCATGCATCTGCAGGCACTCCCTGAAGTTAGTTTGCCTCGCCTCCTTCAAGAGCTTTTTCAGAACAGCCCAAGTTGGACCTATCCAGGCTGGCCACCAGTTTGGTATCCTCAGGACTGATGTGTTGTGATTACTCAGGTGGGACCTGCCTGCCTGAGCTGACAGGAGACAGGCTCAGCCTGGGGCTTTTCCAACAAGGGCTTTTATTACCCCCTTCATTCTTCCCAAAACTGCCAAGATCTGCATTTTAAATGCTGACATTCCCAGCAGTGGTTGGTGAATTAGCTTTTTACAGTAGTCCCTTGCGGGTCAATCCTTAAGAGTCTGTGTTGTGCTCTTCCTTTCATTGTCCCATTTTGGTTTAATCTCTATGTTTGATCAGGAAGAAAACCTTAATTTTCCTGTTGCTTTCTCTGTCATCCCTGCAGGCTGGATGATCGATGCCGACAGCCGGCCCAAGTTCCGCGAACTGATAGCAGAGTTCTCAAAAATGGCCCGTGACCCCCCACGCTATCTGGTTATACAGGTACTAAAACCACTGGTAGGAAGGTGTCTGGTGGCATTTATTACGAGGCCTCAAATTATTAGTGATGTATGTGAAAACATACAATGGTGGGTAACATAAGGCCAGATTTACCGTTGCTTTCCAGGTCTTAACACATTCAGCTAGAACCGCAACAGAATTTCAAGACCAGTTACTATTTTCTTCGTACTGGTCCCCAGTCTAGGACCAGTAACAGACCATATGCTGCAGTCTTTAGAGGAGAGTTTGATCCTCTTCAAAACGTGGATATTTTACAGCAGCATGGACAGAGATTGCAGCCCCAAATTCCCCTAAACTCTCAGTACATTTGCTTAAACACACAGATCAAGATTTTACATTGCTAAATGTAGCAGATTTTACTCTTCCTAAATGACTTTGTCTCTCAGAGAAAGGGATAATGAGGCCTTGAAGGGAGTCTGTGAGTCATCTCTCATGCTGATTTGCCTCACAGGGAGACGACAGGATGCACCTGCCCAGTCCTACAGATTCCAAGTTTTATCGCACCCTGATGGAGGAGGAGGACATGGAAGATATAGTGGATGCAGATGAGTATCTCGTGCCACACCAGGGCTTCTTCAACAGCCCCTCAACATCCCGCACTCCTCTCTTGAGTTCATTGGTATGTTCATTTCCTCTCTGGAAACACAACAAGCAATTTTAAGAGTGAACTGCTTCCCATAATGTCTGTATTTTCTTTCTTTTTAAGAGTGCTACCAGCAACAACTCTGCTACAACCTGCATTGATAGGAACGGGGTAAGTGGGATGACCCTTAAAAAAGGAGCAATTTCTTCTATGTGGATCAACTGCTACAAAAGTGTTGTTTTAATACTGATTTTCTCTACTTCCACCCCAGCAGGGGCACCCTGTAAGGGAAGACAGCTTTGTCCAGAGGTATAGCTCAGACCCAACAGGCGCCTTCTTGGAGGACAGCATAGATGATGGCTTCCTGCCAGCCCCAGGTGAGTACCTCTCCTATCTTTCCATCCCACAACCACTCATTCAAAAGCTGTTTGGTTGCAAATATTACAGTTATTCTTCCTTTTTTTTTTTTTTTTTGTAGAAAGAAAGAAATCCAAATGCTTCCTACCAGTTTTGGCTTGGTAGTTGGTTGGGAGTGGAAATGTGTGCACATATCCCTTTCCTAGATTTTTTTGTTGCTGTTTTTGGCCACCTCTCATTTCGGCTCCTTCATGAGCCAGGTTCTCATGTTTGCCACGTGTGCCATCTGGCTGGGGAGTTCAAAGCTTTCTACCACCCCTGCACTTCAGAAAATACCCTTTAAACCACAAGTTTCACCCCTTAAACCATTTCAACCATATAAGCAGCTTTCTGGCAGTTTCCCTGCTTTCAGATGTTGCCACACAGAAGGTAGCTCAGCGTTTCATGTGGACTTACAGCAGAGAGCAAGCCAGTGAGCACCAAGGGAGCTGGTGCTGGGCTATTCAGCCATGATGCTTTGTGTCCTTAAAAAAACCCAACCAACCCTTCCAAGCATACAGCACAGCTAAAAAAGGTGAAAGACCCTGCAGGGCATGACCTTTAAGTGAGATGTGGCATCTCTGATACTGCCAGTCCTGTATTCTCTGGGCACTTTCCTCATCTCTAAACATTTTTCTAGGGAAACAGCTTCCAGCAGCCAAGCTCCCTTCCTGCAGTTTCAGAACAGTATCTGGGACCTAACCACCCACACATCACTAAAATCAGCAGTAGCTATTTCAATCTTTCTGCTGCTTTGCAGACTGAATTCCTGAAGGTGAACTTCAGGGTGGGATGTTTGGTGCCACAGCACAGCAGTCTCTGCCATCTCTTCTGCTTTGGGCAGTTCAGTGAGGTGCTGTATGTGAACAACCTGTGGTAGTTGGGTTGAAACTACACCTCAAATGATGCAAATGGCTGCATCAGTTATATGTCCTCATTTTCATTCCTTCTCGTTTTTATTTTCTTTTTATTCCAGAGTATGTAAACCAGTTGGTGCCCAAGAAATCCTCTGCCTCAGCAGTCCAGAATCCAATCTACAACAACTTCTCGCTCACAGCGAACTCCAAGGTCCCCACGGACTCCAGCTACCAGATTTCACACAGTACAGCTGTGGACAACCCTGAGTATCTCAACACCAACCAGTCTCCACTGGCCAAAACAGTCTTTGAGAGTTCTCCGTACTGGATCCAGGCAGGCAACCACCAAATAAATCTGGACAATCCTGACTACCAGCAGGACTTCTTACCGAAGGAAACCAAACCTAATGGTCTCTTGAAAGTTCCCGCAGCAGAAAACCCAGAGTACTTGAGGGTAGCAGCACCAAAAAGTGAATACATTGAAGCCTCGGCATGACCATAGGGAATTTCTTCTTGCAGCAAGGCAAGCCAGACTGTTGGTGGACCACCTGGCTGCTGCAGGAATGGACTCTTGCTCAGAGCAAATGGTGGCCACAATGCATCAATAAGCACACCTTTCCTTTTCAGCACGAGGGCTGAAACTGCAAAGCCTATCTGATGGTAGTTTGGGTCTTTTCTTGTCCATTTCCATGTAATAACTGAGGCCCATACGCTGCACTCGGATGCGTGTTGGGATGGAGCTGGATTTTCCTGGACAGAAGAAATCCAGATGCATTCCTTTAATTTTAAAATGGTAGCATGGTAAGAAGCCACTCTGGGATGAACTTGAGAACTGTGCACATCGTACATCAACTGCCTTTCTACAGTCTGTATTTTTATAAATGTTTTCTAACCTCTATGTGGTGCTCAGATCACCAGCAGGAAAAAAAGCAACATAATGTTACTCAATATTTTTCCAAAACTCCTGGAACAGAAAGAGTTATTCCAATCTACCGGATTTTTACAAATGGCCTCTGTATACTGCTCGGCACAAAGAGGTGAAGTGCATCTGGGGGACGTATGGTAGATTCTGCCCAGGGCAGTCTGGAGTGGATTGCTCCAGGGAAAACTAGCACAAGGAGCAAAATGGCACAAGGCATCACCTACTGACCACTACTGCTACAAACTGACAGGAGGAAGTCACCTCAAAATCATCTGTACATGGTTATAAAGTGCTCACTAGTCTGTTTTCTGATGGTCAAATGCAAGACTCTTTCTTTTTTTTTCTGATCCCTTATGCAGCTGTCAAGTTGTGAAAATACCTTTCTTCTACAACAGAACTGTTAAAGATGTTGCCGTAACTGAAAAATGAAATGTCAAATAACATTTAACAGACTTGAATAGAATGTCAAGGAAATGCAAAAGGTGGCAAATTGGAGCATTCACAAGACAGACTGGAAGAACTATAGTAAATTAAACTCGACTAGGGCAAGAAATACAGTTAGCTCTAGCCATGCAGTTTCATTTCCCTTCTTAGAGAGGCTCAGAGCAAAAGTAATTTCCCCATCTACATTTGGCAAAGGGGGTATACATCAGTGTTACAATTTACTCACTTCAAGGCAGAATACTGCCAACTGCTGTACCATGCTGGGGCAAAGCTTGGGGATGGCTGGCTGCCCCTTTGGGGTTACCTGTCCTGGCAATGCAGGAGGGGCACTGAGAATGAATTAAGGAATGGAAGAATAATTTGGAGTGATGGAGGATATTATATTATACTATTTCCCTCTTCTGAAGAAGAGGACTGCCTACTGCTTTTTTAAAATACTCAGCATCATCTTCTGTCATCAGAGTGGAAAAGGCAGACAAGACCAGGCTAAGATGTTAGCTTGATAGTATGAATCAATCAGAGCAGCAAAAGCAGGCACTCTTTC
>NW_009954185.1:9081118-9113377 GCF_000747805.2 Chaetura pelagica | reverse complement strand
CTTTCCAGGGGCCTGTGATACAGAACTTGAAATTCTTCCATCATAAACATTCCTTATGAATGTAAGAGGAGTTAAGTGCCTAAAGTGTGAATTTAGTCAGCAATTTAGACACATCCCACCCGCAGCTCAGCAGTGCTATTTTAATCAAACCACTAGATCAGAAAGCAAAGAAACGTGTGATTTTGGTACAAAGGCCCTTAACAACTTGACTATTTGTAACTTGCTTGAGGGTAGCATAAGCAACCAAGTTGCAGAGGGTATGTGGTCTATATTAAGTAGCAAGAAATAGATTTATGCTGCCACTGTGTTTTGAATATATTAGTATGTGTTTCAGTTTAAGTATTGCATCTGGAATCCAGGATCAAGCAGCAAATCCCCAGAACATTGTTTTTTTACAGATTTCTTGAGGAACAGAGGAGAAAAATAGTCTTGTGAAGTGACCCCTTTTATAAGAAATATGGTATAAAATGCCTTAGCAGCTTTTGTATGTGCTGTAGCTTATGGGTCATGCTGCAGTCTGGGGTAAAGCAGTATATTGGGTCAATATCCAGAGATTGTCCTGTTTGGTACATGTGTGTCACCGTGACCAAGTCCCAGGCACAGCTGGAGGGAGAAGGCCGAGGTTTGAGATTGATTATTACTGGCTTGTATTTAAAACACCAACCAAAATTTAGTTCCCACATCCTATTAGTGGCAGATTTCTCCTTGCATTCCTGAGAGCAGATTTGTTGTGTTGCTCTCACAACCAGGCAACATGTACGCACAGGCTGCGCTGCTTTTCTCCACCCACCACCCTGGGAGGAATGTACATAAAACCAAAAAATATATAAATAAGAGAAATCACAGATGATTTTCAGTTGGCTAAATCTCTTTATGTCTCCAAGCAGAACTACTAGAAAGTCACACAGTTCACATTCCCCTGCAGAATCTTTCCAACACCATTGAACAAAGGAATTTATTGACATTTTGATGTTTTATCTGTTAGATAAAATAAGAAGGCCATTAAGAAGTAGCAATATGTATCACCAGCATTATGTAGCATGAAAATTATTTAATAGAGGGCAGTAGGCTTTCCCTTTTAAAACAGTTTAGGAGGGATTCAGTAGTGACTCATTGCTAGAAACAGGGAGAGTCATCTAAAAATTAAGCATCGCTTTTTGAATGCATTGGTTTTGATGAAAACAATAGGAAAGAGGATGTAGGACCACAAGCTCTCAATACAAACATGTAGATTCCAGGTCGATGGGATCAGCTGTATTAAATTGGCAGCTCAATAATGAGTCAAAAACCAGCAAAAAATAAAACCTGAGCTGTGGGCTGTGCCTGCAGGGCCAGACACGGCAGCAGCGGGAGAGGTTGAGACAGTGCAGCTGCGTGGCTGTTGCTGAGGGCACAGGTGCTATGGGGGTGATGCTCACAGGGCAACAGACATTAGCAGTGTACCAAATACTTTCCACTGAGATGAAAAAAAAAAAGATGGAAGATCAATAAGCAGCTGAAATGGTTTTCCCACCACAGCTCACTGCCCATGTGACAGCAAGGAGCCATGTGCAGATCATAGGTGCTCGCATAAAGGCAAACACAGTTAAGGCAGCAGAAATAGCTTGAAAGTTCTGCCCTTGTCTCTCAGGAGGTGGAGGAATAAAATGCTGATTTTTAAAACAGAACTAAATAGGGAAATGTAGCAGGCCACAGCCACTTTTGAAAGCCAACAGTCTTACCAATCAAGAAACCACTCGCAAGTTAGTGTTTAGCATCTCTTAATCATAAAGCAGCAGTTAATACAAAACTGCTTTTGCAATAATAATTAAACATTTTTAATTACTGCTAAGTATATGAAAATGTATGTTGAGTCAAAAATCTTCACTTTGATGTTTTCCAGTGATCTGTGCACAGTGTCAGTGCACTTGACTTCATTTGGGCCTTGGGTTGTTTTCTTCTGCTGCAAAGGGAGTTGGCTTGGGAAAAGTCCTTCATGTTGCAATGGGTCTTGAGTAAATTCATCTGAGAGGCCAGGAGCTTGCTTTTGTTTCCAGCTGGTAGGAACAATGCAGTGAGTTTTCTAGAGAGAGCAGTTGGAACTTGATAGTGGTTCACCATCAAGTGGCCATGTGCAGCCCCCAGCATTAGAAAACACAGTCCCATGGTTTATTTAAAAGGAAAGGGCTTGTGCAAGGAGAGTATTGCCAGGGAAGGGGCACAGCCAGCCAATCCATACCCAAGACAGCTGCCAAATTTGCCCAGGGGCATCATGAGGCCATCAACAGAGGGTGATAGAGCTCTGGGACAGGCTGCCCAGGGAGGTTGTGGAAGCTCCTCTGGAGATACTCAAGACCCACCTAGATGCAGTCCTGTGTAATGTGCTTTAGGCAATCCTGCTTTAGCAGGGGGGTTGGACTAGATGATCTCCAGAGGTCCCTTCCAACTGACAATCCATGATTCCGTGACTGTTCCTGCAGGTACACTTGACTCCTGTCCCTGCTACCAGTTTGAAGTAAAGCCCTCTTGCAGGGATCGTTGTGCAAAAACCAATGTACATGGCATGTGTACTATGGGCTGAATCTCTTCTCTTGCCTGGGAGGTGCAGTTAGGGCTACAACAACGTGACAGGACCCCATACAGCTTAACACCCCAGGTGCCTGGGGTGCCCTCAGTCCATCTGGGAGTGCTCCAGAGTGCCAAGGAGAAACTTTGCATTTCCAAACAAGTGCTCATTTTTCAGATTCAGAGTGTAGCATCTTCTGTTAGTATGTCTGCTGCCTCTCCAAATGAGCAGTTACTGTGCTCTGGCTTTTGTTTCCCTCCGTGTTTCTCTGTGACAAAACATCTGAATCAGGATAAAGTAGGAAAATGTACCTGTGTCCTCCTTCCTGATGGCAACCATATACTGGTGAAATGTCAAACTCTGTTTAACACTTAGGAAGAATGCTTTGTAATGTTTTATCTCCACTGGTTCAACTTTTTATATTGGGATCCCATTTTCTAGCTTTCTTTTTTGTAACTGTTATCTCTTTGTTCTGGTATGCAACTTCTAAGGAGCCTTTTTAAAATAATAAAAAAATAATAGGGGGGAAAAAAAAAGGTTTATACAAAAAAAAAACCAAACATGACACCTTCAAGTAGCTTGTCAAATGGGCTGCATTAGGACCAAAGATGTAATGTCTTGTTTTCTTGCTTTAAAGGAATAGGGTATTGATCATCACTTCCACAGCCTCTCATTACAGGGAAAAGCTACAGATCTCCACTCTTCACTGGGGCTGGGCCAGACCTCCACTGAGCCAAGAGGGCTTGAGAGGAGGATGAGGCCTGTCCCTAGAAAACCAAATCCCAAATATCAGGACCAGGTATCACTTCAGGGCTGGACCTACAACCTCTACTCCATTTCAGTTCCTTTTCTCCTCAATGGAATAGCTAAACAGGGACAAAGTCAAGGAAAAAAAAAAAAAGAAAAAACAAACACGTTATATTTTGGCTTAATATCAGGAAAAACATGCAATTACATGAAGGTGGGACTTGATAACTGCTTTTTATGCTAGGAAGTGTGTAGGCAGGCAGTGAGACTTTAAACCGGTAACAGTTTTGGTGATGTATTACTTTAATTCTGCAGGGGAGTTGAAATCACTGAGTTTCCATGATAGGCTTGACTTTCTGCCATGTGTCCTGCCTCCATTTGACACTGTGTGGTGGAAGATCACCTGTATTCCTGTGGCCACGTGGACTGAGAATTGTGGGTCAGTCTGGGGTACTGCATGCACCCCCTCCTTGTACAGGGGAGGGAAGAGTGCAGTGATAGCAAGCTGTACAAGCAAACTCTTGAGTACCAGCCAAAAAAAAAAAAAGGGGGTTTCCTGAGGAAAAACTGATAACTAGAGACTCAGATAACAAATGACACACCACTTGTTGCACTGCTGCAGTCAGCAGGCAAAACACCTTCAGCCAAGATTCCGGGCTGCTGCATCACCAACGTTGCTCTTGTCCTGTTACACAGTGCAGATGGGGCTGTCTGGGTGCATGACAGCATGGGCCTTCTGGGCTCCCTGTACCTCTGACTTGGAAGTAATAGATTTTTCTGATTAAGAAGGTGAAAACCAGAAATCACACCTGCCACTAACGACCAGACTGGTTGAAGTTGTTGTTCCTGTGTAGCTCATAATGGTACATCATGTCCAGTCCTGCTGGAATTTATCCAGACCCTTACCCTGACTTCTCACAAGCTAGCTGGAGAGTGTGCATTTGCAACCACCAACAATGTCATCCTCATATTTTATGAAAAGGAATAAGTAAAGTAGTTGTCTGCCATGGTAGGGGGCTTGGCTCACATACCTAGGTTGCTTTTTTAATCCTCCATTCCTAATATCATTCCCCTTGAAATGAATGGGATGTTTAACTCGATTACACTGAGAGTATAAAACAAGGCTAATGTTGAGTGATTTTTGAAAATCCCTCACAATAATCAGAGATCCTATGGATCCATTGCCCGTTTTAGGCTGCTTTGTACTGATGCAATCAACCAAGTATAAGGTATAATGCCTTGGTTTTAAGAAACTGTCAAGCAATATATCCATAGATACAGATGGTACCCTCACAGCATTGTAAAGTTACTCAACTATGAAAGCACTATTTGTACAATAAGAAACTCTTGACTTTTGTATGGTTTAATGGTTTATACTGTTGATCAAAGATTGTTTGTATATTGAGCGATAAAAATGAGGTGTATATTATTCTTTTTAATTGTTTTTAATTTTTGGAGAACTTTTATTGTAATATACTGTTATATTGGGGGGGGGTGGGCAAGACAAATCAGTGGCTAGCTTGTAGGGTTTGTAGCCAAAGAACTCAGATTAAGGGTTCTTCATTGATGGATGTAGATTTTTTTCTGGTAAAAGTTGTCACCTTGGGGATTTATCCAGGGCTTAGTGAAGCTAATACCAAGACTCTTCCCTCTCTTCGAGGCTCTTCGGCTCTCTGCTTGGACAGTGCTGGAGTTCCATAATGTAAGCAATAACACAGCTAATACTTGTGCAATATGAAAGCCCAGGTGCTGCTTTTCAGGGCACTAATAAAAGCTGCTCTTTCAAATTGTAGGGCAGGTTCTCACTCTGCTTTTATGGTAATAGCAGAAGCAGAGTCAAAGAAATCTCTCAGAAACTCATCATTGTGACATGTGGCATATGAAACCATCCTGCTGGCCATTTCCAAGTTGCATAGCTATGAGCTGTGCAACATCACCACAGAACTCCCTCATAAAGAAAGGCAAAAGAAAGTCTTGACCAGAGTCACACTGGTGACTTAAGTTGTACTACACTTGGCAAAAAGAGAAATTCTGCAAAGCAAGTCAAACAAAGCCTCAGCATCCCCCCATGTTTTATTATCCAACTGGTGGAACATCTAGCAGACAAAGATTAAAGGAGTTACAGGGTATTCAGCATAACAGAGCAAAATACACTAGGTTGACTAATAGAGTAGAGGGGAGCTGGAAATGTCAGTAGACATTCAGCCTGGATAAGTCCCTACTATCACAGTTAGTAAATTAAATCATTTTTGTCTTTCTAGATGGAACTTTGTACACAGAAAAAAAGCCACTACAGCACCTTTCTCATTTTCATCTTTCCATCCAGCCCCCTCCAGTCCATAGGCTGCATGTTTTACCAGCTGAACCTATCTTATGCAGAAATGACATAGTCTTAATCTTCATATTACTGGTTCTCAGAAATGTCTAATGCCTACTAATGCATGGTATTTTTATTTTAATAAAAGTAATTAATAAATCTTTGCTGTTCTGGCACATAATTCTGGCCCACTCCCTCCTCTCCCTTTAGTGATCAGCTGGCTTGGAAAGATTCTATATAAATTAGCATTTATATTATGAAGAATAATAGTATTAATATCAAGAAGGAAACTGAAATACATAATATACATCCACACACCTCCTCTGTGAAGATCAGAAAAAAACCCTACTGATTCAGAAGTCTTTATCATACAGGAAACTGCTGCTCTCCATATTTCACAGATAGGAGAGAGCAATGCTTCTGCACTTACCCCAGAGAAGTGGGGACACTGATGGGGCTAAATCCCACCGTCAATGCACCAAAAGAGAAAATTTAAATTAAGAATGCTATAGGTATCAAAAAGAAGGGTATTTGGGAAGGACAAGCATTCAGAAATTCCACTGAGCTCAGTATGGCCAACTTCAAATAAACATTAGGATTGACAAAAGGCTGCAAAGAGGAGAAGGCAGCCAAAGAAACACAGCTGCAGTTTAACCCCCCCCCATCTGCCTACACATGGTATGGTAGGTTAAGATAGAATCACAGAATCATTAAGGTTGAAAGGGACCTTAAGGATCATCAAGTTCCAACCCCCCTGCCATGAGCAGGGAACCCAACCACTAGACCAGGTTGCACAAAACCTCGTCCAACCTGGCCTTAAAAACCTCCTGGAATGGGGCATCAGCAACCTCCCTGGGCAACCCATTCCAGTTCCTCACCACCCTCAGAGTGAAGAATTTCTTCCTAATATGTACCCTAAATCTCCCCTCTCTCAGTTTAAAACCATTACCCCTTGTCCTATCACTAACTTCTCTGATGAAAAGACCCTGCCTGCTAAGTTAAAGAAAACTGCTATTCAAGAGATATGAGGGGAATACAATACTCTTTCATGTGCTCTGTCATCATGGGCACCAGCACTAAGCAAGCATCACCCTTCAGTGCTCCTGAGCTCAACTCAGGAAAGCAACAAAACAGGCCTCTAGGGAACTAAACGGAATGCACGGTAATTGCATCAGATCACACAAGAAGCTTCCAAGATGGCCATTAAAAGCCTCTGAGGACGCCCACAGCCATAGTCAGTCCACCTTACCACGGCACCTGAGACAGACTTACATGCCAACAACAGCACTGGACATGGACGAGCATCACCATTGATTTTTGGGGCAATCACATTTTAGCAGCAAGTGGGCACAGCTGGCTTTGCTCATTCCTGCCCTAAGGCTGCCACCTGGGGCAACCTTTCTGCAGCAGCATTTGACAAGTGGCATTTGTACTGGGCAGGAGTCTGGGAGACCTTGCAATTACCAAAGGCAGGTGCTGGGCATTGCAGAGAAGGTGACTCAACCCACTTAAAGTCACATTGTTTGCTGGCAGAGACAGGCTCAGCTCCTGTGTCAGCAGCCCCCTCCTGGGTCAGGCCATGGCAGACCCCCCAGAGGGGTACCACTGGCACAGCAGGCCCTAAGGGACGTGTCCTGCTTAGGGTGCTCAGTGAGGTGAGTGGTCTTGCTCCCTGCCCACAGGGTGAGGTGCCCCGCTTAGAGCCCACCAGGAGGTACATCTGGGGGAGCAGGCCCCCAGCCCCACAATGTGGGGGTTTGTTGCTGTTTAGCAGAAAGAGGAGGTGAAACTACAGATCTGGTGGTGCTTTAAATTGCCCATTGGGAATTGAACTCACTCTTAATAAGCACCATCTGTGTGAAGTTCAACACCAGAGCTCTTGTTGCAGAAAGCCTTTTACTTTCAAACCCATTTTGTTTCTAAAGAGAGCAGGAGGGATGTTATTTAATTTAATTTAATTTTTATTTAATTTTATTTAAACCCAGAGACTGCTGCTTTCAGCAAGTTACAGCTCCATGAAACTGAACTAGCTCAGAAATAGCACAGTGTTTGTCATCTTGATTCATTATTGTATGGGCTGGTTTGCACTTTCTTTTTTCCTCTTCTTTTTTTGGGGGGCACAGACTTATGGATTTCACTAGACTTCACTGGACACAGTGAGTCCCAGGAGTGATGATGCTATAAGAGGTGGTTATTCTTGTCCCACAGGCAGCTTTTTTTTAGCAGAATTTGTACGGGCCCTCATTTAGCAAACCAAGGTGCAGCTAATAAAGGTCACAGTTGGTTGTATAGGTTTCCATCTAACTCCTGGAGCCTGTTAAATCATGAAAAGTAGAGGACCTGCATGACTTCAACACTTGTGGATAGGAAGTACAGCAACGTGTGACCTCTACCACTGCTTGTAGAGACCAGGCCATGGGAGGTCAAACCAAGCTGGGTTTAGGCTTAAACAAAAGGAGGGTGCAGCTCTGGCACAGCCCAGTGGGGAGGACCTGCCACGGGGCAGTCGTAGAAAGCACATGGAGCTATTTGAAATTTGCAAAAGGAAACCAAGTCTGCAGGGCTTCTGGTGCTGGTGGGTACCCCATGCTTGGTGCTTCGTGCCTGGCCAGCAGGGCTGCTGCAGGGACCCTTGCTTCTGAGAGAAGCAGAAGGCAAGCTAACAGTGCCCTCTCTTGAAAGAGAAAGAAATCCTGTCCACAACGTACATGACTCTAAAATAGGTCTCCCAGCAAACAGAGCAGAAAAAAATGAGATTGCATGGGCGATTTATTTGCCAGTCCATTTGGAGTACAGGTTCATGGTACATTTCATCCAGCCTACGTACAAGAGGCAGCTGGAAAAGGTTGCCACACTGATCTGATGGAAAATTAATCCTTCTCTTTGGCAGTTTAGTTTTAATAGACTTGCAATGCAATGGTGTGCATAATAGAGCTGATGTCTGACAAGTCAACGTCCATCTGAAGGACACAACTGTATCCTTTGGTGACAAATGTACAAGTGACAAGCTTGTAACATGTGACATCCTCCTACCCTCAGAAGCTCTTGTACATGTTCCTGTAAAGCACTGTGTTTCCCTAATGCTCAGTTATTGAGTTTTTCATGCCTTGTAGAGACAAGCAATATTGTGCAGATGATGCTGTGAAGAGTCTCAAAATAATGCAAATAAGCTGTGCCAGGACAAAGAGATTTCGGTTCAATTTTGGTTCATTGATCATTAACCTGGTCTTGAGGAGAAGTCTTTATCCAGCCTTTCTGTTTCATATGAGGATGTTCCAGCTTAGATTTATCCCACTGCAGAAATAAAACCAGCTATTTTCATTGAATGTTGCTTTTTGAAAAGTCATGGTCTTGCCTAATGCAAATAATTTTTCCATATACTTAAAAAAAATTAGTATATTGGTCCCTGGGTCTTACTAGTGCAAGATTATTTCTTGTAATTGTTTTATTCTTTCAGAATCCAGTGGAAATCTGCGTAAAAAAAAATCTGGCCACTCTGTGTTTTGCTTGTGAATAATGATGCTGGAATAGACTTGTCAACAGGTAAGGCTTTACACTGTTCTGAGGTTTTGAGTGCCAAGCCAACAAACCTGACTTCCACCAGACATCAGTTCTGTAGGTGGGCAAAAGTAGCAAAATGCATGTGTTCCAAACATGTTCCTGGGAGAACCAGTGATCTATAGATGATCAACAAAATGTGATTAGGCCACAGTTGTTAGAGGTAGCACTGATCCCAAATTCATCTTTGTAAGCATCCTTGTCAGGGTGCTAATTGCATTGGCTTTTCTAATACTTCCCTTCAGTAGAAGCTGGTTCAGACCAATAGGTCACTTCTCCCAGGGGCACAACTCTGACTGGGAAGCTTGAAGTAATTATTTAGCCAGAGATGAGCCCATTCAAACACTGGTAGCTGGCCCAGGTGGGAGGATTTCCACCAGGCTGGTTGCAGGAGGAAGCTGGAAGCAGAAGGCAGGATGGAGATGGCACATTCAGACCAACCAAAGTAATCCTGCAGAGGCCTCCATGCTGGGCTTCATGGCATGTGACACAAATTTAGCCTCACAAGGACCCTGGGAGGTAGGAAAGCACATTACACACAGGTAGGGAAGAGAGAAAAAGAAAAGCAAACTGGGCTAGTGTGGGATGGCCTAAGGGAGCAAATGGGGTGGTGGGGCTGCACAAAGGGCTGTCAGGGTGAAGAATAATAACATCTTTCTTAGGGACAGAAAGAAAACTGGGAGGAGGGATGAGCTAAGAAAAGACATGTCACAGGCTTCTTGATTGGCTTGAGAAAACTGGCATATTATTTAAATTAAATCTGCATCAAAATTTGGTCACTGTTGTTGAGTGTATTAAGGCACCCACCCACCATTTTATAAGTTATTATCTAAACCCCATATGTTATTGTGTTTTGTGGCAAAGGTTTGAGGCCCCTGGAAATGCTTTTGACAGGATTAGGTGGATTTGCTCTTCAGATGGTATTTTGGACTTGTTTCCTTCAGTAGAGGAGGATGTAGCAAGTGGCATTTTGGGAAGTGTCTATAGTCCCCACCTGGGAGTGTAGGAAGAGACAGGGCTGTAGGAAGAGACAGCTTGGAGGAAGTACCTATAGAAGTCAGTTTTTGAGCCCATGTTTAAAACTTCAGCTGAGATGATGGCAGCCTTTTCTAGATCTCCTTTAATACAGGGGCAGTGCAATTTCACAAGCATTAGCTCTGTAGCTGAACTACATACAGGTTGCAGGTTGTTTTGTGTCCTGCATGTCTCGTAGCAAGGTTTCATAGGTACCCAGTTCAGTCAAGTCCCTTTGAAATCAACCTGTTAGATTTTGCATGGAAAAGATAATCCCTGTATGAAGCATGACTTCTGCAAAGAGATGTTGGATATGTGGCTTTCTGGGCTAAACTGTTTGTGGACAGAGAGGTTTGCTCAGCAGGTAAAAGAGGGCACAGGCATGTATATATCCTTTTGCAGGATGCAATTGCCTATTTTGCAAGCCTACCAGCTGCTTACTCAGAGAATGTATTACCTCAAAGTGTCTTAAATGGTCTTAGAGTTGGCATTTCATCCTGAATGCTGTATTACTGAGTGTTGAGGTTGTAATTAAAAATATTTGCTCAGAAAACTTCCTTGGGTGAAAGACTGTTATTCTATTAACATCCATTGCAAACTAATTTAATGACCACACATTACATTTATGTTTTCTCACATAAAGAAACACCAAAAAAATACCCAGAGGCTATTGGGAAATTAATAAATAGGTTCATTACAAACAGATTTACCCCACGAGGTAAACATGAGCTCTTTCTCACACACTTTGCTTGAGCACATACTTACAGCCACTTGTAGACAAAAGATATTTTTTTATAGAGACCTTTGGTCTGATGACATCCAGCCAGAGTTTTAATAATCCTGATGGAAACTAGAGGGCAAGCCTGGCCCCAGCCACCCTTGAAACTGGCAGTTCTCTCCCATTAACTGAGCAGAAGAGGAATTCCCTGATGCTGGAGCTGCTTCAGCTCTCCAGGGGGGGGAGGATAAAGCAATGGGGCCCTAGAGGAGCCCTGCTGATCTACAGCCACTGACCCAGCAGTGCTTTCTATGAGTTTATGAATTTATGGCTTGTCCTCTACTATGTTGACTGTGATTTTTGCCTTGAAATATGTAATAGGGACAGTCTTTATATTGAAAACATAAATATGGAGAGAGCAACTGCTTACCCACAGGCAGTGAGAAATCAGTGCCTGATAAACTTGTAGTGATAATTTATAACATAATTTCAAGAAAAAGAGGGAGAATTATTTATGTGATATAAATGCCTTCCCTCCAACATGATATTACTCTACAATAAATATTTTAACACATGTTGGGCTAAAGAGGCCTCTTGACTGTATATTTGCTCTTTGCTGGGCAAGTGCATTTTTTTGCTGGCAGAATAATATGAGCTAATTTTATTGAATATGAAAATATAGTAAGTTGTGTGATGAAGGTGGCTGCTGTTTGCCTTGTTCCATGCTTCAGTTCCTGTGGAAGTGTATAGCAGACGAAGAACAATCTAATGAGTCTAATGAAGACAATGGGAAGTTTCCTAACCAAAAGAGCAGAAAGCTCTGAGAATTAAAACTCAAAGCCTGCTGTTGCTGCTGAGCTCTTGTGCTTAAATGAATAAGATGCATGAGCACAGGCTGTTTAGCACTTGGCACTTTAAATATTGTCATTTTGTATGGGATTGCATGGAGAGGTTTTGTCAAACTTGCCCGTGGCAAAGCTGCTGTCACATCTTTTCTGTCTTGCCAAGGCAGGATGTATTATGCTAAAGCAGAAGGTCAGTGTGGGTTGCTTTTGTGGATGAGAAGAGTTAGCCTGATAGATCTTGTTCAATAAGCTTCATTCCCTTGGTTGCAAGGTTAGGTTTCTGTTGCTTGTTGAAGCCAAGGAGAAACTCTGATGGATTTTATGGTGACAGACAGCAAAGTTCTTCCCATCTGGCCCACAGTAGTGGTGGACAACCTGGTGCTTCAGCCCAGCCTCCTCCAGCACCACCTGGCACCCTCAGCCCTGCTGGGCCCTGGGAGAAGTGGCAGCATAAGGAAAGGCAGCAGCAGGTACACCAACAAAGCCAGGTGGGTGAACTAGCCACTGAAAATCTGGCAGCAAGCTGTATTCATAGCAAACCACTTCAGTGCAGCATGCAAAACAAAGCTGTCAGAAATCCCACCTTTAAAGTAATCAGCAAGCTTAGCATATAAAAAAAAAAAAAAGGCACTTTTAATCTTCAAAGTCCTTCCCAAGCATTCATTAATTAACCTTCCACTTCTTAGTACTGCAGCTATCGTGGGAATGGCCTCAGGGGAAGGTGGGTGAACTAGCCACTGAAAATCTGGCAGCAAGCTGTATTCATAGCAAACCACTTCAGTGCAGCATGCAAAACAAAGCTGTCAGAAATCCCACCTTTAAAGTAACAGCAAGCTTAGCATTTAAAAAAAAAAAAAAAGGCACTTTTAATCTTCAAAGTCCTTCCCAAGCATTCATTAATTAACCTTCCACTTCTTAGTACTGCAGCTATCGTGGGAATGGCCTCAGGGGAAACAGTAGTAAAGGTTCTAAATATTCCTTTTAAGATGTTGCTTGAAGCATAGATTCCTTCTTTTGTTTTAACTCACCACTGAATGCAAAGCACTTCTATAAATACTTCAAATAGCACTAACAATGCCATTGAAATGTATATCTGTGGATGCAACCTGTGTAATAAACTTATGCATCATTTATGTCCCTCTTAAGTCTTTAAAACATGGCACATTGGCCCTCTCTGCTGGAGAGAACCTTTCAAGGTGGGTCTATGAAGACTTGCAGATGTGACTAACTTTGTCAAGCAGCCCCACAGAAGCTTGGTGAAGCTGTTCTCAGTGTCATTTAAGCATGCAACATTTGCATGAGCAAAGCCATACTGGGTATAGCCTGGCAGTTTGGATCATTACTCTTGTTGGTGTAGACAGGCCTTTAACACACAGGTAGGTCCTTCTGCTGTTCCTACTCTCACTTGTATTTTTCAGGATATCCTTTACATCCTGGGGAGGCAACTTTGTGGCTTACTTGGAGACCCAAGCTAGAGCTTGTCCCAAGAATCTTCATGGCAGAGTTTGCTGTCATGCCACGGATGAGAGCATCAATCACTTGTGTGTGGTATAAAAGCTGAGTTCCACTCATTAGCTAATGATTGGAATCCAAAATGTAAAACTGTAGTAAAATCTGTATTTTTAAATTACACAATTGTGTATATATTTCCTCTTACATTTATGGACATTTAAAAAAAAATAATTGTGTGGCATAATCTGAATGCCCTTATGAAATCTCAGAGAAATAGACTTCTAAGTGTGTGGGTCTCTTTTATGATGGGGTTTTAAATAACAAGATCACTTAGAACCCAGTTCTTCCAAGTACACATACACTTAGACATTTAGACAGTCCTCTAGCAGATGGATTGCCATCTGATTCCCACTACTTAAAAATGTGCTCCTGCTTCATTTATGGAAACTTCTCCTTACCCCCTCATAAAACTTAAGCTGTTTTAGGCAAGTGGCCATAAAGTTTCATTTCCCATCATTGGCAGCAGTAAGGTCTGAAAATCCTCCTAAAAGCAAATACTGGGTAATGTTTTCATAGAAGGTGTTTCATCCTGCTCTGAACTGAGCTCTAGATGATTTACAACTTTCTCCAAGATTTGTTGCCTGATGAACTTGTGACTGCTTTAGCATCACACAGCTTTTCTGAAGACTATATTGCTTAGTTCATTTCAAATGCAAATTTTTAAAGGCTCTGCCATGATAGACTCCCTGCATGTCTTCAGTTTTGGAGCTCCAGCAGTGACAAGCATGACAACGACAAAGCAGCCATCACTGACAATTAAACAAGAGCAGCAGAATTTGCTATTTACTAATCCAGTTGCAATTTTTAGCAACTTCTTTGAGCATGGTTTGCTAACAGTGTTGGAAACAAAGCAGAGTTGTCAAAATGGGATATGACCTTTTCAGTTTTGCGGTGTGGAAATGGTTCCAAGACACGATAAAACACCAAATGGGCTACTATAAATGGGATTTTTATCTTTAACTTTTCTGAGGGAAGGAGGGTACATACATCTGTTGATACAGATGAAAGCTTTTAGGCAGGCCTGCACAGAGGGACCTCAAAGTTCATTATATTCACTTACTGAAAAGTTTTCACTGAAGCTTTCTTCTCAGCTTCACACAAGGCAACCTTCACATCTTTTACTTCTTTCAGGCACATAACTATTGTTTGTTTGATTCATACAAAGGGTTTCCTGATCCTTCAGGGAAACTTATCATCAGGAAGTTCAAAGAGACCTTGACATGAGTTCATGGTACACAGCTGAAGGGCACCTCCTCACCTTTTACAAACCCACAGTACCTCTTCCTTCTACAAAGCTCTGCAGGACTACTGAAGCTTCTAGGCTACCAGCACATTTTTCCTGTGACAGTTGTTTTCCAACAGTAGGACCCTTTTGCCCAACTTAAGTCTTGGCCTGGAAGTTACCAGTGCTAACAGATACCAGATGGGTATCTGAGTGTATTTGACATTAAAGTTCCTGACCCTGACGTGCTTTTAAAAAAACTTCCAGGTGTTGAATGAGTCCATGTAAATTTTGATTCACTGTTTCAAAATTGCAGAGCTGCTGTTTCAGAAAGTTAGGTATGTACCAAAGGTTATGTTATTTCCCACGGTGCCAGAAGGAGCAAGATACAGCAAAGCTCAGAGCCCCACCCTCAGTCTTTCCTCTAAGCATTAGGCACTGTGTTACCAGATTAGACTGGCACAAGCACTGTGTTTGCTGCTATCTCATCAGCTTCATAATCTCATGTTAGCTACATTATCATCTGGGAGTTGTTTGTGTCTGTTGTTGTTTGTTGTTTGTTTTTTTAAAGCCCTGTCTTGCCCCTGCTCTTCCAGTCCTTGAAGAGGTAGGTGAATCCTTGCTGTCCTCAGAGCATTTCTCAGTAGCACACACAGCATGCACAGCTCCACATGGCAGAGACAGCCCACTCAGGAAGCAAACAATTTGGGGAAAAAATAAAATCACTGCTAATTCTGAAAAAATGAAGGCTCAATAGTAAGAGATGAGGTTAGATAAGCTTCTTAAGAGCTTACCTTTTTAATCTGTTGAGGACACTTTATCTGGCTATTTACCGATAACTAGAAACCACAGAGCATTTCCTTATTATTTTTTTGTAAACCCTCCATCTGTTTATATTCAAAAGCACAGATAGAAAGTAATAAAAATATTCACAGAGAGATCTGGTAGGGGACTAAGTTGGATTTCTAAATTAGTGGTAGATGGCTGCTTTGAATTAGGGTTTGCTGAAAGCTGTCTTCTGACGACTGTTTGACGTATGTGAAGTAGGGAGATGGAGCCAGTTTAATTGTTGGAGTAAAATGCTAACATCACCAAAATGTTGGATCTAATCATCATTAAGAGAGACCTGCCTGTTTATCCTAGGAAGTAGCCCTAGGAGACCTCAGTACCACAGAAGCTTGCAGTGTCTGATTGTACCTGAACATGAAAGACTTCAGCTTCTGTAGCTACCAGAAGATAAGTTTCTGTGAGCATTAAGATCAAGACATGATCAAGAAAATATACTGATTATGCACACATTCTAGGCTGGGAATGGAGACATCAATCCTCTCTTTCCTTTTTCCCACCCTGCTTTTGACTCAGAAATATCTGAAGCGGTGTGAGGAAACATCTCTGGTGAGAGATGCACATCTCTCCTCCCCATCCCACCTCGCCAGGGCTGGGCTGCTATATCTGCACCACTCATGCCAGCAACATGACTTGTCCTCTTGTTCCACTTGACACCTGATCGGACTCATCACATCTGAAACAGATCGGTGTAATGCTAAAAAAACACCTTCTGCATCCATTATCATATTCCTTGAGCAAGAAATGCCTCTCTGGGAATGTCCCAGAGGCTTTTCACTTTTCTCTCACTTCACTCTCATCACTCATTTGTGTTACCTGATGTAGGAAACTGTTCTTCCCCACGTAAGTCTAAACAAGATGCCTTTTGAGGCAGCCAAGGCCTTCTGCTGATGACACCCAGCTAAGGGACCAAACCCAGGGCTGCTGCTCAAGGACAAACGAAAGCAAAACAACAGGTGTGGTACAAGACAGGAAGGGTGGGTAGCAAGTTATGAGTTGCCCCTAATAGTTACCGCCCTAACCTGGGGCTCAGGGATGCCAGTTGGCTCTGGAGATCAGGATGTTCCTGCACTCTGGGGGTGACACTGACTGGACAGGGGGTCACTGGGGTGTAAAGGCAACAGGTTCAGCGGGTGAGAGAGCGAAAATCGTACAACCCCCTGTTGCCCTCCCACGGTTCCCTCCCCATCCTTGCCACCTCTTCAAGGAGGACTGTCATGGGGCTTGCCCTCCTCCCTCTCCTTTGAACCACAACCCTCTCTCAGAGACAACATCCAACCTCCGCTCTAAAACATGGTCCCGCAGTGGCTGTTCCTGTGTGAGAGGAAAGTGCCACGTCTGCCCTCAGGTTCATTTAAAAACCCCTCCATTTTGGGGGGGAAGTCACAGAAACACCTGACAGCCTCTAGCCTCTGTGACGGCATCAGCTCACGACACCTGACCAAAGAACTCCTGGCCAAGACAGGGGAATTTGCCCTGGCCTAAGCTAGGAAAAGGTAGGGGTTTTTAACTCTTTTTTCCCCTCATGTGTCTCCTTCAGGTCCTCAGTCTACTTGCTCCTTAGGCCCCAGCCACCACCTTCAGGGACCCTGTACCCTCTTCCCACCTTTCCTTCACCTTCTCAAAACACCTGCCAGCCTTCTCTGCTCTGGCCCTCAGAGCTGTACTCCTCTGCATTAACACCTACCCCAGGTCTGACACAGCCACAGGGCATCTTGCTGAGGAGGAAGGTCTCATAACCAAAACCTGTAGCTGTCTCCACTCTGTCAGTCACTGAATTCTTAAAGGTGATGCTGCTTTCTGCCCCTCAGGGTTGCTGTTGTTTGAAATATTATGATTATGATTATTATTATTATTGTTAGTTTTTTGGTGTGTTTTTCCTATGGAAACCTGATAGCTTAACTTACTGAAGTGCTCTGCAGCCTGATGCCTGTGATTTATTCTGCTTCCCTAATGGTTTAATTCCACATCTGTTGTCCTTGATTTGTCAAGAAGAAACAGTAATTGGAACGGGAGTCACAGTGGCTGCTTTGGATCAATTTATACAAGGATTCCCTACAGTCTTCAGTGGGCCACAGGTTTTCTCTTTTCTGGCTGCATTATTTTTTTTTTCAGTGTCTGCCAAGAATGCTTATTTTTGTTGAAATTTCCAGCAAGAATAGCTCAGCTGTTTGGAACAGCAATGTTGTGTCAGAGGTGAAGAGAAGAATGAAAGGCACCTTGTGAGTAAAAACAATCTCATGCATTTAACAGCCCTGAAAAGCAAAGCAGTTACCTACTGAACCAGGCTGCCCTCAGCAAGTGTGCTTTTGGGTAGCACAAGAAAAACTGATGCTGAGTGAGCAAATTCTGCTGTTTTAGGAGGCAGTGCAGGTCAGAAATCTTTCACTGCACCAGGCTAGATGCAACATTTCCTGGGCTGTGAAGGGTTCCTGGGCATGGAGGGTTGCTGGGAAATCTCCAGCCTTTGCAAGGCAAAGAGCTTCTCTCAGAATTCTACCCAAGTAAGTGCTGATTCAAAGATATCACCCATTAACATCGCTGTGCAAAGTCTAAAGTGGGTCATCCACCACACATGGCTGCTGCTTGGAGGGCTCCTGGAGCACAGATGTGTCCCCTCAGACTAAGTCAGGTGAGACATCACTGCTCTTTAGAGTCTGGACACCTTAGGGTGCTTTCTGGTGGGTTGAGCCCAGTGTAAATGAGATGAACTGGACTATCAGAAAAATGTTTTTGTTCAAGTTTAGTGGTTTTACGAAAGTAGAGCCCTAATTCTGTTCATGCTCAAATAACTGAAGTCTAAGATGGTACAAGTGCAGTATTTCATAGCTGTCTAATGGAGGCAGTACCAAGGCGGGTCAACATGCAACATCTGGCAACCACTGAATGCTTTCAACTGGGAAAATGCTGAGGAGTCCCAGGTAGCTTCTATACTGTATTTCTCTATTTCCAGAGTGCACTTGGCCTTTGCATGAAGGCAGAGAAAGAAGGATGAAAGGAGCATTCCCTTAGTTTTTCAAACTTCCCCTAAAAGCAGCAGCTACACTGGGAGCAGCCTTAGTGCTTTGTGATCTCATCAGTTGATCAGTGCATGAAATGGTTTTGCTGCAAAGCCATCAGTATTGTATCTCATACACTTGTAAGCCTCCAAAAAAACATTTCCTGGTGCTCTCCCAGTCTACAGACCTCTCCTAAACCTTGTTTCTCCTATGTGGGAGACTTCCTATCCCCGGACCTCACAGCCTCAGCTCTGCCAAGCACCAAAGACAAAATGGTCTTTCAGCTCTTTTAGCCATCCTTGGCTCCAAATAGTCCCAATAATGCCCTCTATGTTCTAGTTCTCTCACAGCAGCCCAACACCAACCATCACCGTTTCAAAGTAAAGACTTGGCAGTATTCGTGATAAGCAAACGAATGTACCTGAAAAGCCCAAATGCTACAGCAAATGAGCACTTGAAACTTAAGAAAAATGAGAATTATTAAATGGGTATATTTGCATGGTGCAAAAAACAAGGTGTTAGTCTATGGTAAGATGTCTGTTTAGCATATGGTTCCTTGGTAAGATAAACGTCACAAGCTTAAGTGGTAGTAATGTTATCAAAAAGGAAATTTTCCTTCTCTATGACAATGTATTCCCAAGGATCCCTGTGAAATTGCACATTTTTCTGACCAATGCTATTTTGGACTATGTTCAAGTAACATAGTTGAGCTTTGGCAAGATTTGCAATGAAACTCAGATCTGCCCATCTTTAGGTTAGAAAATGCTCAGAACCAAACACCAAATTACAAAATGTGCTTCACTCAGATACCTTTTCTTAGTTTGAACATGATGCTGCCATGCAGTGTGGTGATGGTAGAATATATTAGGGCATCAGTAAACATCCACTTGAATACTGTGTGTAAAAAAAACAAACAATAAACACATTTGGCAAGCAGAACACATCTGACAATTCCATTAAAACACAAAATGTAAGCTGTTCTCTTCCTGTACTTCAGCAAACTCCTGTCTTGAAGAAAGATGTAGTGAATATGTGTATTCCCTACTACCCTATATAACCAGTAAGTCCATTTGGTCCAGGCTTGAACACAAAACATACTCCCAGGTGATGTGCCTGTGATTCTTTTGCATCCTGAGGCTTTTGGCAAGAATATCTGCAAAAAAGGTTAAACTCAAAAGAGACTCACAATACCTGAGGCGGTGGGTTTCCAAGCCTTGATCAACTAGAAAAAAAAGGCAAGCATTTATTTTTTCAGGGAGAGAAAAAAGAACGGAGAGAGGTCATTTAAGCAATGCAAACTCCACAGATACTAAGAATAGCAAAAACCCAACACTGACAAGCCAGGAGGCAGCAGGCAGAAAATATCACATCGCTAATGTTGTTAGCAGAACCAAAATAGCACAGGAATGAATTTCCACTGAATGCAAAATGAAATCTGGGGTTTATATAGACTGTAACCAGCTTTAGCAAACAGTGAACTCTGATCAGTCACCACTAATAGCTGTTTGGTATTGTTCAGAAAGAATGGTTCCTGTAAAAGTAATGTGATGTCTTTGATAAGGGAGGGTTTGTAACTCATGTCAGTCTTTTCGACAAGAGGCAGATTTTTTGGAGAATGAATGTCCATTTTCCATATTTTACTTGATCCTGTAAACTCTGGAATTGCCACAGCACATCCACAATTTTTAGTTTTGTTTTGTTTTTTTATGAATGTGTCTATTGAGAGGCAAAACAAGCTGGTTTTCTTGTTGCCGCAACGTCCTTCGGCTTTGACCATGGACGAAGTGCATCACAAGGATGTCTGTGTGCCCATTTAGCTCACTCTTGAGATGGCTATGGGCTTCCTACCAGGTGTGGACTTCATTAATGCCATCAAGATACTATGTGTAAAATGCACATTTAAACTACCATGAAGTTAATGTATTTTTTTTTATTTAGAAGAGGAGTAATGCACATACATTTCTGTTGGTATATTGAAGCAGTGATAAAAGCCAAAATACCTACACATAAGGACTGAGTCAATTGAATAGTACTTAGAGAGAAAAGCAAGCCAGGCTGTCTTTATAAAATATGCTATAATTCAAAGTTAATTCTCCAGTAGCTGCAGAAATCACTGTGTGATGCTCTTTGGTTTGCAGTACTTAGGAAGACTGATGCACTATTTTAGCCATAGAAATCTGGATCTCAGAGTTTCATTGGTAAAACCTAGAAGCAAAGAAAGAAGTCATGAAAAAAAATCTTACTACATCAAAAAACATTAAAACTTTTGAGTCTTTCCAGTTCTGGCTCACAATACTTTGACTGTCAGTGAAATCAGGAAAGTGGATAGATATATATAGATATATGGTATTAGCTTGTTATTTAGCTGGTCTTACACAGGCATCTATTCAGAATGTACTGTGCTGATTTCAAGATTAAAACTTAATTTTAATTTTAGTCAAGTGACCTCCAAAAACTTCCTACAGCTAGGAAAGCACAAACCAGATTCTAAATTGCTTTGCTTTTAATGGAGAGAATTGTTTAATTAAATCTCTGCCAAAAAGATTGTACAGCTTATAGGCAAATTTTAATCATTGGTGATGAAAAAAAAATAAAGCCACACTCAATTCTTAAATACCATATTGAGTTTTTAGTAGGATGTAGTTGCCAAACCACTGTCCATGATATTTGAAAACTTATGGCAGTCAGGTCCTGGTGACTGGAAGAAAGGACATGTTATGCCCATATTTTAAAAAGGTAGAAAGGAGGACCCTGGGAACTACTGACCTGTCAGCCTCACCTCTGTGCCTGGGAAGATCATAGAATAGATCCTCCTAGAAGACATAAGGCATGTGGAGGACAAGGAGGTGATCCAGGACAGCCAGCACGGCTTTACTAGGGGCAAACTCTGCCTGACCAAGCTAGTGCCTTTCTACAATGAAGTGACTACATCAGTTGACCAGGTTAACCTCATGAGGTTCAACAAGGCCAAGTGCAGGGTCCTGCACCTGGGCTGAGGTAACCCAAGATATGAATACAGGCTGGGGCAGGGCACACTTGAGAGCAGCCCGGTGGGAAAAGACCTGGGGGTAATAGTGGATCCAAAGCTGGACATGAGCCGGCAATGTGCAGCTGCAACCCAGAAGGCCAACTCCATCCTGGGCTGTATCAAAATAAGTGTGGCCAGCAGATTGAGAGAGGTGATTCTGCCCCTCTACTCTGCCCTGGTGAAACTTCACCTAGAATACCGTGTCCAGCTCTGGTGCCCCCAGCACAAGAAAGATGTGGACCTGTTGGAACGTGTCCAGAGAAGGGTCATGAAAATGATCCGAGGGCTGGAGCACCTCACATATGAAGATGTGCTGAGGAGTTGGGGTTGTTCAGTCTGAAAAAGAGAAGACTCTGGGGGGACCTCATAGTGGCCTTCCAGTACCTGAAGGGGCTAGAGGAAAGCTGGGGAGGGTGTTTGGGGAGGGCTTGCAGTGAGAGGACAAGGGGTAATGGTTTTAAGCTGAAAGAAGAGAGATTTAGGTTAGAGATCAGGCATAAATTCTTCAGTGTAAGGGTGGTGAGACACTGGAACAGGCTGCCCAGGGATGTTGTGGGGGCTCCATCCCTGGAGGTGTTCAAGGGCAGGTTGGATGGGGCTCTGAGCAGCCTGTCCTAGTGGGAGGTGTCCCTGCCCATGCAGAGGAGTTGGAACTCAGGGATCTTTAATGTCCCTTCCAACTAAAAAAATTCTGTGATTCTTTGAGTTTTTCAGGCTTTGCAAATTATCAATGTCCTCTTGTTACAAAGTCTTCCTTCTCTGCAGCACTCCTGGTATAAGAAATGCTCTTTGATAGATAAATAGGGATGCTTACACTGTTTCAGTTTGCGTTCTTAGAGTAGACATCTGTTCATTTCAATAGCTCCTGATACGAGAAGATAGGCAGATCGTGTTCTCCGGACAAGGAACTGTTGGGTATTGATTACATCTCTAACCATCTTTGAGAAAAATGTGAGCATAACTAGCTGTAGCACAAGCTACCTCATCATCTAGAAGTGCAATAATAAATACCCTAGATACAGAAAATAGAGATCGGATCTTTGCATATTAACCTTGCTCTGTTGAGGTGCTTAAAGCTACAGATTAAAAGGCTTTTTCTTGAATTTTAATCTTAGTCATTAACAGGTGAAGGCTTGTTTGTAATGCAGTAAGAATACCCAAAGCTTAAAAGAAGCACTCTGCATAAATCCTCCCTTTGTAGAGAAGTAAAATGTTAGGCCTTTGTCTATTTTGTTGCTGATTGTTGAGATCTTCTGAGGCATCACTAGCAGAAGAGCCAGCTCATTCTGTCCTTAATTAAGACACCATGTCTTCTTTCTTGACAGGAGCAAAGTTTTATTGTTACTTCCTCTAAGCAAAAAAGCTTTTTAAGTCCTCATAGATACAAGATGAATTATTGCCTCAAATAACACTTTAAAGCCTCAAGCATTAGAAGACAAAGATGCTGACCTTATGGCTGCTTCTGCCTCTTCTAGAAAACCAAGTGGATGCATTGCACTTACAGGTCACCGTGCCCCAGGGTCCAGCTCTATTTCATCCCCAAGCAGACATCCCAAGGGATTTTTGTCCCTGCAAACTAGAGTAGACATACATCAGATATTTCTGTGTTCTGCAGAGGCATTCTGCTTGCCTCAGTTAGATGCAGAAAAATCACTTCTCCCCCCCCGTTTCAGTAACAACAGGAGACTGCTTATGAATAAAGCATTAACAAATCCCATCTGCTAAGGACAGTTACCTCCCTCACCCGACCCTCTATTGCCTTCTATCTACTGCTGCTCCTGCAAGGCACAGGTCAATGAGTGTGTACACCTGTGTCTCTCTGCTCAGAAGGGTAAGAAGGGCATTTGCAGTCACTGGTGCTCTGAGGATAATGACTCCAGATTAATAGCCAGGGGATTCACGTGGGATCAAGCTAGAACTCATTTAAACTTAATTCCCTTTGCTTCTGAAGCTTTCTCAGAAAACACACTTTCCCCAGAACAGATTCTTCCTTCCCTCCTACTCTGTGCCTTTTCTAACCAGCAGATAAGAATAGCAGATGCCAAGGTTTCTGCTGAAGAGTGGAAATCTCATTGTAATGGGTATTTTGCTATCAGACATCAAGATTCAGGATGCAGTGAGGACAGTATGCCTGTCACTGAGTGGGAAGGGGCAACCTGGAATTTCAGGGTATGTACAGTTTTCTGCCATTGAGGCTGTCAGTTTGACTGGCCTCCTGAAGTTACAGGGATTTCATTAGACATACCATATTTAATTCTTCACAGGCCTCCCACAGTTCCTTAATTACATTTTCTTGTCCACATATTATTATGCCTTAACTGGCATCAAATTAAAGTCAGTTTAAAAAAATATTTAATAGCATTATTTCTTACTTGTGGTTGTCTAATATCCATATAAAACAAAAGAGGCCCTATAATAGCCTTGTATATTTGAAGCCTGGAATTGAAAATTATCTGCAAAGATAATAACAGTCAACCCTGCTGTGTTCCTGGTCTTAATTTAATAGAAAAATGGCAATGCAAGCCTGGTAAAGACCTTCTGGGATCACACAGTCCTTTCTCTTCTCTGAAGGATAGGGCAATTTTACCTAAACCATGTCTATTTGCAAGAGTCATTGAGAAAAAAATACCACTTTTCTGTTTAACAGGCCTTTATATACTGGTTTATTATTATATCTTACCTCTACTTTCCTCTTTCCTACACCAAACAAAGCCATTTCCTTCAATCTTTTCTCAAAAGTCATGTCTTTGGGTCTTGTTTTTTGACCATGTTTTCTTTTACCCCCTACCATTTTTATTTCTTTCCTCTGGACTCCTCCCAATTTGGCATCACTTCAGGAAGTGTGATGCCCAAAACTGTTACGTGTCAATGTTGGTGTCCCAGGGCCAAGCAGGGAAGGTTACCTTGCATCTGTTACCTACAGAACTTCTGTCAGAACTGCACAGCATAAGAATAGTTTTGTAAAAGTATCACATTATGACAATTTTATCTGTCATGGCTCCATTAGAGCAATCACATCTCTTAATTCCCTGTTAAAATAATTTATTCTTTTAATTTCCCTTACCCAAGGATAAGTGTTTGTACTTGAGTACTACACTTTCCCTTGCTGGTTTTGGACCTTTTGTGGTGTTTCCTAACAAGGTTTTGAATTTTGATCCTGTATCTCAAAGAGCTTGTAATGCCTCCTAACCTCATGTTGTTTGAAAGCTTGCATGTTTCAGGATTTGTTAATGAAATATGATTTATGCAGAGCCCTGATGTTAATACCCTCCCAGTTGAACATCAAACCATGTGAGTGTGTGATCACTGTATCATGACTCTGGGTAGGCACATTTCTTTTGCTTCCTTAACAGCATCTTAAACAGGACTAAGCCTTAGCAGAGACAAGACATTTGCTGCTTCTGTTTTATCCATGAGAACAATTACCTGTCAAAGAGGGAAACAATGTTAATTTCACATGATTTATTGTCATACTCCAGCTGTTTTTATTAGCTTATTATTCTCTAGGTACTTCATACATTGATTCTTTAATAATTTAGTCTTGTGTATCTTTCAGGATAACACAGATAGACTTGTTATCTCCCTCTTATCTTATCTGTTTCCTCTTTTGAAGGATGAGTTCTGTGGGTTTTCTTCTAGCTCCCAGAAAACCTTCTCCTCTTTTCCTTCCTATGAATGATAATGGTTCAGATACTGCTTCAGTTTCTTAGGTATTCCAGGGTAAATTCCACCAGGCCACACTAACTTTAATATATATAACATACTAAATATTTTATAACCTCTTCTTATCCTACTCAGACTTGTTCATCTGTGCTCTTGTAAGCAACCTAATTGCTTTAGGCATTTGCTCACAATTTATGTAGATATTATAAAGATATCAGACAAGCTTACGCTCTGTGCTAGAAACCACAGAAATCTATCGGCAGTTGTGAGCTTGGAACCAGCGAGCAGACTAGCCAGGGTTTTGCCAGCTGCAGCACCAGTGGGTTACATTCACCCCAGCGCTCTGCTTAGCGCGGCTACTGCCCCTGCCCACGGGAACGAAGAGATGTTCAAGCGCAGGCCCCTCGGGTCAGGGGCAGCAGCTGCCCAGGGGAGGCAGGAGGTGCCCCTGCCTCGGCGAAGCTCCTCGGCTCAGGGGGCGCGCAGGCACCGACCCGAGGGGGCTGCCGGGGGGTGCGTGCGCGGCACAGGGAGCGGGTCGGGCCCCGGGCCAGCAGGCTCCAGGCAGAGCTTTCAGAAAGACGATCTGGAACAGGATGGCGGCGGCCACTCGCTCCAGACTCCGCCGAGCCCGCCCGGGGCAACGTGACGCCCGTTCGCTGACCGGGCCGCCGGGTTTCCCCCTCTCCTCCGTGGGGCTGGACCCTCCCCTGGGCAGCGCCCAAACATCTTAGGGCAGAGATCAAATCGTTAGTGGCCAGGGTTTAGGGTCTGAGGCCAAAAGTCTCAGGCCTAGGATCGACTATGTAGGGCAAAGGGTTTAGGATCTGTGGGCAACAATCTCAGGACTGGGATCAAAACTATTGGGCGAAGGGTTTGGGGTCTGTAGCCATGCGTCTCAGAGCTAGCATGGCCTGCCGGGGGGTGGGCGGCGGGAGCGGGAGGCACGTAGGGCTGAGGAACGCTTGGTGAAAGCAGTTAACGCCTCCCCCCCGCCTGTGTAATATTTACGGAAACAGGAAAGTTAGTTCAGAGGGACGAGGCGAGCGCAGCATCTTCTGCCCTTCCTCACGGGAGCAGATGGTTTCGGGCTGGGGGTTTCTCCCCGCCAGCGGGGATGCGGCCGGGGGGCTTCCCTTCTCGCCGTGCAGCCCCACCGAGGCGGCCGCAGGGCGGCGGGCCGAGCCGTGGGTGGGTGCAGCCCAGGCGTAGGGAGGCCGAGGGGGGGAAGCCACGGTGGCAGGAGGGAGGATGGTGGCCCAGGAGTCGATGCTAGCTGTGAGACGCATGGCTGCAGACCCCAAACCCTTGGCCCAACAGTTTTGATCCCAGTCCTGAGATTGTTGCCCACAGATCCTAAAACCTTTGCCCTACATAGTCGATCCTAGCCCTGACACTTTTGGCCTCAGACCCTAAACCCTGGCCACTAACGATTTGATCTCTGCCCTAAGATGTTTGGGCACATGTATTAAAACCTTGGCCATACTAAATGGATGCTATCCCTGAGACGGTTGGCCACAGGTATTAAACTCTTGGCTCTTTATAGTCGGTCCTAGCCGTGAGACTCTTGGCCACAGACTCCAAACCCTTGGCCCTACATCGTTGATACTTGACTTGAGACGTTTAACAACAGACCCCCAAACTCCTGGCACCAGATAGTCGAACCTAGCCCTGACAGTATTGGCCAAAGAGTCCAAACCCTTGGCCATACAGTCTCAGGGCTAGGATCGACTATGTAGGGCAAAGGGTTTAGGGTCTGTGGCCAACAATCTCAGGGCTGGGATCAAAACTCTTGGGTCAAGGGTTTGGGGTCTGTGATCAACCCTCTCTGGGTACGATCGACTATGTACCGCCATGGGTTTGGAATCTGTGGCAAACTGTCTCATGGCTACGATGGTAACTGTAGGGCAAGGGTTTGGGGTCTGCAGCCAAGCATCTCAGGGCTAGGATCGACAACGTAGCACCAAGGGTTTGGAGTCTGTGGCTAAGCACCTCAGGGCTAGGGGCGACTGTGTAGGGCAAAGGTTTTGTACTCTGTAGTTAACTGTTTTGGGGCTAGGATCTTCTGTGCAGGGCAAGGGATTTGGGGTCTGTGGCTAACTGTTTCAGGGCTAGGATCGACAACGTAGCACCAAGGGTTTGGAGTCTGTGGCTAAGCACCTCAGGGCTAGGGTCGACTGTGTAGGGCAAAGGTTTTGTACTCTGTGGTTAACTGTTTTGGGGCAAGGATCTATTGTGCAGGGCCAGGGATTTGGGGTCTGTGCCTAACTGTTTCAGGGCTAGGTTTGACTATGTAGGGCCAAGGGTTTAATACCTGTGGCCAACCGTCTCAGGGATAGTATTGCATAAGTACGGTCATGGGTTATACACTGTGGACAACTGTTTTGGGACTTGGTTCGATTATGTAGGGCCAAGGGTTTGGGCTCTGTGATGAACAGTCTGAGGGCCAGGATCGACTATGTATGGCAAGAGGTTTGGGGTCTGTGGCCAACCATCTCAGGGCCAGGTTCGACTATGTAGTGCCAAGGGTTTGGTGTCAGTGGCCAACTGATTCCGGGCTAGATTCGACTTTGTGGTGCCATGCGTTTGGGGGTCTGTGGTTAAACGTCTCACGTTCGACTATGTACGGCCAAGGGTTTGGGGTCCGTCACCAACCGTCTCAGGGATTAGCATCGATTTTGTACGGCCAAGGTTTTAATACATGTGCCCAAATGTCTCAGGGCAGAGATCAAATCTTTAGGGGCAAGGGATTAGGGTCTGAGGGCAAAAGTCTCAGGGCAAGGATCGACTATGTAGGGCAAAGGGTTTAGGGTCTGTGGCCAAGAATCTCAGGGCTGGGATCAAAACTGTAGGGCAAGGGTTTAGGGACTGAGGCCAACAGTCTCAGGGCTAGTTTCAACTCTATAGGGCCAAGGGTTTGGGGTCCTTGTCCAACCGTCTCAGGGATAGTATCGCATATATACGGCCAAGGGTTTGGACTCTGTGGCCAACTGTCTCCGGGCTACGGTCGTAACTGTAGGGCAAGGGTTTGAGGTCTGTAGCCAAGCATCTCAGGGCTAGGATCGACAATGTAGGGCCAAGGTTTTGTACTCTGACTAGACCCTTAACCCTAGATATTATACTCTAGATCCTAGAGTCTTTGCCCTAGACTTTTTACTCTAGACATTTTACACTAGAAGATTAACCTTAGACTCTTATTCCTTGGCCCTAATCCCGAGATCCCGGACTCTAGATATTTTTTGTAAAAGCCTTTTGTGTGAGCTTATCTGTAGTTTTAGGGAATAAATACAGGGGTCCTTGAAGAAGAAAGAAGCCCTTCAACTGTGTCTGTAACCAGTGCTGCTGTGGAGCCAGCAGAGATAAACAGTAGAAGAGACAGAACTCAGCCCAAGGTCCCTCTGAGGAAGACTCAGGGATGAAGTAAACGACCCCCAGGAGACCCTAATAGACCTAACATCCATGTGATAATGATTTCTTGGGAAACGAATCAATTAATTCTTAGAAATATTACACCTAATTAAGTATCAGCAGTGTCTCTCTCTCTCACCTTACCCTGTAAGACATGCACATTTTTGGAGAAGCTATCCCCTGTCCATCCCATGCCATGAATAAAGAATACTGTCTTAACAGTACTTAGACTGTTGGGTGAACTTTCTTTGTTTCATGGGAAGTGCCCTGCAAACATGACAGCCCTTGCCTTGCCAGTGTGGGGTAAGAGCTTCTGCTTTCTTCTCACTCAATGGCAGCAGTGGCCTGGAAACGGGCAGCCCTTTTCTTGGGGCAGCCCTTCTTCTTACTCTCGGATGTCTTTTTCTGGAGGAGGCCAGATGCTTGCTTTGGGGAATGGCTCTCTTGCAGCAGCTGGGCACGCCAGATCTCCTTGAGCACAGAGCTCTTCTGCACCGCTACCTGCAAGTGCGATGGAGAAATGCCCTGCTACTTGGAACTCTCAGCAATTCTGCCAGGCACAGCCATGGTCTGGTGTGTCAGGTGCCAGGCAGACGAAGGCTGTGGCTGCAAAGTGCTCAGCAATGTGGCCTCCACGCAGCTGCTGTTTCATATGGTTCAAAGGGAAGAGCAGCCCAGCCCGGGAGGAGTGAGAGCAGTGGCTCTTTCTGGCCTTGGCTTTGCTGCCTTCATAGAGGCCCCTAAGAGCGACCCTTTTGGGCTCTCTGTCCTGTTCAGGCTCCATGCAGATCTCCTCTTCTCTGGACGTGTGTTGCGGGCCAGTACCAGGGGGGCTACCAGCTGTCAGGATGTTTCCGCGACTTCCCCTCCCAATGTGGGGAGGTTTATGAATGACACTGAGTGTTCACACGTGGCGTTCACCTCTTACCGAGGAACGGCCGCTGTGGGACTGTTTCTTAGCGGGTAAAGTACCCTCCCACCACGCTCACAAATTATTACTGAGACCAATGTTTAGTTTGCAAATTAATCAGTTTATTAAGGGTTAATGCAAACTAAGGGATCAAGGTTCTGGAGAGGTTGGCTAGGCACACTCTGAAGGAGAGGTGTAAATCAATGAAGTGAAAGGGTAGGAGTTGAGTCCAGTGAGAAAGTTAAAGTGTATTTGTGTATTTACCCTCCTTCCTTGCGTAGTGCTGTTCTCAAAATGTGCTGGCAGGCTCTGCTGGAGATCTGCAGGGGGCCGGCTTCCCAGTAACCGGAGCGACTCCTTCCTGCTGGTCTGGTCTTGTGGCTCTGTGGCAGAAAGAAATAGACCAACGTTAGCTAACGGAGAAGAGAAGATTTACAAGAGGAAATATCAATTGAATTAGTTAATCAACAGGTTGATCATCAGAGCTGGAAGCCACCAGGCTTTCTAAACATTAAAAGTGAGCTTTAATCATTACTGTTAGTTTCTGAGGCTCAGGCCCTATTAGAGTTGTAATTTCAAGCTTTTAGAGCCTTGGAAAGTCCTAATGTGATTTGTTAATTTGAAAGAGGTTTGCTCTAAATTGCACCAGGGTTTGATGCTAGCTGAACTGTCCACTCGAATTGAAGAGTAGCATATTCTTGCTATTCACCACCGCTCAGAAACAGAGTGCCAGTAGAAAGGACTGAAATGGTCTTTCTACCATTAGTTCTTTTCCTTGCAACAGAATACATCAGAAACAATAGTGACTGTATTTACTCTAGGCAACTGATCATGTTGCCTTGTGGTGCCCCTATGGAGAATGGGGAGGAGCTCAAGGTGTCTTCTTCATCTTCTCCAGCTGTTGTCACCATCTTTGTAGAAGATACAAGATCACACTGATCTAAACACCTCATTCCTCACTGATGTTTAGCTCTTCTATCTATAAGAGGCCAACCGTTTCCCTTTCCAGACTACATTCTGCCAAACTAAACAAGACAAGATTTTCATTCTTTCTCATCTAAGAGAGGCCTCATCACCAGCACAACCTTTTTCTGTACTCTAGTTTTTGTTTGTCTTTTCTGACCAGAGATGCTTTATGCATAATGGGATTCCAGCTGAAGCAGAGTCTGGGCACTGGCTTCTCGCTGTTTCTCAGTTTGTCATACTCACAGGATGCAAACATCCATTTACATCCTGCAACCAGGTTTCACAGTAATTTCCAGCTGATGAACTTGCTGTTCCAAGCAGTCCTTTTACATATTAGTGTTTCAAGCTCATTGCCTCCTATTTTGTGCTATTGATTTTTTCTGTTCTGTTGAGTTTTAGGAGAACTGCTTATGCGCTGCCAGCTAGTTGACCTTATTCACCCTAGCTTTCTGGCCTGAGCATATTCCAGTAGGTCTGATATGTTTATTTCACCTCCCTATCTCATCTTAGGGTACATGTCACCTCAGCTGTAGTATTTTAAATGCAGAGAATCATAGAATGGTTGGGGTTGGAAGGGACCTTAAAGATCATATAGTTCCAAACCCCCTGCGTGGGCAGGTTGTTGGCTACATGGCTTAAACTTCGGGCGAGTCTTAGCTGGGTTGCAAGTAAGGAGGTACAGTGAAACGTTTAATTCATTCCTTTGTATTATGGCATGTTGCATGACTACCTGCGCAGACAAGTAGCTGTTGTACTAATGCTGGGTTGAAATATTAGGATTTGGGAAGAGCCTTGCACAGGGACTTGTCTTGTCTTGCCAGTGTGGGGTGAGAGTTTCTGCTTTCTTTGCACTTGAAGGTGACACGCCTATGTACAATTCTTCTTATGGATCATTATTTAATATTTCTTCCCAATGTCTAACCTTATCTTCAATGTCTAAGCTTCTTCCAATTTGAAACCTTTAACCCTTGTCCAATGTCATTTTTAAAAGTCCCTGCTGAGCTTTTTTGTAGCCCCTTCAGGTACTGAAAGGCCTCCACTATAAGGCCTCCCTGGAGCCTGCTTTTCTCCAGGCTGAACAGCCCAATTCTCTCAGCCTATCTTCATGGAGAGGTGCTCCAGCCCTCTGATCTCTGTGCCCCTCCTCTGGACTCCCTCCAGGAGCTCCATCTCCTTCTTGTGTTCAGGGCCTCAGAATCCGACTCAGCACTCCAGGTGGGGTCTCATGAGAGTAAAGTAGGGGCAGAATCACCTCCCTTGACCTGCTGGCCACACTTCTTTTGATGCATCCTGGGACACAGATGGCTTTCTGGGCTGCAAGTGCACATTGCCAGCTCATGTTGAACTTCTCATCAGCCAGCTCCCCCAAGTCCTTCTCCTCGGGGCTGTTCTCTATTCATTCTCCACTCAACCTGCAATTGTACTTGGGATTGACCTGACCCAGGTGCAGGATGTTGCACTTGGCCTGGTTGAACTTCATTAAGTTTGCACGGGCCCACTTCTCAAGCTTGTCAAGGTCCCTCTGGATGGCATCCTTTCCCTCCAGTGTGTCAACCTCACCACACAGCTTGGTATTATCAGCAAATTTGCTGAGTGTGCACTGAATTCCACTGTCCATGTCTCCAAGAAATATGTTAAACAGCACTAGTCCCAGTATTGACCTTTGTAGAACTCCACTCTTCACTGATCTCCATCTGGACATCACGTTGACCACAACTTTGTGAGCAGAACCATCCATACAATCCATAGCCTTCCAATTTTGAGACCAGGATGTCTTGTGGGACAGCATTGAATGCTTTGCACAAGTCCAGGTAGATTATGCCAGTTGCTCTCCTCTTGCTCACTGATGCTCTGAGCTCATCGTAAAAGGCCACCAAATTTGTCAGGCACTGTTTGCTCTTAGTGAAGCTATGCTGCTTGCCATTAACCACCATTTTTTCTGAGCCTTGGTAGAACCTTCA
>NW_009954185.1:9075787-9081108 GCF_000747805.2 Chaetura pelagica | reverse complement strand
TTGCCAGGCACAGAGATGAGACTGACTGGCCCGTTGTTCCCCAGATCTTAACTTTTTCCCTTTTTGGAAATGGAGGGTATCTTTCCCCTTTTCCTGTCACCAGGAACTTCACCAGACTGCCATGACGTTTCAAATATGATGGACAGAGGCTTTGCAGCTTCATCCACCAATTCCATTAGGAGCCGCAGATGGATCTCGCAAGGTCACATGGACTTGTGCACTTTAAATGCCTTTGGCTCTTTAGATGGTCCTGAACCTGCTCTTCTACCATGAGCAGATCTTCCTTCTTCCTGTCCTAGCCTTTGCCTTCTGCAGCTTGAGGGATGTGGCTAGTGAAGACTGAGGCAAAAAAGTAATTGATTACCTCAGTCTTCTCCATAACCCAGGTCACCAGGTCTCCTATTTTCTTCTGGAGAGGGCCCACATTTTCTCTAGTCTTCCTTTCATCACTGATGTACCTGTAGAAGCTTTTCCTGTTACCCTTGATGTCCCTGGCCAGAATTAATTCTATCCAGACTTTAGCTTTCCTAAGCTGATTCCAGGCTGCTCTAACAATTTATCTGCACTCCTCCCAGGCTACCTGTCCTTGCTTCCATGCTCTGAAGACTTTCTTTTTACTTCTAAGAGTGTCCAGGACTTCCTTGTTCATGTCCTCGTGTTGATCTCCAAGCATTCCTGTCTGCCTTCCTCTTTGTTGAAATGCATTGCTCCTGGGCTTGGAGGAGGTGATTCTTGAAAGCCCAGCTTTCCTGTGCTCTTCTCCCCTCCAGGATTTTATCCTATGGTACCCTACCAAGCAGATCCCTGAAGAGGACGAAGTTTGCTCTCCTAAAGTCCAGGGCAGAAAGCTTCCTTCATACCCTCCTTGTTGCCCTAAGGATCCTGAATTCCACCATTTTGTGGCGTCTGCAGCCAAGGCTGCCCTTAAGCTTCACATTTTCCACAAGCCTGTCCCTGTTGGTGACAATAAGGTTCAGCATAGCACCTTTCACGTTGGTTCCTCTGCCACTTGGAGAAGGAAATTGTCATCAATGTATTGCAGGAACTTCCTGGATTGTTGGTGCCTTGCCGTGTCATCCCTCTAGCAGATGTCATGTTGTCTATGAGGACCAAGGCCTGTGAACATGAAGCTGCTCCTATTTGCCTATAGAGGGCTTCATCCACTTGCTCATCCCGGTCAGGTGGCCTGAAGCAGACACCCACTATGGTATCACCTGCCTCTGTCTTCCTTGAACAGTGGCCCTAAAGCTCTAGGTCAGCTCATCCTCCATTCCTAGGCACAGATCCATGGACTTCATTTCATGTGTTCTTCTTCTGGCCTGTGATCCTTCTCCAGGCTCAGGCCATCTATTAGTGCCGTTGGCCTCAAAGTGGTGGCAGTGGGGAGGATCCCCTCTCCCTCAGCTCTAGTTTAAAGCCCTCTTTACTAGATCGGCAAACCTGTTGCCAAAGATACTTTCCCCTTTCTTTGAAAGATGAAGCCCATGAGCCCCCAGGAGACCAGGTTTCTCAAAGACAGTCCCATGGTCTAAGAAGCCAAAGCTCTGTCTGAGGCACCACTACCATCACCATTTATTGAATTTCCCAATATGATGTGCCCTTTCTGGCTCCATCTCTTTGACTGAGAAGATTGATGGAAAGACTATCTGCCACCCCAAGTCCTCCACTGCCACTCCCAGGCATCTCTAATCTTTATTCACGGTCTTCATTTTCTTCTGACTATATCACTGGTACCCATAGGAAGCATCAGGAGTGGATAATATTCACTGTTATGTTCAAGTTTTGGCAGTCCTTCAGTGACAGCCTTGATGCAAACCACCAGTAAGCAGCAGAGCCCCTAATGAGCAACAGAATGGCCCCAAGTTCTGCCAGGAGAGGTTTGCAGAATCACAGAATCATCATCGTTGGAAAAGACCTCTAAGATCATCAAGTCCAACTGACAACCCAGAAAAAATCCAAACCACAATGCCCACTAGAGCACGTCCTGAAGTGTCACATGTACCAGTTTTTTATGAAATACCTCCAGGGGTGGTGACTCAGCCACCTCCTTGGGCAGCCCATTCCAGTGCCATAGTCTAAAACCTCCCTGGTCACAGCTTTAGGCCATTTCTTCTAGTCCTATTGTTGTTCGCTTGGGAGAAGAGGCCAACCCCCACCTCTCTACATACTCCTTGCAGGTAGTTGTAGAGAGCAATGAGGTCTCCCCTGAGACTCCTCTTCTCCAGATGAAATGGTCCCAGTTGCCTCAGCTTCTGCTCATAAGACTTGTTCTCTAGGCCTTTCACTGGCTTGGCTGCTCTCCTCTGGACTCACTCCAGCACCTCCATGTATTTCTTGCAGTGAGGGGCCCAAAACTGAACACAGTACTTGAGGTGTGACATCACTAGGGCTGAGCACAGAGACATGATCTCTTCCCTACTCCTGCTGGCCACACTATTTCTGATGCAGGCCAGGATGCTGTTGGCCTTATTGGCCACCTGGGCAGGTTTAGATTGGGCATTAGGAAGCATTTCTTCACTGAAAGGGTTGTCAAGAATTGGAACAGGCTGCTCCAGGAAGGGGTTGAGTCACCATCCCTGAAGATGTAAAAAGATGGATAGGTGTGGTGCTTGAAGACATGGGTTAGTGGTGGGCTTGGCAGTGTTAGATTGAATGTTGGACTCGATGGATCTTCCAACCTAAGTGTATTCTATGACCAGAAGGTGGCAGCAGGTCAACACTGAGACTGTCTAAAGCCCTTCATTTCCTTTTGGAGATACTGTTGTCCTACAAATTTTACTGATATCTGTGCTACAAGCAGTTATAAGCATGACATGGGGATACAGAAAATGCTTGTCTTAAAAGTTCAATGTCTGTTTTATCTTTAATTCACTCTTGGTCTTAAATAAATAAGAATTTTCCACTGATTAGCTATGGTATATTGTACCTTGGTTTAAAAGTCAGCATATTTCATACTGCACTCAGATTCTGCTTGATAACATTCTGGTAACAAACTCCAGTTTCCAAAACTTATTATGCTATACCACAGTGTGTTTTTAAAATAATTAAGAATTGCTAAGCATAGGATGTGTTTCTAAGTATAAAGTCCTGCTGGTTCAAATGCTATGTCACAACAAATATTTTTTTCTAGAAAACACTATTTTTCAAGTATGTTGCACATCTATTTACAGGTTCTCTACAAATTAGCTTTCTATAGTTGGCATCCACATCAATGAAAAGCACACCATGTGTGCTTTATGTATTTTTCTGAGGCAAATACTGCATTAAACTGGTGATCATTGTATCAGAAATCTGGTCTGAATGGCATATGAAGGGGAAAATAGATGAAAAGAGCAGAATGAGAGATGGTGTGCATTAACTAGTAAAACTGAGATGTGGCATGCTTTAACTGGTGCAGCAAGTTGTCATTCAAATAACCAGACAAAAACAGAAGCAATTCAAAGCTGTTAGGATGCCAAAGAGAGGAGAAAAAAAAGACTTGAAGCAAAAAAAATGTCCTGCTCAAGTAGGAAAATAAAGAACACTGAGACTCAGCAATTTTTCCAGAGATTTGCAAGAGGCAAGAGGCAAGAGAGGATTGTCCAAAAAAAGATCTCAGTAAATCTCTACTTACATTAAGATACAAAAGAGACAAAGAGAACTCATTTAATAGTGATTTCCAGTCAAGAAGAAACTCTAGAGACACGATGAGAACTCAGCAGCTGCTGACACCTCTCCCCTGAGATGCTATTATTCCTCCCCAGATTACCTGGACACACGTCTTGGCATTTCTGAATGTGGTTTTAACCCAGCAGACAGCTAAATACCGTGCAGCCCCTTGCTTACTCTTCCCTGCCTCCTGGGGATCTGGGGACAGAATAGGAAAAGTAAAGGTAAGAGATTTGTGGGTTAAGACACAATCAATGTAATAACTGGGAATAATAGTCATACTACTACTAATAGTAATAAAGAATACAGAAAGAAGTTATGCACAGTGCAACTGATCTCCATCTGCTGACCAATGCCCGGCCCATCCCTGACAATTAGTCCCAGAGGAGAGAAAATTTAAAAACTGTAATTCAGTAAGAAAGAGAGGACTTTCTGGCCACCTCTCATCTATACACTGAGCATGATGTTGCATGATGTTGAATATCCAATTGGCCATTTGGACCCATTTTGCTTGCTATGCTCCCTCCCAGATTCTTGTGCACCCACACCCTAGCAAAGCATGGAAGGTTGAAAAGTCCTTGATTTCTGAGCAACAATTAGGGACATTAGTGTATTACCAACATTCTTCTCATATCAAGTTCGATGCTAAATCTAAACTGCAACACTGTTGTAGCTAGAAGAGAATTAGCTCTATGCCAGCCAAAACTGGGACACTGAGTATGAGATAATGAGTGGAATCCACGGCCATGTGCACAAATATGAAAAAGTGTTTAATCTCAACAATCAAATTTCCACCAGAGACTCACACCAGGTTAAGCCACACAAAAAAACCTGATGCTTCCGCTTGTGTGCCTCCACAAACACGGGGACAGTTTTGTTCAATATCTTTATGAATGATGTGGGTGACGGGATTGAGTGCACCCTCTGTAAGTTTGCAGACAATGCCAAGTTGAGTGGGAGTGTCGATCTGCTTGAGAGCAGGGAGGCTCTGCAGGGCTGGAGAGCTGCCCAGCAGAGAGGGACCTGGGGGTGTTAACTGACAGGTGGCTGAACAGGAGCAGGGATCCAATCTGAATCTTCCTGAGTTGCCCTAGACAGTTCACAATGTTTGAATGCACGAAAATTAGGATGTTCTGGTTAAGTGTTGCTAATGAGCATGGCAGATCAAGCAGGATTATGGAGATGCCAGCCTGCATCTAACACTTTGATTCCTGCCTGAAAAAGGAAAGATTGCATTTCAGTTGACCTTTAGTTTTGCAAGCCTAAGGAGTATAGGCTGCTCTTCTGAAGGCATTCTGGAGTCAAATTTTTCTTAAATCTTAGTTCCCCACTTTAAATCCTGTTGTGACTCAGTTCCATCAGTCACTCAGAGAGAGGGCAATATCTCTTGGATCGAAATAATAGTGGCACAAGAGGTATCATATATATGAGCTTTATACAGACACCCTATCATTTTATTTCCTGGATCTCAGCAATTATTTAAAACCAAGTACTCTATTAACAACCTTCAGCAGTCAAATCCCAGTTCCAGTGGGTTAGGAGCAATTTGCAGCAGAAAAACTGCTGCTACACCAAGAAAAGTTAGGGACAGGATGAACACCTGCGGGCCTTCTGCAGGTGGTTCATCTACAGCACTGTAGCTTCCACTGTAGCCACAGCACTGTGGCTTCCAC
>NW_009954185.1:9056714-9075713 GCF_000747805.2 Chaetura pelagica | reverse complement strand
TGGCCTCCCCCTCCTACACAAGCCTCACGTTGTCATGCCAGGGTCTGCTGGTGCAGGAGCCAGGTGCCAGGTCACAGCTCAGGGAAACCTCAGCTCCAAAAGGTCCCACCCCCTCAGACATGCAAAAGACCCACACAGGGCACAGACCACCCCCCAGCAGCCACCACACCTCCAGCCTGGCCCCACTGTGTCCCTCCCCACCAGATCAGTCCTGGGTGCTTCCCCACAGTAGCAGTCATGGGAGTTGGCCCAGGTCCCCTGGGAGTCTGCCCAGGCTACCCAGCTGCTCCACTGGGACCTCCATGGGGCTCTGTCCCCTTGGCTTTCCTCAGCCACCAGGGGCCACACAGGGAGAAGCAGCTCATCAAGCCTGGGGGCTTCCTGCAGGCCAGCAATTCCCTTCAGGGGCAGGAACTAATGTAGAAGTAGATAGTTTACAGAGACTGCTGTGTCCATGTACTGCTACAGGAAAACATGCTCTTCCCTTCTCTTCTGACTGACAAGCTTTGCCTGCTGCCTGGAAAACCAGGTCACTCCACAGGCACGTGGTAGAGAGGTTGCAGATGCCATGGTCCTTCTGAGGAGGTCTTCAGGTGGCTCCTGGTCTCCCTGAGACATCACTTGCCCAATGCTTACCCCAGGGTCCTTCCAGGAGATTTGCCTAGAGTCATCCCCACCAAAGTGCCACCAGTCTCTGTCTCCTGAGTACACTTCCCCATCTCTCTCCTTTCCAGCTGTTGTCTGCAGGATTTGTCAGTATTTCTGCTGCTCTGTTTGACACAGGAAGATTGATGCAGTGACAGCTTTGTATTTCGTTTCCCTTTGCTTCCTGATTACTTGTCCATGCGCCTTGAGCCACACCCACAGCCACCACTCCCCATTTCTGGCTGCTACAGGACAGCTGGGGATGTCATTTGAAGAGTTCTGCATGAATGCTCCTTAATTACAAAGTACTCATCTGCAGATTATGAAAATGGTAATACTTGTTTACAACAAAGCTACTCCTGCATATTTTGCAAGGGTGGATTAGTACTGTTGTCCAAGACCCCTCCTGCAGCATCACATCTGTACCAGCTCTGCTTTGGTCTGTGGCTGCAGGGCATTGTTCTCCACTGTGCAGGACAGTCCTGAGTTATGTGGCAGGACTTGTTCTTGTGTTCCCTCAAGAACCACCATTTTTATTTACTCCCGTGTGGCCTCAACAATGGTAAGAACAATGTCATCTAGGCTTATTATGAATACACAGCTGGCATTCACAGTAGAATGGGGAAATCATGTAAGGGCCAGTGTCACCGGGGTGATAAGGGCCTATTCCTTCAGTTTCAGAATGTCCTTTTAATCCTTGACTCCTGCCAGATGGGCTCTGAAATCAGAAATCTCCTTTTCTATGGCAGTGCCAGCCCTCAGACAGACTGGTTGTAGACTGGAAGGTGACAGCCCACTTCTAGAATCTTTGAATTTTCCTTCAGATGTTGGTGGCCAAAGTGTTCGCTTTCAGTACCAATCAAACTGTGTTCACTCCTTTGAAAGAGAGATGATTTGTTTGTTCCTATCAGATTGAGGCACACTGAAAACTGGAGCAATTACTAAGCTTACAAAGTGAAGGGTTTAGATCTTGTTTATACAAATAAAAACACTTATTTTACTAAAAATTAAGATGCATATAATTAAATTAAGACTTGTGCCATATCTAGACATTCTTTCATTTTAGCTGTTGCTGCAAATGTCTTTCTAAGGTGCTGCAAAATAGTAAAACTTCAACTTAGTGATGAGCTGACTCATGGCTTTCAGCATAAGGCCTCCCTATGATCAGTTATGCAAGTTACATGTGAGGATTCTCTAGGAACACTGAATAAAAATTGTATTTCAAAACATTTCTGTGCTAATTTAAAGAACATTTTTGCATCGAGGCCATATTTTTAGCAACTCAACAGCTAGGAGCACTAATAAATTCTTATGATCTACAATGGTGAATGAAGAAAGACTGCGACATCGGTGCTTCTGCTGATGTTTTTTTCCTCTTAGAAGAGGACTTGATTTTTGAGTTTACACAGAAATAGCTCACAATCCTCTCTGCTGAAATGGCTTCTGTAATCAGAAAGTAGACAAGAGCTCCTTGTGCTTGAATATTACAATGTACCGTTGTAATACCGTTGTAACGTTGCAAAAGATTCTTTGAGGGGGGCAGGCCCTGGCAGCCCAACAGAAGTGAAACTGCTGCAGCTCCTTTCCCCTAGGTGCAAACAGTAGCAAGGCTGAGGGTGTTATTACCAGTAGGCACATGCACAAAAAAGCACATACCACAGACATACAAACATAGCCACCACTGAGATCTAAACAGATACAGACATTCCCAAGAACACACAGCACCAACAGCCTCCCTCCTTTTTTCCTCCCCAGCTGAGTGGAATAGAGGTCCACTAATGCAAAATATAAGTGCATATATATATGTACAGTATGAATCCTATCAGTAGCTGGGCTCTTGCAAACCAAAGTATCATCAGGTCAAGTAAACAGATAGGTGATGCTCCACATGGCTTCAACGTGCTATATAAACAGAGATAAAATTCCAAATTAAACTTCAGTACTTAAAATTAACTTTTGACCCAATTCTGGTCTTTGGTTCTGGGTGTCACTGGCAGAAAGTAACTTCTTGTTCTTGTAAGAGTAAAAAGATCCAGCTTGCAACATCAGATGAGCTGCAGAGTTGTGCTGCTGATGTTACCTAGTGAAGGATGCTTCATTGAGTTTTTGTTGCTGTCATGAATCAGCTGTGGTGCAAATAGGGATGGGATGTAAATAGATCCCCCCCCAGTGCTGCAGAGAATAACCTTTCTGAATACCACATTTGTGCTCACATATTTCCTGCTGTAAAGGACAGTCAAAAGGAAACAGAGACAGTATCTCTCTTGTTAAATGTATCCTCCTTAGGGAGGAATCTCTGATCAGAGAGCAGATAACCAATGTCCTGTGTCCACCAGCTTAGGGCTTTACAACAGACTGGAGTGAGTGAATTGCACAGTATTAGGCCTATGACATCTATGCAAATGCAGAAGTAACATGTAACTTTGCTGCAGCCCACAACATTGTGTTGCACGTTCTGAGGTGCACGATGGAGGCATGTGGGGGTGACTGCAAGTGCAAAGCCTGCTGACAAAGCTAAATACCCTGCTCTGGTCCAATCCATTATGACCATCAGTAGTTCTTCTTGCTGTCAGCTGTCTCCAGAATGGCACCTAGGTTTCTCTCTGGAGGGAACAAATTGGTACATTGCAAAGTAGTTCCCTGTGGTGAACTGATATCCATGCAGAGTGGAGGAACTATGAGACAGGTAATGAGAGCCTAGTGATGTGGTAGTGCAGATAATATCCAGAAGGTGAGGTGTTAGCTGAATGGGCAGGGGATCAGCATGTGAGCTGTACTTGTGGCAGTGGTGTTGCATGAAGGTACACAGGGGTGGAAGGCTTGTAAAATCCTCTCAGGGTTTTGTAGTACCTAAGGTTACAAAGGTTCCATCTCCTGAAAAATGTGGATTCCTAAAGGGAATGTGCTATAGAGTGATCCCATTCATTGAGAAAAGTGACATGGACACACAAAGTGATTTGAGCTGCAGAGTCTTTGGTCCTTGGTCCCTGCAAGGATGACTGGTTTTTAAAGCAGAATGGGGAGTCGTTTTTTTGCTGCCTGAAGAGTCACTCCTGAAGGCGTCTCCACCTTCTTGTTGCTTACAGATTAGCTCACGGAGCGCTGTCCTTGCAAAATCACAGTGTCATTGTGGGTACAGGTAGCTACTGCAGTGGTTCCATGTCACCAGGAGTAAGTTTTCAGCAGCCTGTAAGCCTGTTATACTAAATAATACACCTGGCAAACTTCTAGAACTAAATGGAAGTCTTGGAGTTGTAAGGCATGTGTTTGAGCTATTACTCAAAGGTGGGAAAATCAGGTCTTAAAATACAAATAGGGATGACATCACTTCCTATGGTATCTCTTACGTCTTTAAACTGCTGATTCTCCTGAACCACTAGCAGCCCGTAAAACTGCATTAATCAATTCTAAACTTATCCGTGAGAAGATCTAGTCTTTGCAGTGTTTTCAATTATAATTTTCATTATCAAATTGCCTGGTTAGCTGCATGTGGTAGTCCACCTGTCTTTGTTTGCTTGGTAGTGGTTCATCAGGCCATGCAACTGGGGAGCTGTAGCTCTTACATATCTGTTCTGACTCACTTCTGGCTGATGCTATAGAATCAACAGTGAGAATCTTCTCTGGCACATGGACCAAGTGCAACTTCACTCTGAGCATACCCTGTGAAATAGGGCATATCTCTATTGGCAAGAATCATCCCAGAACAGGAAAAGGAGCAATGTTCTAAGGTCTCAAGCCTGGCTTTCCTGTGATTGCAAAATAGACCCTTGACTTACAAGGTCGGGATAAACCCAAAGGGTGAAAACAAGAGGCTCACATGAAATGGGAGATGGTTGAGTGGGCTAGTGTTCTCTTTAAAAAAACCCAAACCAACCACAAATAGACATAAAACCCAAATGAACTCCTTTAACCATAGGGAGTGAGAGGTTATTTAGAATCTGAATTTGGAGGGAACTGATTCCGATAAATTTTCTTGGTAATAGAATCCAAAATTTGACATCCTGACACTTTAGAAAGGAAACTCTCAAATCTGTTTATTTTAATTCAACTACTGTTTCCTTTTTTAAAGGCCTTTGCATCAGTCTACCTATCTCCTCCTAAAGTAGAGCAGTAAGGGAACAGGGAAAATAATGAAGACAAGGACAATTTTTTCTACTAAAGGAAAAATTATTTTTACCCTTTACAGGGCTCCCTGACATGCATTTTCATCTCTTGTGTTCAAGTGACATATGTGCTCTTGGTTCCTTAAGACAAAGGCCTGTAATAACCAAATTTCATGCTAAATTGTTACAACATTGGTTCAATATTTTGTGTTAATTCAGAATGGCAACAATATAATTACTGCATCAGAATTGCATTGTTGGGTATTTTGGGTTTTGAGAGATAAATTGGTAGTATCAAATAGTTCATTTAAATACAGAAATATTTAATACTTATCAGATTAATGAAAACGATAGAGAGTTAATTTTATACTGCTCCTGTATTCTTCTTAACCTTATTTTCTATCCTGCTTCTTATATATCCATGTGGATTCTCTAACAGGCTTCCTATTCCTGTTGGTTTTAATGAAAGATAAATTATTAATTTTTTTTGCCTTTGGTAGTCTTTTAGATTATTTTTTTTGCCTGCCTTGCTATGTTTGTGCCCTATTTTCGTCATTTAGACATAGCAGGTGTTTTTCAAGGATGTCTAAATATATTACACTTTCTAGATCAAGAAAAATGGATGGTATTTCAATTGTTTCATGCCATATGAGGTTGTAATAATTCATTTTTCATAAGCAGGGTAAAATCTGTTCTAGAAAGATGATGCTGACAGCATACTAGTTAGTTTACTATCAGTCTATCTGTAACAAAGATCTTGCAAGGACTGAACACTGTGCTGTTTTCTGTTCTCATTATAACAGTGTTACAATGCTTAATATTACCTTATCTTTGTTATTACAGAAAATGAGCAATATCAGAAAAATGTTCCATCAGTTCTACAAGCTGTCTGTTGTCAGCGAAAATTCTGAGAAATAACATCACTTGCAACCTAGAGCTTGCAGATCTCAATATGCCTTGGAACAGTGGAAGGCTGTATAGGCAAATTAATCAGAAATTTCCAAACTGAGACATTTGAAGTACTCAGAGATACGTAGTTTTTTTAAAACAGTATGTTTTGTCAGAGTGGGTTTGATAAATGTGTCATGGGTAAGCATTTATCAGATTACAGTAGAATTTCCTGAGGTCACAGACTATCAAAATAGTCTGAAACTATTGATGAGGGTATTTGCGTAAGTGAAATGGAAGCTGGGGCTCTGGCTCCACATCTGCTTGCTTTTAAGAAACTAAACAGTAAAAGAGGTGTTGTAGCGTGGGGTGGATTGTTTGTACTTCATCTCAGGTGAAGTAATGACTTAGAAAGTACTCTTAATCCTCAAGTGTTACGCAAATGTAAAGTGGAGACATAGAAGAAAAACAAGTAATTACATATTACTCATTCTTCTGGAAAACCCAAGGTCTCACTGCTGAAGGCTGCTTATATATATTTCCACTGAGCTTCCTGCTATTACTCTGACGCAAAGTAAACAAAAATGACTTAGATCATTATTAACCAAGAATATCTTAGATCCTCTTTCAATCTATGCCATGTTCTGCATGGCAAATGGATATTCTTTGATGTTTTTATTTTATAATTTGTGGCTACATCTACTGTCTAGCTTCTTCACATGCAGCTTTGCTGGGCATTTTGGGACAATGCAGAGACATCTGAGATGCTCTACACAAGGTAGCTATGGTGTCATGTCACAACCTCATAGAATTCTCCCTTGTGACTGCAGTGTACATGCAAAACACTGAATGCAACTGCACCCAGAAACTGAGTGGGACCGGTGTTAGTTGGAAAACTCTCCATTGCCCTGCTGACTATGTGTGCCCAGTGTAGAAGAGGAGGACATGTGTGTCTGACGCGAGAAAATAGATTTGTAAATTCAGCTTTATTTGAAAGAAAATGCAAAACCATCTGTTCCAAATGGAACTGCAACAATCAACCCTCTAGAGAAAGAGTAAAGAGAAAAAAACAATTAAAAAAAAAATATATATATAATCTTTTTGTAAGAAAGAGTATTGAAAGCCAAGTATGCATGTGATACTTAAACCTGTGTTTCCATTGATTTGGTTTTGAAGAGCATGTGGCACTGTTCCTCCTGTCATCAGTTGTCTAGCCAAAATATGATTTACCATTACATCTTTTCTTAATAAAAAGCAGTGTCAGTCTAAGGTCAACAGATTTGTTTATATGACATCCAATATTCAAGTGCCCTCTGTGTGTCTCCCTTGTGACAGCTGCTTAGTGTGAAGTTCATTATCTCCCCTATGTTGAATCTTGATCTTCATGCTTCCAGATGATTAATCCCCTCCCTCTTCTAGCTTCTTAATCATACAACCCAAAACTACTTCTTTCCCTCCTATCAGGGACAACTGGAAGAGTTTCCCCATTGTACTGGTATCTTCTTATGAACTACCCCTGGCTACAGAGAGATCCTCTGGAATCAGTAATTTTACTAAAGCAATGAATTAAATAGCTTTTATCCCAGATAAACACATGCTCTTTAATTGATCTGCACACAATGTCTTCTAAGATTTTCAGTTTTTAAAATGCTTTAACTTTCTCTTTTGCATGTCTGTGTACCAACATGAAACTCTCTTACATCCATGTTAAAGCTGAGCTACACTGAAATCGATCAGGAGCTCCAGGAGCAATTAGCACCAGGATTCTCAAACTGATTGCTCTTTCCTTTTCCCGCCTTAATTATTTTTCCTCTATAACTTATTACCTTTTTGTGGAGTCTCCCTCTCTGGACACATTCATAACCCGTCTGGACATGTTCCTGTGTCATCTACTGTAGGGGATCCTGCCCTAGCAGGAGGGTTAGACTTGGGGATGTTCAGAGGTCCCTTCCAACTCTGATAACTCTGTGGGGTCTGAGGCATTTCAAAGCTGCAAACAGAAACATGTCTGTGACATATTCTTAGCTGTCTTCTGCCCTCATTAAAACTAATGCAGCAGCTTACGTCACAATGTGACCACCCTGTTTGCACACCACGCACCTGCCTTGAAGCATTATCACTTTAATGCCAGCTCATTCTGGGAAGTTTTGTGCAATACTTCTCATTAGTAGCTCAATGGGAAGAGACAGTAGCTCCAGCAGCACCTGGGGAAGTTTTCTACATGTTCTATCTTTGTCATCAGAAAGCTTCTGGGAAATACAGGTAGGTCAGCTGGTTAGGGATGGGTAGTTAAGAATATTGCCTATGCTAATGGAAAGAATAATCCCTGTATGGCTGAATTGTTAGCAAGAATACTATATCATTAGAAGTGAAACTGATAGAACCTGGCTTTCAGCAGTCTCAGAGCCATTTACAGCACATCACTGTAACAGTCCTCATTTCCTTCTCCTACCCCTTACCACTGAAAGAACTTCAAGTCATTCTGCAATTGCTTAACACCTTTTTCAGTGCCCCTACCTCCCTTTCATGTCTCTATTTACTCCCACAATATACTGATCTTCCTCTTCTCATTCATCACCTGCTTGGCTGAGGAAGAAAAGGAAGGGAAATTACCTAATAGTTCACCTAGGTTGCCATTGCGCACATGTTAATTGGCTATCTTTTTTTGTTTGTTTGTTTTGATTTGATTTGAAAGAGTTTGATTTTGATTGAATTTGATTTGGTTTCCTGTGAAGGAGTGTGCATGCAATGTCTCACTCCTACAGATTATTTAGTTTCCTGTGTTCAGGCTATATTACCAAGATTCTAGCTAACATATCAAGGAAAATTATTATTCTCCTCTATTCAGTAGTTGTGAGACCACAAATGAAGTGGGAGCAGATGTCCAGGGATGATGTATCACAGTATCATAGTATCATTCTGGTTGGAAAAAAACCTTCAAGATCGTCAAATCCAACCACTATCATAACTGCTACATCCACCACTGAACCCTGTCCCCTGGCACCACACCTGTCTCTTTGGATGTCTCCAGAGATGGTGACTCAACCACCTCCTCAGACAGCCTGGGTCACCAACTCCAACTCCAACCTCAGCATAGGACAACCCCAATGGCCACACCATGTCCCAGAGGGTGTTGTACAAGTGTTTCTTGAATATTGTCAGGCTCAGTGCTATCATTGCTTCCCTGGGGAGGCTATTCCAGTGCCCCACCACCCTCTGGGTGAAGAATCTCTATCTAATATCCAACCTAAACCTCCCTCTGCACCTCTTTCCTTTATCACTATTCACCAGAGAGAAGAGGTCAGCACCTACTCCTCCTCCTTTCCTAAAGAGGAAGCAGTAGCTTCTCCTTTCAGTTTCCTCTTCTCCAGGCTGAATAGACCAAGTGCCTTTAGCTGCGCCTCATACAGTATCCCCTCTAAACCCTTCACCAACCTCGAGGCCACCCGACTGCTTTATATCCTTTTTGTATCGTGGCACCCAAAACTGCACACAGTAATCAAGATAGGGCTGCACCAGTGCAGAGTAAAGTGGAACAATCACCTCCCTCAACCAGCTAGCTATGTCATATTTGATGCACCCCATGAGTCGGCTGGCCCTCCTAGCTGCCAGGGCACACTGTTGGTTCATGTTCAACCTGCTGTCAACTGGAACCCCCCCCGATCCCTCCTGCAGGGCTGCCCTCCAGCCTCTCTGTCCCCAAACTACATATGTATAGCCAGGATCACGTTGTCCCAGGTGCAAAATCCGGCATATCTCCTTGTTAAACTTAATGCGATTGGTAATTGCCCAGCTCTCTAATTTGTCCTCTCTGCCCTCAAGAGCTTCCATTGCTCCTCCCAATTTTGTGCATCCTCAGAGATGGTAAAAAATTGACTGGACAAGCTTTGAAGTTAGCCCTGCTTAAAAGGAGAGATTGGACCACATGTCAGGATGTTCCTTTCTATCTAAATTATTTTATTATTCTATACTTTGATTATTCCAAAACTTCTCAGTCAGATGTACTTAAAATTCACTAACAGACTTATAAGTTGTTTGATGGTAATGAGGGGGAAAAAAAGCAGACTGACAGGTGAGTGATCAAAGTAATGCTATTGGATTCCTTTCCTTAGAGATTTACTTGTCCTGACCACTGGCAAAAATGGTAGACAAGTAGCCAGCGTCATTCCTTGCTGAATGTTACTTGGTGCACATTCAGGTTACAATCAGGAGTTTTCTCCTGTGTCATACTGAACGCGGGTATATTTTGATGCTGCATTATTACTGCCCAGGCCCCTGTGCAGGCATGCTACAGAACTGTGTTATGATTACTTCTGTTTTGTGAGATGATTCTACGTAAGAACTTCACAGAACAAGGAAATAGTTTAGTAGCAATACTAACAGGTTGAAACACTAAAGAGTCTTCAGGCAATGACATGATAATCAGAGAGGTAAGCTTCAATAAAACATTCAGATGGACAGGAACAGGTTTGTCTTGCAATACCTCACAAAGCTATATGAGAACTATTCTAAGCTATTGTTTGAGATTTCAGGGAGTGTGAAAACAGACAGGAGAGAAGATGAACCTATGCAAATTTTATGTAGATGCCTTTGATTAGAATATTACTGAAACCATGGAGGAGGAGCACCATCTCAAGCTTATTTAAAAGCCAGAAGACTTGAGATCAGCCTCCCTTCTTTCTTCTTCATGAACAGAGATGTTGTCAAGAATTCTTCTGAGTATTCTGGCCTTGAATTGGGTTGCTACAATGTCTTCTGAACCGTAAGAGAGCATATATTCTGTGTTTTTATGATAAAATATTTCATTGCTCACCATTAATTTATTCTGGGACATTGCTATATAATAAAGTGGATGTTTGAGGCCTAGGTTCTGAAATGCATCTGAATTGACATTGAAAGATGATTTAGAATTCTGCTCTGCATCATTAAACTGCTATGAAATCTGTTTTCAGTGACAGAAACCTAGAACTGGAGTAAATGAATTTTGAAATGCATGGCTAAAGTGCAAAGGAAATTCAAGACAAGACTCGCAACTAATACTTAGATGAGACATTAAGAGGAAACTCTTCGCTATGAGAGTGGTGACACAGGTACAGGTTGCCCAGGGAAGCTGTGGATGCCCCATCCCTGGAAGTGTTCAAGGCCAGATTGGATGGGGCTCTGAGCAACCTGATCTAGTGGGAGGTGTCCCAGCCTATGCAGTGAGGTTGGAACTAGACAACCTTCAAGATCCCTTCCAACCCAAAACATTCTATTATTCTGTGATATGATAATAGGGACTATGCTGAATGGCAAACCTAGTATTAGTATTACACCTGCTGTGCTCTCATGGATTATACAGCACTGCCAAAGTCCCCAGCTTTATAGAAACAGAAGATTTCAGCCACAATTTTCAAAAATAGAGCAACGTTAGGGCTCAAATCCCCTTCTCAAAAAGATATAGAGGAAAACACTGTAAAAATCACTGGGTTTATCTTTCCCAGATATGCTGTTGGTTTTAATAACTTTACTTTTAGCCCTTGAATATCATGCAGTCTGAACTGGGCAACTGAGAATAGCAACAAAAACAATATAAGCAAGCAAAGCTGTGGGGAAAAAAAAAAAGGAGAAGATTAGATTATCAAGAGAAGATTGTGCTATTTATGTTGTACTGCAGAACTGACTCATCAATTCTGTCATACATTATTTGGAAAGACAAATTTGGGCAATAGAGAACTGGAGACCATCAATGGAATCTTAGCCAAATATACCAAATCTGAAGGAGTATTTTTCAAATAAAAAATCTGGGGAAGGAAGGCTGCTCTAATTACAGAGTAGTATAACTAAAAAAGACCAGTGGAAGAAAGAAGCAAAGGAAGCAACAGAGAGACGTAAGGAAACAGAAAAGAGCATGCAGGTTAAATTGAGCATTCCCGGGAATATTCCACAAGAAGGAAAAACAGAATAATTTCTTGTGGATTGTGGTGACTGACTTACAAATATCCAGAGAAAAAGAATTTAAAAATTTGTTGCAAGCATTAACTAGGTGGGTTTTTTTGTCATTGATCTTAAAAAGAAGCTAAATACCACTCCTCCTTATGGGAGGTTCCAAGGATTTAAGTGTACATATAAGTCATGGGGAGAATAAATGCAGTTATGCTTGATAAGTTTTTAGGCACTTTTGTAATTGGACCTGTGTAAATACCTGGAATGGAAAGATGCAGCTGGGTAAGAGACTGCATAGAATGACATCAGTCTTTTAGCTCAGAAAGTTATGAAGAACAAAAATAGAAACCCCACAAACTTGTTATCTGTACTTTCTTAGCGTATTATTCTAAACTAATTGAAATAAACAGAAATCCTTCAACTGGTTTGAGCAACCTTTGGACTATGTCTTCATTCACACAAATAGCATTTCTGTGGTATTTTCCTGTCCTGTTTGCTTTGGCTTTCCTTCATGACTGAACTTCCTGATCTGATCTTGCTTCTTACAGTCAATATATGTTGCTGGTCCCAACAGTTGTGAGGAGCAACTCTCCACAGACCGCTTGCGTGCAGTTCCACAGCCTCAGTGAGCCTCTGACCCTGAGTGTTGCCCTGGAATATGGCAGTATCCAGACTACCCTCTTTCAGGAATCTGTAACAAAGAATAATTTCTTCAAGTGTTATGAGTTCAAGGTATTTTCTCTTCAGAGACCACTAAAGAGGGTGTATAAGCTGGAAATACTCACTCAGAATAGTGCCACTCTGCTTGCCACTGAGGGCAAGAAGATGAAAAGTGTAGACAAGGAATAGGAGAAAAAAGAAGATAAAGTTATGGAAAGACTGACAATACAGACAGGAAAAAGATGTATGGGTTGTCAGGGAGAGCTGGAGGAAGACTTTCCATCGCCACTCATAGAGTCCATAGAAAAAAAGCTTTGATTGCCATCAGAGGTGCATGTTCCCTATGAGACAGACTTTCATAATTGCCAAGATGGAGAACCCAGCTGGGACATGCTCATTCCCTTTCCAGTGACTGTGCAAAATCTGGACAGATATGATAAACTAGTCCCAAGTTTAGGTCTTTCAAGTGAAGCAGGAGAAGACAGTTCAGAATTGAGGTAAATGGTATAGGGCAACCTGCATACAAGCAGGTAGCTACGTGAGATGAAGAAATGCAGAGGACAGGGCATAGCTCAAAACCTTGGTATCTGGTGACAGATTATGGGACTTCCACAGCAGAATTTCCCCGAATTTCTCACTGGCAAAAATTGTTTTCCACAAGTTATTTAGGACTTACTTGACAATCAGTATCTTACTCAAAATCCCTGGGCATTGTCTCATTTACCACTTTTATTATGGGGTTTTCTTTCTCTCCAGGTTCCTCCTACTACTTCTGACCCCCTGGCATTCATTTCCTTCTTTGCCAAAGGCTCCACAGTCAACTTCGATGAGAGAAGATCAGTGGCAATTCAGAATGTGGATAATACTGTCCTCATCCAGATGGACAAACCCATCTACACACCAGGACAAAGAGGTGGCTGAAGAGTTTGAGTCTGCTAGTGAACTGGGAAACTGAGTGCAAGGGTGGGTCTAGAATGACAAGGACTTCCTCTAGTGGAGGAAAGGACTGCAGTGGCCATGAGCAATCCTTCAGATAGTGTATAAATTTAATCTGAGATTGAGTTCATCAGAAGTAAGTGAAAACCAGAACCAAATAACAAAATTAAAATAAATTAGTAGAGTTCATTTGTTTTTAGTGAGTTAATCGCACTTATAGGATCTTTAGTTCTGTTGGGTTTACTGAGGTCAGTCACGTAAAAGGTGAATTAAAAATACAGAAAATAATAGGTTAAGCTTGGAATTAATAAAATTAATTTAAAAATACATGAAGCATGTAATTTCCTTTCAACAGCTCTTTCTACTTAACCATCAATCTAATTCACAGCACTTCACGATCTTTAAAGGACAGGATTAGCTGTGGTATAGTCAGTATGATTATATTAACCGATCATACTCTTTCAGGGTTTAGTATGATGACAAGCTTTACAACTAGAATAAAGACCAATTCTTCTTTCTCTTTGATTTTTCATTGAATTGGTTTGTATAAACATTTTTAGGAAATGCTTCAAAGAATTGAGTCTTTGAAGAATAAAAGGCAGTGTGGAGTATTTGTATTTACTATAGAGATTAATTTAGTCCTAGTGGGTGAGAACTGAGATACTTCAGCTGACAAGTTTAGTTTGGTTTTCTTTTTCACTGGCTAAGATAACCAAATCTTTCTAGTTTTCTTGGGACCCTTTAGTTCTCCTTAAAAGCCTGGGCCAATTTCTTTTAGGTTTTTGTTGAAAAATGACTTACCAGTGCAAAAGTGACTGATCCTTTTTTGTCCTGTGTCTTTTTCAGTGATGTTTCGTGTGATCTCTTTGGACAGCCAGTTCAGATCTGTTCAGGAAACAGTAAGTATGAGCATTAGTCAAGATTTTTCAAGCACCTTCTTGGGGTACCTGTTCTCTGAGACTCTCCACTTGGGAATGGAATAAAAAGGGCCTGGGATAGACCTGTTATTTTTGGAGAACTGCTGTAACTCTTTAAACTCAAATTTCATCCCTTCCCCAACTTTATAGAAGGCAAGGGATCTGAAAGCACTCCTGGAAATCTCTCAGGGTGCTCAGATTTTGTAATCACTTCACATGTCCCAGATATGTAGAAAGACACTGGACGTTTTTGTACAAAAGATAAATTAATAAACAGGTTATCCCCTTTAAAGTTAACACTTTAATTGCAGACATGAATTTCAACTTTTTTTCCTTGGCCAAGTCTTCTGTATCCTGAGAAAACTGTTCACACTCTTCATTGCTCTTCTAGCATTTTTCAAGCTCCACCATTAATTTATTGATGTCTTTATAATTAAAAAAAAAATAAAATTCTTTCTCTTTTTTACTCCCTCAGTATCCTCGAATCACCATTGAGGTAAGAGATGCAACGTGTCATTAAAGCACAAGTTGTTTTGAAAAGACTATGCATGTTTCATCATTCCCCATAGTGTGGGAGACTCTCCCAGAGTCTCTCCCAGAACAGACTGTCTGAAGCCAATGGGTCTGAGGTTGAAGAGTGACAGTACCCATGATCAAATATAAGAGAAGAAGAAACCAGCAGAGATGGAGATGTTAGTCAGAGATGGCATGGAACTACAGTAAATGGAGTGGTGAAATAGCCTCCTTCTCATAAAGGCATAAGAACAGCAACTTTCTGACGTGGTGTTCTGCTGGGGGCAGGCTATGCCCCCCTAACAATGACTCAGTATTCTTTTACATTTCACAGCATTACATCTCAAAACACTTTCTGTCCTAGAAGAGTTACAGATAAGCAACCTGAGCCCTAATCATGTGTTATTCCTGGATTATTTCAGGGCATCTGGCAGGGTAGATAATATCTAGTTAAACATAAACCTAGGCTTGTTTAATGCAGAAGTAGATCCAGAAAATTAACATGAAGTCAGAGCACATGTCATCAGACCAAACTCACATTCTCACTGTGATGCTCTTACACTTAAAAGAAGGCAAGAAGACAAGAAACAGAGTGATAAAGTTTTTTGTACATCTCTTTCTCCTACTCATCAGGATCCACAGCAAAACAAGATCTTCCAATGGCTGGAGGTAGCATCTAAGCATGGAATTGCCCAGCTCTCCTTTCCACTAAACTCCGAACCTATTCTTGGGCCCTACCACATCACTGTGGAGAAGCAGTCAGGTGGAAAAGAGTACCAGTACTTCATGGTTGAGGAATATGGTAAGAAATGGCTGCGAAATGCCCTGCACCAGCAATGATAGGATGATAGGAGCTGCCAGAGCAGAGTTTAAGTGCTTTGAATTCTACATGTCATCCCTGAGAAAGAAAGACATGTAGAGAGCTGAGTGAAGAAAGTCGAGGCAATAAGGGAAAAAAGAAAGGCTGAGAAAGGCAGCATTTTTCAGGGATTAAATTGAGTCCAATTCTTTTCTGGGCTTGGCACAAAGTCACTGTTTGACGTTGGAAATGTCATCTTGTCACTTGGGCCTATCACTATTAATCTGGTTAGAGGCAAAATAAATGGGTCTAACCTGTCCTGGTTTGTGGAGGTCATCACTGTATGAAGAGCACTAGGCTAAGATATGCAGTAGAAATCTGAAGATATTATCTATCAGACAAATTAAACTACAGATATCAGATTGTTACTTGGAAGGTTGGATAGCCAATGGAAGTGCAATAAACCAGTGTTTATGGAGGTGTCAAAGCCCTCATAGTGATCTGCTTGCCCTCTGGAATAGACCATATCAATGGACTTGCTGAAATTAATTTTCATTTTACAAGTTTTCCACCCTGTAGTGGCAGTTTTTCCACAGGAGTCCCTTGCTTGCCCTAAGCTTGTACAACTGTCAGATGTTTTATTTTTTTGTGAAGGCAGTAAAGCACTTTTCTTGCTTAACCATCAGAGCTCTTGCATACCTTCCAGCCTCCTGTCTTCAGATGCACAAGGAAAAGGCCTTTTCCAGCTCTGTTGTCATTATTGCTGGTGACACAGGACAAAGGATAAGCTGAAAAAAAGGAGTGACAGTGAATTATTTAATTTTATTATTTCACTTCACCTGTTGCCTTTCTCCTTCAATGGGGCTGGATGGTACAGTAACTTTTGTTCTCTGGGGCTTAACTACTTTAAGACAATGGCATTACTCCCACCATTTTCTTGAAGAAAAGGTATAGCAAATTAAAGCAATTTATCACAGTTCTTACTAGGGCTGCTGTCATTATTGGTATGATTATCATAGCATTTTAAATAAGTTAGTTGTCTTACCACCAAACATTATCTTACAGCTAGTTCTCAGATAGACTTTTCTCTAAACTATTTTCCCTCACTTGCCTTTGCTACTGTTTTTTTTAAACTGTCTCTCACACACATCTGCCTGTGGAATGTAACTGCTGATCAGTCACATTCATATTGTATTCCCCAGTGTTGCCAAAATTTGAAGTGACTAGCAATGTGCCAGCGAGGATCTCTTTCTTTGATGAAGAAGTTAAGGTGAACATTTGTGCTTTGTAAGTATCACAGCTGAGAACAACACATGTGTGCAGAAGAAACACAGGATAGAGGATGATGTGCTATGCTGCGAAGGCTGATTCAGAGAATGGGTTAGAGTAATTCCTTTAGCTATGACTTCCATTACATGAAATATGAAAACTGTCTTCCCTCCACATAGGAGAATTAGAACTGGGAGTTTGTGTGTGTCCAAAAGTTTGAAGATATCAAGCAGTACATACTCACTAGCTGTTGTTTTTTATTATTACAGAAAAGAGAAGAAGTAGTACAGGAGAGTCTATCACTGATTACTGTGACACTGCCAAGAGGCAGGGTGGCATGAATCAAAAGGGTGAATAGGGATCTCTCTGCAATATGTCCTGCTTTGTTTAACGCATTAATGAGAAAAAGCAAGCAGCAGGGAATGATATCCCAACCCTGAGCCCTGCACCACTTTCCAGCTTCAGACCTTGGAGAATGATTGCATTCAAGACAATGGTAAAGCAGGTTTTTCTAACAAGATGCCAGAAACAGACCAAAAATTATTGAAGGGAATTCTCCTAGGGTTAACTGGTCCTAATTTCCAGCCGCTCTTATATCTGTGCTCTGGGCACTTTAAAGTCTGCATTGCTCTGCAGTCTTTGCAGGTTTCATGCTAAGTCTGCATTATTGAACTCTTGCTTTTCTTCCTACCCTAGGTACACTTATGGCCAGCCAGTGCAAGGAAATGCCCAAATCAATGTGTGTCAGCAGCACTTTCATTGTCCACAATGTGAGAAAAAGAAAGAAGAAACTTGCAAAGCTGCAACTGGACTGGTATGACACAGGCAAAGTCTTTCTTCCCCATCAGATATACTACCCAGCATATAGAACTGTGTTTAGTGGCCTCATTCATTTGCTGACAAACACCAGAGAAGCATGTTTTTCTCACTATCTCACAGGCAACACTGAAAGACCATGAAGGTAATTTTTACCAATGACCTTATTAGAAGACTTTGGTTTTTCCTTCAGAAGCAGTCAGTAGGAGGATGGGAAGCTTATGAAACTATACATCATTCCTAGAACACTGGAGGTGTGTTCTTACCAAGTATAATAATAATCAGAACCTTACTGGGAGCCTTTGAGGACACAATATTAAACTAATGATTAATTTCTTCACTAGATCAGACTCAAAGTGCTGTGGTCTCAGTGCTCAGGCATCATGCAAGATGGGTTTGAGAAGGATTGTGAGCACACAGAGGACTAGGAGGAAAGAGAAGTTTCCAGGTACAAGGGTAGATAATGTTGAAACAATGAGCTGGGAAGGGAGCCAGGGAGTGAGAAGTGTTAAGAGAGGAGAGAACAGAAAGTGGGAGCTGAAGATGTCAGCAGATGCATGAAGCTCTTTTGAGATGCACTAATAAAGATTCAGGAACAATTTTCCAAACCTTGAGAAAAATAGTCTTCCCCCTGTGTGCTTCCTTTTCAGCTGGGGAAGGATGGCTGCTTCAATACTGTCATCTCCATCAAAACATTTCAGCTGTACCGCAGCTATGCCAGGATGTATACCAGCCTCAAAGTAGAAAGCATCGTCACTGAAAATGGGACAGGTAACACCAAGTAGAGGTTGGGAGTAGGTTATTAAAGCCAATAGGTGGTACTCTCTGAAAGGAGACTGGATCCCAATCTGTGGCAACAACCAACTAACAAGCACAATTTTCTTTGTGTAGCTTTCTCAATGTCCTGGTTTGAGCCAGGATGAAGCCGATTATTTTTTTTTTACTGATTTTTTTTTTCCCTTCAGTAAGCTTTCTTTTAACTAGCAACAGTGTGTTCTGCTAGGCTGATAAGACAGAGGAATGTTTTTCTAACTGCTGAGGCTTCAAGGTTGCACCTTCACTCTGCTGGCTCAGACACTACGGAAAGATCTGTGACCCCTCCGTTGTCAAACGGTGACAATAATTTATTGGTGCTCAATGTGGTGCTTGAACCCACAACCCTGAGATTAAGGATCTCATGTTCTGCCAACTGAGCTAGCCTGCAGAGGGATGACACACAAATTTGTGAAGTGTTCCATATTTTTTTCCAATAAATTGTTGTCACCATTTGACTCAGGTCCGACAACAATGCTCTCAATCCCCTCCCCCCCCCCACCCACGTAGGGAAGGAGAGAGAGAAAAAGAGAGAGACTTGGCTGGATTGAAACTAAAACTACACAGCTTTAATTAAAACACTAATGAATGATACAAGAAAATATATACAATTATATACAGATATATTCAGGTATGGGCAAAAGCCTCTTGCCTCCCCCCATCCCCAGCAACTCCCACAGCACTTCCCTGAACTGGGAAGAGTCCCGAGGAATCC
>NW_009954185.1:9034623-9056589 GCF_000747805.2 Chaetura pelagica | reverse complement strand
CCTCCTACGGGGGGGTCACAGATCTCCCCACAGTGTCTGAGCCGGCAGAGTGCAGGTGCAGCCTTGAAGCCTCAGTAGTTAGAAAAACATTCCACTGTCTTATCAGCCTAGCAGAACACACTGTTGCTAGTTAAAAGAAAGCTTACTGAAGAAAAAAAAAAAATCAGTAAAAAGAAAAATTGGCTTAATCCTGGCTCAAACCAGGACACTCTCCATAACATCACTGCTCCATATAGCTTTTCAAAAGAAACAGTTTTCTGCACGTCTGATTTCTGTTTCTTCCCACATTGGGTGTGTCTCACAGGTATCCAGATGAAAGACAATGACTATGTTGCAGTCAATGAAGAAAATGATAGAGTGATGTTCAAAAATATGGATCCCTATTACAAGAGAGGAATTCCTTACTATGGTGAGGTGAGCACCTGAGAGGACACATTTAGATCAAAACTCCCTGAAGTCCAGCATGCAGATCTATGCGTTGCTCCATTTATGGCTGTCCCTTAACTCTGTGCCGACAAGTTCCTGTAATAATATTGTGTAATGGTGATTGCTGCATATTCCTCTCATTATATTAGATGCTCCTTGAGAAAATAGCAAAAATATATTATACCTGGTGTGTTAAAGTGCCTTCTGCCATAGTTAGGGAATGCTTAAAAGGTGGATAATGAAAGGTCATATGAGTGGGAAAGAAGAGTCTGCAAGAAACTACTTCAGCCACAGCTGTGCTTAAACTGAAGGTAGAATTTATTCTGTGTTGCATCACACAGTCCCAGGAACATTTACATAAAGCAGTGTAGGTGTTGGAGCACATTCCAACTTCTTATCAACCTGCACATGCAAGATAAACCCAGGCACAGAAAGAAGGGTGAGTCATACAGCATCATCCTGATATGCAATGAGGACAGAGGGTAGGTCTAGATTCCCAGGAGCTCAGAGTGCTACTGAGTTTCACAGGTTATCTGTGGCCATGAAGTCTTATGATTGCTTTAGTTTTCTTAATCAGTGCCCTTCAAAGAGTATGTGCTCTGGAGTCCTTCTTTTTTTATTTGCTCAGTAAGATAGAGTATGAGGAAAGAATTTAAACCATCATCTCTCATTCAGTAGTTTTTTACTATAATGGTGGCCCACTGAACTATTGGTCTCTGAAGAGACAGGGGAGTTTTCATTAAAATAATCTTTTCTGTGGGATCATGTATATAGACAATTCCTTCTCCTATGACATATATATATATCGTCCCTGCACTGACAGGAATTGCCTGCTGTTGCTTGTCAAAGAACTCCTGCACCTTCAAAATATTGAGGAGCATTTGCCTCCTAAATACATTTCACTCTTGTTTTCTACTCCCTGCAATTGTCCTCAGTGTTTCAGTGTTCTGGTGAGCAAAGCATTTCCTGTTCTTTTTGTGTTGTTTTTGCTTTTATTTGGTTTTTTTGTTGTTTTTTTTTGTTGTTGTTTGTTTGTTGGTTTTTGTTTGTTTTATTTTTTTATTTGGCTGGTTGGTTGGCTTTTTTTCTGAATCCATTCAGGGTTTTTTTTGTGTTCAGATTGCTGTGACAGATGTGGATGGCAAGCCTGTTGCTAATAGGACTGTCCTGCTGGAGCTCAATGAAGAATACCTAGCCAACTATACCACTAACAAGAACGGCACTGCTGCTTTTTCCATCAACACATCCAACTTCTTTAATGCCAGTTTTAAGTTGAGAGTAAGTAAATTTTTTTGCCTCTCATCTGCCTGCCATTTTTTATATGTCTCTTTTTTTATTCCCTCTGTATAATCTGTTCTATAGGTCAGGCAGGCAGCAGATGACTGTGCAGACTTCTTCATCTGGAGGACTAGTGATGACCCCCAAGTCTTATTCTATGTCCATCGTTTCTACTCACGGACCAACAGCTTTGTGAAAATTGAGCCAGTGAAGGAGAAGCTTAGCTGTGGCCAGAAGAGAACAATCAGTATTCACTATGTTCTGAACAGAGAAGGCTACAGGAATGCCTGGCACACAAACTTCTACTATGTAGTAAGTGCTACCTTGGCTACCAAAACACCTCTTTTCTTTCACCTTCTCTTGAACACAGTGTAAGGCAGAAATCTCCAGGCCAGATGGTGGTTACAGATCACAGCTCAACTTGATGGCCTTTGAAACCTCTCAGAACACTACTCAAAATCAATTACTTCATTGGGGAAGGGAGGAGTTGCTTTTAATCCTGTCTCATGAGTTTTTTCTAAGCCCAGGTGATGACAAAAGGAAAAATTGTTCTCAGTGGCCAGAAGGAAGTCAGCATCTCTGATGGTAAGTTCTAGGCCATATTAGAGTTTATACTTCAGAGCATTGTTCTGAGCACCAGAACACTACTAAGTTTTGCAAGGGATGAAAGCAGAGAATAGTAGCTAAAGTAGTTCTTGAATTACATGATCAGATACTCCCAGTATAATTTCCTTTTGCTGTAGCAGCTAGCCAATATTATAAAAAAATTGATCTAGTTGAAAGTTGAAAACTTTGTTGGCATCAAACACAAAGGAATGTAACTTTCTTCTGTTTTATTTCTTGCCAAGGAGTACTTGCAGTTTCACAGTTATTCTGTGACATCCAAGTCTTCACTAATTGGAAGACTAAAACTTTTTGAAGTTTGACATAATAAGATTCCCATTTGAGACGGCTATTTAGCAGTTAATTTCTTGGAATTCATTGCAGTTTCATAAGTCTCCAGGCACTCACAAGTGCCAACAACAGCAAACTGAACTTTGTTCTTCCATTGTTAAAAAACATATTTTCTTGCAAAATTTAGTCTCTTTCCATTTTTCAGTAGGTGACATAAGTAAGCCTCACTCCACATATAGGACTTGTCATTTAGTTTTGCCACCTTTAGTCTTTTTCTGAGTATTCATGCAGTATGGCTCCACAGTATAGGATCCCCTATGGTTTAGGGAAAGGCATCCCATTCATCAAAAGGCAGCTATATCATATGATTTTTCCTTTCATGAAATAAGCTTGAAGCCATGTGTTTTTTCCATATTATTGGGGGCTAATCTTAAGCTGTGCAATAGTGTGTGACTCACCAAAAATTAAGTGAAAGCTTAATTTCCTGTCCCAGCTCTAGCTGATGTCTTCCATGGAGATGAGAACTTCATATTTCCTAGAGTTAAGAGAGCATTCCTTTAGTTCAGAAGATTGGCCTATCTCCTCTGGGGTAAGAGGTTCTAGGTTTGAGACTCTAAGGTAATGTTATGCTCTTCGCATAGCAATCATGCACAGATTTCCTTGTCCAACTTCTACTCATCTCAGACCCTATTCTGGAAAACTCTCTGCTCTCAGCACCCTCCAGTTTGTATGTTTTCTTGCTGATAGGAGATGCTCCTCAGCCACTAAGAGATTAATCTTCTACTATCCAGTTTCCCTGTTTTCAAACGGGCTGATAGGTGGTTATGCGTAAATACATCGTCCTTCCACCAAAGATGAGGTTTGCCTAATCTCTTTTGTTGACTTCTCCTTCCCTATTCCATGTTACTTTCACAGCTCCCAGAGGTACATTCTCCATTACACTCACTGTCACTGAGAACCTTGGTCCCAACAGCAGGCTGTTGCTCTACACAGTGCATCCTCATGGGGAGGTAGTGGCTGACAGCTCTTGGATATGCAGTGATGTATGCTTCAAAAATAAGGTGAAAACATTTGCTTCCTTATCAAGGGCTGTATAAGCTGGCTCTTAGCAGAAGAAACAGGGAATGAGTTCATCCCTGAACTAAGGACAGCCTTTAGAAATAGAAAAGGTACAGATATGCCTGGGAACATGAGGAGCTATCCCTGGAATTGCCGCATATGATAGGACTCAAACTAAGCTCTCAATGGAGTGTGGAGAGGGAAGTGACTAGGATATTATAGAGGCTGTGGGTTTTTACAGAAGAAAGTTTCAGAAGGGCCATCTGGTGATAGCTTTGCCCCACAGAGAATAGAGTGAGTGAGGGTGAAAGGTGAGATTTACACCTATGTGCCAAACTGATTCTCTTTAATTTCTGCATGGTTGTCTTGGATTTATGAATTTCCAGATCCAGCTCAAGTTCTCTGAGAAGCAAGGTCTCCCAGGCTCTAAAGTCAGTCTCCACCTGGAATCTGCTGCCAACTCCTACTGTGCCCTGCAAGCTGTAGATCAGAGTATCCTTCTTCTTCAGCCCGGGCAACAGTTATCTGCTGAAAGTGTAAGCTGCATCTCCAGTCCTGTCTCCTTTTGACCTAGGATCATCTAGAATGACATTCCATTTCCCATCTGTGATGCTTGTTGCCAGCTGTGTTTTTGTTTTTCCCTTGGTAAAAGACATCCCAAAAAAGAAAGGTCTGTGACAATTGTACACTTTGAAGCCAGAATTTGGTAGAGGAACATTTTTTGAAAGTAGAACAGTGTAACACATGTCCTAAGAATATAATGTAAATCCTTGAAAGCATAACTCCTCCCGGGGGAGTGGTTATGTCAAAATTGCATTCTATGACTCAAATAGGCCTTGAGCTGAGAACAAAAGTTGTATATGCCAGCTAGTATCTCGTTGAACTTCAGTGTCCTCTCTGCATTACTCAGGAGTGTATTTCTCCACTTTTTTGTTCAAGTTCACCCCACAAAGCCACTGTAGCTGAGGAGACAGGTCGAGTCCAGTCTGTCTTGTGTATCACCAGCTGAATTGCTTATCCATTTCTACGTAGGCATCACTAGGCAAACCCACCATCATCTATCTATAGGAGTGCTCAGGGGGCACTATAAACTTTGAATATATGAGATTTTCTGCCTGCCTTGTGTTTACACTAGTTCTTCTCATCTCTCAGGTGTACTACCATCTTCCTGTGAGCAATTTATATGGCTATTACTACAATGGGATCAACCTGGAAGATGACAAGCAAGAGGGGTGTACTCCAGTCAAAACCACCTTTTTTGATGGCTTGTACTATGAACCTGTGAACGTCAGTCATGATGGTGATGTCTACAGGATTTTCAGGGTATGTAGTCTCTGAGGTTCTGCAGGTGGGAAGTATTCCAGAAGAATTTGTGCATATTAGCATTAAACTTTCTCAGGTGGTGGTTTTTACTTCTAAGAGAAGACAGATGATGAACTGTCTGAAGTCTCTAATCACCCAGTTTCTGTCTTTTCATTCCCACCTCTTCCTTAGGAAGCCTGAGGATCACTATTAGATGTATTCACTGGAATCCTGCCCATGCTTCCATAGTCATTTCCTAAGCAGGATGATGGCCTTGACTAATGATAGCAGGCATTTGTAGTAAAGATCTGAGCTTATGAGGCAGGCCACATGTTTCCTGATACACTTGCCTTCACTCTTGCTGGCCCCATGGCCTAACACAAGCCACATCAATACTGCTCTTCACAGAACACCAAATGTCACCCCTTCATAAGAAGGACTTAGAGCTTGGAGGGGAAGAGTTGTGACGTTCAGGTTCAAAGGGTGGGTGGGATGTGAGAAGGAAGGAGAGAGATGAGGTATGGTAACCGAGGTGGGAAAAGTAACGTGCCTTGGTAGCTAGTGCAAGCCCTGAGTGTCATGATTGATTCTTTCACATTCAGGATATGGGCCTGAAGGTTTTCACCAACTCTGTGCTACGGAAGCCAGTTCTGTGCAATGAAGGCAAATCAGACACAGAAGATTACCCTGCCTATTTGGAACATGGTGTGGCCCTGGGCGGTGGCTATGGTGCAGGTAAAAGAAGGTCCATGATATACTTCCAGTTCTAGTCTGCCTGGTCTTCAAAACTCCTTCCTACATAAAAAAGTAGCCAGCATGTTGAGGTTTTTTTGGAAAATAGGTCTATGTGTTCCAGTTTGCCTCTAGTAATCTAGTTCTGACAGTCCTTGCAGTAGAATCAGTTCTCTCTCACTTATGTGCAGGGTGCATATGGAAAAGACAAGGAATATTGAGATGCTACATCTTTCATAAACTGATGTTAGATTTTCAGGGTTTTTCCAGTCAAAATCTTTCATCAAGTCACAATTCAATTAAACATTTGAAAGGAAATGCCAATACAGAAATGGCAATTACCAGTGTCAATAATTCACAAAGCACTTAGCATACTTGGCACGTATTTACAAAGCCTTTTAGGTCAGCAAGCATTATGATTATCTTTCTTCAAGTGTTCAGCAAAAGAGCAAAAGGAGCAATCATAGATTACCACAAGGGAAATTGCTATTCAACACTAGGAAAAGTTCTTCCCCATGGGATGTGTACAACACTAGAAGTAGTTCTCCAGAAAGTTTTGGAATCTCCACTGCTGCAAATTTTCAAAACAGAGCTGGATAAGATCATTGGGCAACATGATCTCACTTTGAAGTTAGTACTACTTCAATGAGATTGGGCTAGAGAACTCCAGAGGTTCCTCTCAATCTAGATTTTTTTTTTTTTTCAATGATTCTGTGATCCTATGATTCTACATGCAGCAAAATAGAAAAGTATTATTTCTATGATATGACTAGGAACTATGACATACCTCCATGCTAAATGAGTTCTTGGACATTGCAGTTGAGTCCATGGCAAAACTTAGAGGAGTACTGTGATCACAGGAATATAAAAATCAGACCTGTAGTTTGGCTATAAACAGAAATAGTTTTCCAATGGACAGGATATTCAGCTCCATTTTTAACTACTGAACAGGGTTGAGTTACTGAACAATGATTAAGCTACCAGGGCAGTTTGTAAAGCATTATAAACTTTGGTGACAATACTGGCTACTGCTTCCCATTAGTAAATCAAAGAGTGCTAGTGGAAGAGGACAATGAACATGCCTAACTGAATTATGAGACCTTTCAACATGAAGTAAAGCAAAGTGTCTTGTGAAACAGCCAAATTTTCTAGTATTTTCCCATGTGAAAAGATAATAGATAAGAAATTGTTCTTGTATTTGTTTGAATTTTCCTTTTTTATGTGGAAATTTTAATGGGAAAATGTTCAAATGGAATACTTATTTTCCTTTATGGTGTTGAGCATGTCTGACAGCAGTTCAGATTCTGGCCTGACCTCTCTCATATTTACTTTAACCATACACAATCTTCTAGAGAGGCTTATTGGTGGGAGTGGTGTTACTACTGTTCGGAAATTCTTCCCTGAGACCTGGATTTGGGATCTGGTTCACACCGAGTGAGTACTCTTATCTTGACTTCTTATTCTTACGTGGATTTCTGTGTTGACAAATGTTGCTGAGATGAATTCTGAGAGGAAACCATGGAACACAGCTGCTTTGTAGCAGGTGCATGTCCTTTTCCTGTCTTGCTCAATGATCATTGAGCTCCCAACCCTGTATACAGTGTCAAACGTACTTGAACTGTGACATAACCGTTCTGTGCTCTGCTCCATCATTCTGATGGAGGGGAAGAATGAGAGCTAAAAGTAAAACAAGAGCATTTGTTTAGGAGAGAAGCAGGAGCTAAGCTATTTTTTTTTAATAATATTTTTAATTTAGCAGCAGTAAACTCAATTATTTTGTTTTTTCTTTCCAGGCTATCACAGCACGTGCATTCCTCATCTTTGCTTCCAGCTTTATTATATTGTTTTAAATATGGAGAGGTACCTTGCAGAAAGAGAGATGAAACAGAAGTACTAACTCAAGAAAGGAGCCTATTTTATAAATTGTCTTTGAAGTGCCCAAGATAATTTCTCATTCTGTTTTTCTTATTTTGCTCAGTTCCAGAGGCGAGGCTGATGTCTTTTACACGATCCCTGATTCCATCACAGAGTGGAAAGCCAGTGCTTTCTGTGTTCAAGATGATGCTGGTTTTGGCATCTCCTCACCTGTTCCACTGACAGCATTCCAACCATTCTTTGTGGCTCTTACCTTGCCGTACTCTGTCATTCGAGGGGAAAAATTTAATTTAATATCAAATGTCTTCAACTACCTAAACAAATGCATCCAGGTATATAAAGTTCCCTTTTACTTCCCATATGGTTTGTGTGTTTCCTAGAGATCCTAGCATTCTCCTGCATAATGCATCAGAAATGCAGAAAAAAATTTTCACTTACACTTTAGCCTGATACATTACTTTCTCATCCTCTTGCCCTGGAGCCACCCCCATCATCATCACATCAGGGAAAAGTGGCTGATGATCACTGTGTCCAGCCCACAAAAAATAAGAACTTGCTCCTTATCCCTATAAAATTTTGTTATTCTTTTTGTTCCTCAAGGAGGAACTTGAGCTGATGGTATGTGTACTGTGTTGTGCAAAACACAATGGCTGCTGATTATATCATATAGACACCTTGGCTGATTTCTGTAAAAAATGGATGCTAATAGTAGACAGAAAAGGGACTGGTTTACCATTTCCTCAGATAAACGTTCCATCCTTCTTTCTTGGTACCATGTCACAGATTCAGATGTCAAATAGGTTCTCCAGCAAGTCCCTTGTCCTGCAGCCTGACTTGAGGGGCAGCCTACTTTATTTGTAATCAGAACTTGCTCCTTATCCCTATAAAATTTTGTTATTCTTTTTGTTCCTCAAGGAGGAACTTGAGCTGATGGTATGTGTACTGTGTTGTGCAAAACACAATGGCTGCTGATTATATCATATAGACACCTTGGCTGATTTCTGTAAAAAATGGATGCTAATAGTAGACAGAAAAGGGACTGGTTTACCATTTCCTCAGATAAACGTTCCATCCTTCTTTCTTGGTACCATGTCACAGATTCAGATGTCAAATAGGTTCTCCAGCAAGTCCCTTGTCCTGCAGCCTGACTTGAGGGGCAGCCTACTTTATTTGTAATCTCGCTCTTTTTTTTTTTTTTTTTTTTTTTTTTTTTTTTTGTCTCAGATAAGTGCCATACTGGCAAAGTCGAGTGACTACAAGGCAAAAATCCTTTCACCAGGAGGCAACACAGTAAAGTTGTGTGCCAATGAAAGGAAAACCTATATTTGGGCTGTTAGCCCCCACAGACTTGGTAAGTTTGTCTGTTCATCAACCTGATATACTCCTGTTTTATCTTTATACTTCTCTCCTTCCTGCCCTTTAATGCAGCACCAATAATCCACAGACAGGCATTTCTGGAGAGGTCCATTTATTGCTCCACAAATTTAGTACTGACCCTTGCTAAAGTTCCCTTAGACATAGTGAGTGAGGAGCGAATTGTTCTGGTGTTTTATCTCTTCTGATTCTTGGTAGTACATTTCCTGTCCAGTTTAGGAAGAACTGTTCACTTGCCACATTATATATTAAATACTGACAGGATTTCATGTGCCTATGATGTTCAGCTCACAGTTTTGCACCTAACCAGCTGTACTCAGTAAGAATAAAATTTGCTACTAATTTTGGGCTGGATTCTGAATAGGCAAAGGAGATACTGCTTTTCTCTGATTTTACAGCTGTGTTAACTGACTTAAGTGAACATTGTCTTTTTTAAAAAAGCAGTGACAACAGCTTGCATGTACACACAAAAAAGTTCGAATTACTGAAGATTCTTCTCAAAATGAACCACAGATGGGCTATTTTCCTTAAACAATTGTTTCTAAAACCCTATGGCCACTATGACTGGTTTTCTTCAAACTCACTGAGAAAGATGCAAACTTAGAGTGAGATGAAAACTGGCTATGCAGCAAAATAATACTGCAGAGCTGAATAAAAGAAAGCTGCTGTCTCTCCCTGCTAATTCTGAAGTGCATTTTGTTCCAAGTAGAAAAATTCCTTTGGATTTCCACTTTGAAATGTCTGCAGGAGTGAAATGAGCAAGGCCTGCAAAGCTGCTCTCTTCATTGTTGCTCCTCTGCTTGGCAGCTGCACTGTGGCTGTTACTCAATGTTGTCCCACTGTTAATAAACTCCATCTGAAGGAAAGTGGTAGAAAAGCTGTAAGTATTGCAACACTGCCCTAGGCCAGATAAAACTCCACACAAGGCTAAGAAGTAGAAAACGGTAGTAAGTCCTGTCAGTTGTTTGGCCACGCTGGGGCTCCAGGCAACCACTCCTTGTCACTAGTGGGCAGGGGTGGAGCCTAAATGAAATTTGTTTCTACTGAGCTGCCTTCAGAGAGGGTATTTTTCTCAGCAGTCTTATCAGCACGGAAGAGGCAATGAAAGCCAGGCATAACTGTAGACATTGAAGATAACTTTGTTTTCTTGGGCTGGTGCTTGGCTTTCCAGGTGAGGTGAATTTCACTATTACTGCTGAGGCCAAACTAAGTACTGGAGGAACAGGAAACAGTACATCCCTGCAAGAGGAGACAATAAACAGGGACACCTTGGTTCAAACCCTCCTTGTTGAGGTACAGTTGAAAATTTGCATGTGCTTTCTACTTTGTGTAAACCACAATTCCTACAGCTGTGGCTTAGAAGCAAATAGCGAGTGTGGGGAGGCGAGGCAGATCACACAGGGGGAACTGTGAACAGAAGGCTTCTCCAAGTGAAAATGAGAGTATAAATAGCAACCATCGTGTCATCTGCTGTCCTTCTGTCATTGTCACCTTCTTGGGACCACAAGCGTACATGTCCTAATGGTTCACAGATGTCAGTAGCCAAAACTGGGGAGATTCCATATCTTACCTGTAAATGCCTTTAGCCTATAATACTGAGGAGTTCAGTGGAGGGCAGGCACAAAAGGAAAAGGATTTACCTTGAGCATCATAAAACAGAGGCTGGAAAAGTCTGTGTTATAACTGCTTTCTATGAAGGTAGGTTCTCTGGATAGGGGGGTGGGTAAAACAGAGAAAGAACTATTGGTCAAGAGATAGGTGGAGGAATTCCACTATTCTGGTGGGGGTAGGGCAGGACGGGGTACAAGGCATGTACCATCTGGGTAGCTACATCCACATACTGTTTTATGCCATTACCTTGTTCACGGTTTCATGGTCAACACTTCACTTTTCTTTCTCTTCCTGACCACTTTCCTGCAATCAAACAGTCTGAAGGTATTAAAAAAGAACTGACTCAGAGCACTCTTTTCTGTACCAAAGGTAAGTTCATTCATTTCTTCATTACAGAGAGTTAGGAAACCTGCTTCATTGTCTTGTAGGTTTTGTCCTGCAAAACCAGAGACACTTCCAGGGGAGAAGAGAGGGTCTCAGGGTCAAGGTGCTGGGCTACAATTCTGGGTTTTCAGAGATACCTTTGACTCATTGAACAATTCTCTGCAGCAGCTTCTTTACCCAGGACTGCAGATTGTAATAGTCACTGTAGTAATGGCTACAAAGCAAAGACTTCTGAATAAATAAATAAATAAACAATTTTAACAATTCTTGTTACATTTTCTCATTAGGCGTAACAAAGTCTGAACCAGTCTCTCTCAACCTCCCAAGAAACATAGTACAAGGATCAGCCAGAGCTTACTTTTCTGTCATGGGTAAGTTTAGCACTTAACAACAGAATTAAATGGCATTTCTCTCTTGTGCTGAACATAATGCCACCATTTATACATATACAAAACTAATTAAAGTTGAGGAGATATCAAACTGTGATTTTAGAGAAAATATTTCCTACTTTGCAAAATGGCAATGAAAGACAAAAGTTGCTCAGAATTCTCTCATACCACATCAAAAGTGGTGAAAATAGTCTATTTCAATTTATATTAGGGTCATTGTGAGGTGTGCTGATACTGTGCAGTAGCCTCTATAGCCCATCAGCACCATAACCACACTTGATCCTCACAGGTACACACAAAACAGGAAGCAGCGTGTAAAGGGCAGGGAAGCTTAACCTTTCCTAAGGGTTCACAGCTGTTTCTCAAAATTCATGCCAGCCACTATTGGTGTTCAGTTTTTTCTCAAATTCTCAGTTTGTCCCAGGTGTCCAGCACCAAAATAAAAGATAAAAATGTAAATAAGGACATTTCAGCCTTTCTGTTAGTGTGTGTCTTTGGTTACTGTGACTACTTTGTACTGGTCATTGCCCTTAGGTTCATAATATACAAAGCAATGTATAATGCTGTGCAATTAAAAAAAAAAAAAAAAAAAAAAGAAATTGAACTGAACTAACTCCTTGTATCTTTAATTCTCTAGGAGATGTTTTGGGTACAGCCCTGACAAACATGGACAACCTCCTCAATATGCCTTATGGCTGTGGAGAACAGAACATGGCCTTGTTCACACCTAACATCTATATTCTGGATTATCTGAATAAGACTGGGCAGCTAACTGAAGAGATTAGAGACAAGGGTACTGGATATTTATCCACAGGTGACAGGCTTTCAGATTCTTTTATCTAATGCTGTGATTGTGTGCATTAAAGTCTAAAGCTCTACATGGTGAGCACTGATCTCTGATTTCTAGCACCCCATCTATTGCATAGAAGCAGGCAAAAACAGCACCTCAAAGCAGCATGTCATATTTACAAGAGCAAAATCATCTAGAAGTCATAGTTGCTGACATTATTCACCAGACATACATTACTTAAAATTAAATCCACAAGTCCTACTTCTTCAGTCGAATAAACATCACAACTAGTCATTTTCTGTCTTAAGAAAATATGCCTTTATTGTATTTTCAGGGTACCAAAAACAACTCACATACAAACACCAAGATGGATCCTACAGCTCCTTTGGGACACGAGACAGGGAAGGGAGTGTATGGTAAGTGATGACGCTTTCTGTTTCCCTAACACGGGGGTTTTAGGCTTTGAAAAATGATCAAAGTGTTCAGTGATTCTTATTTTTAATAGACTAAATGGACATAGATTAATTAATTTGGATCTCATAGCAAAGGAGAGATCAATAAACTGGAAAAAATGCGAAAAAGGGATAAGATGATTGGGGGCTGGACTAACATTCAAAGAGAGGCTGAAGGAACTGGCTTTGTTCAGCCTGTAGAAGAAGAGAAATGGACAACTTATGTGAAGCTTTCCACTACCCATATGAGACGGTAGAAAAGACAGATTCAGACTCTTCATAGATTCATTTAGTTTGGAAAAGAACTTTAAGATCTTCAAGTCCAACCTTTAACCCTGCTCTACCATATTCATCCCTAAACCATAACCCAAGCTCCACATCTATATGACTTTTGAACATACCCAGGGATGGTGACTCAAACACCTGTCTGGGCAGCCTGTTCCAATGCCTGACAACTCTTTCAGAAAAAACAAATTCCTGATGTCCAGCCTAAACTTCCTCTGGTGTAGCTATAGGCCATTCCCTCTTGTCCTATCACTGTTTACTTGTGAGCAAAGACCAGCACCTACCTCTCTACAATGTCCTTTCAGATAGTTGTAGAGAGCAATAAGGTCTCCTCAGCCTCCTTTTCTTCAGACTAAATAAGCCCAGTTCCCTCAGCCACTTTTCATAAGACTCTTGTCTAGGCCTTTCCCCAGCCTAGTTGCTCTCCTCTGCACCCACTCCCGCACCTCGATCTCTTTCTTGCACTGAGGTGCCCAAAACTGAACACAGTATTTGAGGTGGGGCCTCAGCAGTGCAGGGTACCGGGGGAAGATCTCTTCCCTAGACCTGCTTGCAACACCATTTCCAATACAAGCCAGGATGCCATTGGCCTTCTTGGCCACCTGGGCACACTGCTGGCTCATGTTCAGCTGCTTGTCAATCAGCACCCTGAGGTCCCTTTCTGCCAGACACTTTCCAGCCACATGTCCCCAAGCCTGGAGCGTTGCCTGGGGTTGTTGTTGCCCAAGTGCAGGACCTGGCACTTGGCCTTGTTGAAGCTCATACAGTTTTCCTCAGCCCATTGACCTAGTGATTAAGTCCCTGTGTAGACCCTCTCTACACTCAAGCAGATCAACACTCCCATCCAGTTTGGTGTAATCTGCAAACTTACTGAGCGTGCATTCTGTCTCCTCATTGAGGTCATTGATAAAGATGTTAAACAGAAATGGTCCCAACACTGAGCCCTGAAAAACTCCACTTGTGGCTGGCTGCCAGCTGGATTTAGCTCCATTCACCACCACTCTCTTGTCCTGGCCACCCAGCCAACGGAGAGCATGCCCATGCAAGCCATGAGCAGCCAGTTTTTTCATGAGAATGCAGTAAGAGGCAGTGTCAAAGGCTTCACAGAAGTCCAGGTAGACAATACTCACAGCCTTTCACTCATTGACCAGGTGGGTCATCTTGTCATAGAAGGAGATCAGGTTCATCAAGCAGGACCTGCCTTTCATAAATCCATGCTGACTGCGCCAGATCACCTGATTGTTCTGTAAATGGAGCATCACAACACTCAAGGTGATTTGTGCCTTCCCCAGCAAGGTTAGACTGACATTTCTGTAGTTGCCTGGATTCTCCTTCCAGCCTTTCATGTGTGTCACATTTGCCACCCTTCAGCCCACTTGGACTTCCCTAGTTTGCCAAGATTTTAGGTAAATGAAGGAAAGAGGTTTGGCGAGTAGATCCGCCAACTCCTTCGATACTCTTGGGTGTAACCCATCCCGGCCCATAGACTTGTACATGTTTAAATGTTGCAGCAGGTCCCTGACTATTTCCTCTTTGATCCAGGAGGTTTGATTCTGTCCCTTCTCCCTGTCCTCCAGCTCAGGGGCTGAGTGTCCAGGGAACAACTAGTTCTACTGGTAAAGATTGAGGCAAAGAAGGCATTAAGCACCTCAGTGTTTTGCTCATGCTTTGTCACTAAGTTTCCCCCTGCAACCAATAAAGGATGGAGATTTTCACTAGTCCTCCTTTTGCTGTTGATACATTTATAGAAACACTTTTTATTGTCTTTAATAGCTGTAGCTAGCTTGAGTTCTAGTTGGGCTTTGCCTCTCCACATTTTCTCCCTGCATAGCCTCACTGTATTTTTGTAGTCCTCATGAGAGACTTGCCCCCTCCTGCACAGGCCATAAACTCTCCTTTTATTCCTGAGTTCCAGCAAAAGCTCTCTATTTAGCCAGGCCTATCTTCCTCCTCGCCAACTTGCCTTTCAGCACATGAAAATAGCCGGCTCCTGCTCCTTTAAGTCTTCTTTTTTGAAGTATGTTCAACCTTCCTGGACTCCTTTACCCTTCAGGGCTGCCTCTCAAAGGATTTTGTTGATCAGTCCCCTCAACAGGCCAGAGTCTGCCCTCTGGAAGTCCATGGTGGCAGCTCTATTGACTCCCCTCCTTACTTCCCCAAGAATTGAAAACATTATTGTTTTATGATCGCTGTGCCCCAGACGGCCTCCAACCATTACTTCCCCCAACAAGTTCTTCTCTGTTCCCAAGGAGCAGGTCAGGAGGGCACCTTCCATGGTTGGTTCCCTCACAAGTTCCATCAGGAAGTTAACTTCCACACACTCCAGGAACTTCCACAACTTTTCTCTCTCTTCTGTATTGTATTTCTAGGAGACATCTGGGAAATTGAAGGCCCACATGAGAACAAGGGGTAGCAATTGTAAAACATTTCCTATCTGTTTATAAAATATTTCATCCACCTCCTCATCCTGGCTGGGAGGTTTGTAACAGACTCCCACCATGGTATCAGCCTTGTTGCCCTTCCCCCTGATTCTTACCCATAAGGACTCAACCCTATCATCACCCTCATTAATTTGCAGGCATTCATATATCTCCCTAACATAGAGGGCCACCCCAGTGCCTCTTCTTCAGAGTCTATCTCTTCTGAAAATTTGGTAGCCACTGATTCCAGCACTCCAGTCATACAAGTCATCCCACCAGGTTTCTGTGATGGCAGCTATGTCACAGTTTTCCTGCTGCAGAACAGCTTCCAGCTCCTCCTGTTTATTGCCCATGCTGCATGCATTGGTGTAGATGCACTTCAGCTGGGCTAATGATTTGGCCACTACCTGACCATTCTCGGCTGCTCCCATAGCCAATGAGCCTTGTATTTTTGCTGCCACATGGATCAGCATCCCCCACCTCCCCTGAGACAGCAGATTGAAAGGCCTTTCCAGCACACTTGTCCCACAAGCACCAGCATGCTGCGCAAGAATGTCTTATCCTTACTTGAGTAAGACTTTATCCTTACTCAAGTTGCACAATGGAAAACCCAGCTGGATTGAAGGGAAATAATTATCTTCCCCATGAGAAGGCTGCAGCATTGAGACAAATGCTCAGAGAGGATACTGATATCTCTATCCCTGGAGATGTTCATGACATGACCAAACAAGAGAATGAGCTTTGAATTTGGCCCTAGTTTAAGCAGGTGGTTGGACTGGAGACTCCCAGAGATCCCTTACCAACTAGTTTATTTCATAATTCTGTTAATTAAGATTAGAAATTGCTATAATATGTCATCAAGCTGTGTCTATACTTTTTACCAGTCTGAAAGAATGGTTTCAGTACAGTAATGGAGAAACCTCTGGTCAGTTTTTATTACCAGGATTTTAGCTATCTTATTTATTTGAAACTTAAAACACACTTTCTTTTAACTCATAAATTACAGAGTTCACTTTAAGTCATTTTCTATGGATATGTGGTGGAGTCATCATCCCTGGAGGTATTTAAAGGACATGTAGGTACTTAGGGACATGGTTTAGTGGTGGACTTGCCAGTGTGCTATGTTAACAGCTGGACTTGAGAATCTGAAAGGTCTTTTCCAACCAAACCAATGCTATGATTCTATATCCAATTGCTAGTAAATGTTCTTGATCTTGTTCACACTTTACCTGCTTTGTGTTTCTGGTTCACCTGCAGGCTCACTGCCTTTGTGTACAAGTCATTTGCACAAGCCAGACGCTACATCTACATTGACAAAAAGGTCCAGTCTCAAACTTTGATCTGGCTGGCAAGTAAGCAGAAGTCAGATGGATGCTTTGAAAATGCTGGGTCACATTTCAACAATGCTTTGAACGTAAGCACTGGGACAAGTATAGTCCCCAGCTTCCAGTCCTACCACTGGGATTGATTTAGATAATTTCTGCCTAACACCAGCTTGTGACCACACCCTTGCTTGTATTATGTCTTGCACACCTCTCATGTACAAGCAGGGCATGATTCTCATGTCTGCTATTGATGATGAGGTAGAAGCCAGTTCAGCTCAGTCAGAAGTCTCCGGTCTTATTTTCCACCCCCGCAATATGTGTCCAGCCACAGGCTACAGTATGCTATATTGCATATGTGCAAAACCCAAGAAAATGCATTAAATAATTTTGGCTTCATCCTGAATGAACTTGATTTTTCTTGTTCCTGTACACACAAGGAGAAAGAAATTACTTCTGATCTCAAACCTAACTGGTATATGAACTATGAATTAATTCATATTCTGTTTCTTTCTGGGACATTTGTACTGACCTTTTTTTTTTCTTTCTTTCTTTCTTTTTTTTTTTTGCATGTGTTCTCTTCAGAGTGGAGAACAAGGTGAATACTCACTCACAGCTTACGTTGTGGCAGCATTGCTAGAGGCTGGACACACTGTCGTGGTAGGCATTTGATGCTGTTATGTTTTATTAGTCTGACCAACCATGTCAAACAGTGAACAAGTCACAGTCCACATTCTTTAACAATACAGTAAATACTGATTGTGGGACAGTACGGTCAGCTGAGGAATTCTGTTTCCAGAACCCTGCACTGCCATAAGATAGCTAGCGAGTATTAACACCCAACTGGCATACCCTGCTTTATCATGAGGTCTCAATACACTTCACATAGCTCTGTAAAATGTATCCATCTTTTAGAGCTATAGCAATGAATAGACAAAGGATTCACCAGTCTAAGGTCATCTAGCAAGTAAGGATAGAACCAGTGCTCTATTAGTCCAGCCATGCTGCCTCTAAATAAATGCAAAAAGAAGGCAGCAAGAGTGGAAAAGCATTTTTTACAGAATACAGAATACACACTGTAGGCCCTTAAACATGCCATGGTTCATGTATATTTTGGCATGAAGGGTCAGTGATGGTAGCATAAATAGTGATGGAAGTATTTAAAGAGAAGTTGAGACACAAATCCAATTACCTGACAACCCAACTATGTTTTGCATTACCAGCATCCCGTGGTTCAGAATGGCATGAGATGTTTGGAGACCGCATTTAGCAATGGAGTCCACAGTCTCCATAACCAGGCCCTCTTTGCCTATGCTTATCGTTTAACTGGCAAAGAGGAAAGATGCCAATTCTTCCTTGACAATCTGGACAAAAGAGCTAACAGAGATGGTAAGTGCAGTATGGCCATGATACTGACGATGCAGCTCATGGAATGGCCTGTGATCTGGATGTAAGCTGTTCTTACATGTATGTAAGTATGATTTTCTCATTGTCACCGTTTGAATCAGGTCTGACAACAATGGTCTCGGTCCCCTCCCCCTCCCACCCAGGAGGGGAAGGAGAGAGAGAAAAGAGAGAGACTTGGCTGGATTGAAAACTAAACTGCACAGCTTTAATTAAACACTAATGATATCAGAAAATATATACAATCATATACAGATATGTTCAGATATCTGCAAAAGTCTCTGGCCTCCCCCCACCCCCAGCAACTCCCACAGCATCTCCTGAGCTGGAACAGTCCCGAGGAATCCCGGAGATGCTGGAGAAAGCACAGAGTGATGAGGGTCAGGACAGCTCGAGCCTGGGGGTCGATGGTGATGGATGGACGGAGTCCTCCCTGGACGCCGGCCATGGACGGAAGAGAAGGGAAGAAGCAGCAGGAAGAAAGTTGTCTTCTGAGATCTCTGACCTTCCTCTGAGCTTATGTAGCTCTATGGAATGGAACATCTCTGGCCAGTTTTGCTGTCTGTCTAACTCAGCATCCTACGGGGGGTCATAAATCTCCCTGTAGCGTCTGAGCTGGCAGAGTGAAAGTGTGACCTTGGAGACCCAGCAGTTAGAAAAACATTCTGTTCTTATCAGTATAAGTTGGAAGGCTCTGTGACTAGTTAAAAGAAAGCTTACTGAAGGGAAGAAAATCAGTAAAAGGAAAATTGGCTTCATCCTGGCTCAGGCCAGGACACTCATTCATGCTGCTGCCATCCCATTTCATGCATCCTGTGCTATTGAATTTATCTCTATGAATTTCTGTGTCCATTCCTTTTGAGATTGAGCTGTGGCTTGATTTTCTTAAAATTGTGAAATAATGTAGATTGGGAGAGACCTCTTGAAGTCTCCAGTCCAAAGCAGTTGAAGGCTACATCTTGTTTCCCCATTACCCTTCTCTTCTACAGGCTCAATGAACCCAAGTCCCTTAAATATTTCATGTGCTTCAGTCTGTGACTGTCCTAGCATTCTTCTGCATTCTTCTCCTTCACTTCAACCACCCTTTGACTTATACAGACTCATTTTAATTCCCTTCCTATTTCTTCCTGTTTTCTTTTCCATCCTGGAACTAAATCCCATCCAGGACTCTGATGGCTTAAAAAACTTTTGGGTGATGGGAGAGAGGGAATTGTATACCTATCTCCCACATGATACTGTAGTGAATTAACCAGGAATTAATTTTCCCATGCTTTTTACATCCTGCTCTTCTATTTTCAGGTGGTTCAGTTCATTGGCAGAGAGAAAACAAGCCACCAGCAGAATATTTCCCTGATTTCTATTCCCGTGCCCCTTCTGCTGAGATTGAAACAACAAGCTATGTGCTCTTGGCTTTGCTCAAAAAAGCCAAACTCACTCCAGAAGACACTTCTTACATTTCTCGCATTGTGTACTGGCTTGTCAAACAACAGAACCCATATGGTGGTTTCTCCTCCAGCCAGGTAACAACTGGGTGTGATAAAAAGAAAGTTTCTGGGAGCAGTCTAGCCTGCAAGCTGGATCTCAATTGTATGACATATTTCCTGATTACATATTTGTTTGAATAATATTTGATAAATCGTGCTCACACAAATCTCCTTGTCAAGGCACAACAAACTCTTCATAGGCAGTTTCATCCATATTTTAGTTTTAGGAAATGGTAATTTACCTGAGTTTCAAGTTAGCAGTAGAAAACAGACACTGCTGATACAGCATTATCCCAGATTTTCTGGGATAATTCAAATCTGTGTCCTCAGAACTTGTATCTCATCTCTTTAGCTCCTTGCAAAGTCCCTCTCCATTTATGAGCACTGACAAAGCATCAGGGAAACAGGTGCTGTGCTAACCTCATGCACCATCTTCCAGCTGGGTATCTGTCTAATTAGGGGTCATGTTGTTCTTTCCAGGACACTGTTGTTGCACTCCAAGCTTTAGCGCAGTATGGATACCTCACCTTCTCTAAAAAAGGTCTTAACACAGTCAAAGTTAATTTCATGGACTACCCCAGTAAGACCTTCCAAGTGAATGACAAGAACCGCTTCTTACTGCAGCAGATTTCCTTACCCACTATTCCAGGGAATTATAGTGTGGAAGTGAATGGCACTGGCTGTGTCTATCTGCAGGTAAGCAAGCTCAGCACCACCTCTCTGAGGATTAATCAGGGGATCCCCCCTAACTTCTTGCCCTCCATACCTTATGTCAAAGCCCCTGGGACCATCTCACATTTATCTCTTTTAGACCACCCTGAGATACAACATCCATTTGCCAAAAAGAGCTGCAGGGTTTTCTCTGTCTGTGAAGTTAACCAATGCTTCCTGCACAAGCAACTTCCCACCAAAATTTGACCTTGTCCTCTCTGTCAGGTAACTTCCTCTTATTGACTCCTCTTATTAATCTACCCCCTTACATTCACAGTTTGGTAAAGCATCCAAGGAAGGATTTAAATATAGGCACTTAACTGCTACTGTGCAGCTACAGGAAGACAAATAGGGTCGCTGGAGCTGAAAGTCATTCACTGGTCTCTTCTCCATCTGCAGATCAAACTAACAGAACTTCTCTCATTTTAGTTACACAGGAAACCGCAGTGTCTCCAACATGGCTATTGTTGATGTGAAGATGCTCTCAGGTTTTGCTCCTGTAACATCTTCCCTGAAACAGGTAAATAATGGGATAAGAGTAAATGGTAATCCCTGAAAACATAGGAAGTTGATAAACATTGTCTCTAATTAGCAAATTGGAGCCCCACAGGAATTCTGCAAAGTTCCTAGATGTAGCCTTATGTCACATACTTTGTGTCTCTAGTCTCTGTTCATCTGTTGAAGACAAATCTTAGAAGTTGGCAAATCTAGTAGCCCAACAGGCAGGCATGCCCACTATATGTATACACAATGTACATACGCATATGCATATACATATATACACACACACACAGCTGGCCACACAGATCAATAGAGACAGAAAAGACTGCACTTACTCAAATGCAGACAGCACAAATGGACTTTCAGTTCCTGTTTCTGGATGATCATACTGAAAGCTCATTAGTGGAAAAGAAAAAATAAATAAATATATGTATACACATACACATATGCGTGCAAATATACAACGTGGATCCCTCTGGTATTTGAATTCAGTCTACACAGTAGCTGCCCCAGGATCCTTCTTCTGTCCACTTGATGGCATACATTGGCACACCCAGACATACCCGTACTCAAGGGCTCAGCCCTACTCCAGTGGCTGGAACTGAGCACCCAATCATACATATAGTGGGTGCCTCCAGTAACCTGCCTTAGAGACTTAGACATGCAGTCTCTGCAGCAGCTGGGCTTGGATCACCTAGTCTCCCAGTTGCCTCACATGGACGCATACACATATGCAAACACACACAAATGAGTCTTTGCTAGCTGGTCTAGTCCAATGGCATGGCCCCAAGACCTTATAGTCTCTCCAGTAACAAGCTCAGATCTCCTTGTCCAACCTGTAGCCAACTCAGATCCTCTGGTATCTTCAGTATTTGACCCAGCCTCATACCTGATTTAGTAGGTGGCTGCCAAGCCATTTAACTTACTCACCAGCTAGTCCAGCTTTGTATCCACTTGCAACCACCCACTGGCACGCACACGCACACACAACAGGCCAGAAGTCTGGTCTCTCAAGATGTTGGCACCCCAGACACACAGTCTCTGCAACCTGTGGTCCCCTCTTCAGTGGTCTGCACACACACTCACAAAATAAAGAGCCCCTCATCCATGAAAATAATCAGGAACAGAATTTAAGAGGAAGAGAGGAGAAACTGCAGTGAACAGGTGCAGGGCATGGCCAAACGTGTACCAGTTTAGGTGCAACCATCACCTTTTATCCCATTTCCCCATCCTTTTATCTCGTTTTCCCACCCTTTTTCCTCCCATTCAGACT
>NW_009954185.1:9031510-9034588 GCF_000747805.2 Chaetura pelagica | reverse complement strand
CTTCCCACACTCAGGCTGTGCTCCTAGAGGCACCACAGTAAAGTGATCCAGGGATACCCTGCTGTAGACTCACCTGGTGGGTCTCCCCAGCAATGGGTCAGGGCATTGCCCAGTGGCAGCCCAGGGGGGAATCAGGTCAGGGTGCTCCAGGTTACTGGGGTTTTCCCCGTTGGCTGTTGTTCTTCTACTCCTTTGTATCGAGGGGGAACAAGCCTTTTATCACACAACCAAACAGAATCTATGTAAGAAATACTTCTGCCATGGTTAAATTTCTCAAATGAGTATTTTTCAATTGTTAGACCTTCCTCTACAGCACAGTTTATCAAAGAAAAAATGGGTACTGCTTTTCCTTTATTATACAGAAATTTGGTCACAATTATGACAATTGTAGAGAGAACATTGATAATCACTACATTTTAGTTCCTAGTGCAATGTAGGTTCTGCAGCAGGTGCATTCTCTTCAAGCCATGAGCCTTAAAGTACCTAAAAAGAAGGATACAATTCATTGTAGAGTCTATATAGCTAAGTGCATCTATAACTATTCACATTCACATGTGAATTTCGTTCTTTAGTAGAACTGTATGAAATTCATAACTTTTCTTTGGAAGATTTTTCCACTGATCTGTCACACTGTTTGGCACTCTAGTCCTCTTTATATGTACTTTATATATATTTCATATGTATTTTATGTTCTTATATATACTTTATATATATTCATCTATATACACATATGGAAAAAATAGCTGGTTTTACACTTATTTTTGTACATTTTTGCAGTAAATTAATTTTGCTTATGTGCTTTTCTAAAAATTTTTAAACTTTTGTTTTTTAAAATATGCAACACTCTAGAGAGTGAGTCAGCTGGAGCTGCAGAAACGATCATGTAATTATGAAATCTCATTGAAACAAGAGCACTCAAGTTGATAATGTGTCCCAGCAAACCTGTTTTTCACTGTGATTGGTTTGCAGTCGTGCTACGAAAATGCTCAGTTTGCATTTCTTATTTTGGCCACTAGATGTCAGGGTGGCAGAACATGGCAGAGCATGGCAGTCACTTTAAATATATTTTGCTTTCAAATTATTATTTGTAAGTCTTGGCATGTCTCCTTTGTATAACATTGCTATCATTTGCTTTATGTAAAGCTTCAGCAACACAATTCTGTTGTGGATCGTGTAGACATCAAGAACAACCACATCCTCTTCTACCTTCAGCAGGTAAGGCTTCTATTTGGTCTTATTAAATTGGAAGTTTAAAACAGATAAAAGAATTATCTAATTAGTAGGTTAGTAACGGCCATGTCTTTAAAATGTAAGGGGACTTCACTCAGTCCAATATAAAATATACAACAGAAGTTGTAGTCTACAGTGAAAAGATATGTAATTGTTATTTTTGTGAAGAATGCTGTATGATTAATTTTCACAAACATAGCTAAGTTGCATTCCAAATTGCAAAATTTCCCAGTCTACATAATATTCTTCATCCTCTAAATGATGTTTCTCATCAGTGTTTTACACTGATGAGAGTAAGAGTGTTTTACAGGGAGACAGTTACATCCCTTTCATTTCAGGGAGATATCTGTATGAAAAGAATATACTACCCACATTGATTACATTAATAAAGGGAATGAGAGTGGAGAAAGATTAAAATCGAAATACAAGGGACCTTAAAGTGCCAAGAAAGGAAGGAGAGAGGAAGAAAAAAAAAAAAAGTAATAATATCTATGCTCTCAAACACAACTTTTTAGTGATTGGCCTCCAAGGATTACTATAAGGAAGATTGGAGTAGGTGTTCTGAATTGACAAAGAATCTCAGATGTTGAGATGTGAAAAGTTTACCCAGTAGGACACAAGTGCTGCAGCAAATTCTCCAGAACCCCTGTCCATGGTTTTATTCCTATAAAGAGACCAGCAGTATGAAAAACAAGGACAAAGGAAAAAGAGAGCAGCGTCACAGTCCCAGGCATGCAAATGAAAACTTGAAGCTGAGGAAGATGAGCAAGGAGGAAAGTTTGAGGCAATTAGCTGCAAGAGTTTGGAATGAGGAACAGAAACACAGGAGAGGATGGGGATTTGAGTTCAATGTGATTAAAGAGAGAAGAGAGTCATAGAGATGCTGAAGGCCATTTTAGCTGGGAAAAGGCAAAGAAAGAAACTAACAGGAGCTTTCAGTGAGAGGATGAATGCTGGTGTGCTGAAAGCTGCAGTACCCAGGCAATGGGTAGAGTAACTGGTAATGTAGATAGGAAGAAGAAGAAAAAACGATCACAATTTTAGCAATAAAACATATTTAGAAACAGCTTTTAAACAATTATCTGATTTGACACCAACTTTACAATCTGGAGAGAATTGTAGAACGGCACTTTGCTGCCCAGTCTGACCGAGAAATGCATCTGTTCAACCTTAGCCTTGAGGATAGGTATGAAAATAAAAGGTTTGATGTGTTTTCTTGTCTTACCATTTCCAGGTCTCCCAGAAGGCGATCAGCTTCTCCTTCAGTGTGGAACAAAGCCTCCCTGTCTCAGATATCAAACCAGTGCCAGTACATATGTATGACTACTATGAAACAGGTAAATGACCTCAGTGGCTTGGAGCAAAACCTGTAAAATCAAAGTATTGATCTCAGCATTTACAAGATGTGGACAATGCTTTTTGCCTTGCTCCCTCTGTGAAGCTTCTCTTGACTTTCCTGCATTTGCTGCCTTTCTGTATCAGGAGAGATAAATGGATAGAAAGCTAGCAGTTTTGCTGGTTTTGATTGCTAGACTGCAAAGGGTTTGCAGAAGCATAGACAGTTTCTGCCTCCATGTCTTGTTTCTTGTTTCATTTCAACATAAAGCAGATTAGATTGTTGTATGACAGGAGTTTCGTTCTTACAAACTGCATACAGAATGAAGAGTGGTTCCACTTTCTTTCTACAATTTGATCATAACAGTTAAAATCCATAGCTCAGAGGCAGCAGTGTTCCTGACTTCCCTGATCTGGCTTATCTTGTATTTTTGCTTTGTATTGCAGTAGCAGGCTGCAGTCAAATAACTGTTCCTTTTTTTGGAATTTAAAGACTTAAATAGGAATGACAGT
>NW_009954185.1:9024713-9031369 GCF_000747805.2 Chaetura pelagica | reverse complement strand
TTCTGCTGACCCCATGGGAATTTCAGCATCTAACTAGAAAATCAAGTGCCTAGCCACATTTCTTGATCTGGCATCAAGGAGCTAAACTTGCAACAGACATTACCCAGTTGTGGGTAATCAAAACTGTGGCTCAGGTTCCCCAGTGCTTTTCTCAAGCTTGGCACAACCTTTGAGAACTGCATTGTAGTAGAGGAACAGCAGTATTAAGAGAATTGACCCTGGAGCGAATATTCTGCCACCTCATCCACATCCTGCATGTTCAAAGCAATGATGTCTCCTGACAAACATGGTCAGAGGAGTGCTTTGACTGTGAACCCCTGCAACTGGCTGCCTCGAAAACTGGAAGACTACCACAAGATCTATCAAAAATTTTCTGGTTCATAATGTGTTAATCATGGGTGCGCAGGGACTAGGGTCAGAATGATTTGTTACTCATGAGAGCACATCTTCCTTTCTTCTTTCCAGATGAATATGCCCTTGCAGAATACAAAACACCCTGCTCCCTGCCTTCCATCTGAAATCAGATATGTGACAAAAGAGGTAACAGTTCAGAATGTATCAGGCAACCATTTGTAGAGGAAGAAGAGAATAAGAGACTTGGTTGTTTCTGGGAGGGCAATGAAAAGCACATAGAAAAATGAGGTGTAAGTAAATCTTAAATTGCAGTAGCTCAGAATGACTCATTTTGGGCCCCAATTCAAAAGAGCTGTGGGTCAGTGTGGATCAGAAACTCCAGAACTCCAGATAAAGTGTTTTTACTAATGAGTGACATACTGTGCAATTGTTAACCATTGAGCATCCATCTTCTTGGAAATTCATGACATATATTCTAGTAGGAGCTTTGTATAAATGTAAACTCCTGAAACATATATTCTTGGTCACAGATTCATCTTAGGAAATCCAAGATCAGGAGAATGTTCTGCTGCTGCTGCTACTTCTGCAAACTTGATTTGTTTTGGTCTTTCCATTTATTTTGAAGGAAGATTCTGAAGAAATTACTTTGATCCTCTTCTTTTTCAGTGATTGAACTGAAGAAGGTATAGATGTTAGCATTCTAGGCACAGGAAGACAACTGTTACGCATTTTTTGCCTCTGTTTAGAAAGGAAGTTTTTCTTCAGGTTAACATCTCATTTTACTGCTCTTTGTAATAAAACCTTCTGATTGACAATGGTAATTGTCCTGGTCTCCACTCCTTGTTGCATCTAGAACTGGGTGCTGTAAGGTTTCTTACAAGCTAAAATATTCATACCTTGGACAGGACTGTCAATGACAATGACAACCTGACATCAGCGACATCTTGTGGCACAGACAGGGTTGAGGCCCTGGCCTACATGATGGAAGCTTTCTGCCCAAAGCAGAGAAACTAGAAAGCTGTAACGCAGGAACTGTGTGAAAAAGGCTGAAGGAGGAATGGTGGATCCAATGATGCCCTTGGAGAGAGAAAAATGAGAAGATTTGGAGGGACTGAAAAATTAAGAGAGCCACAAAAAGTTTATGATGGGGTGGCAATGTATAAGAAATATCCTGTTGTGCTCTCTGCATTTAGGTGAACAGGTAGAGCAGACAGCCACAGTGAAACTAATCCTAATGCACTGAGCAGTGCAGGAACCTTTGTGCTAAGGGGCAGCCATGACAGAGACCCACAGGCTCAGTAAAATCCCAGAATGATGGAAATCTGGAATCTGTAAAACCATGAGCAGTGTACCAAGATGCATGATTCAGGCAACAGAAGATATCTAGACCTGCCTGCAGACCTATCCATCAGGTCTTCACTGAACTTACTGCTGTAGTTCAAAAAAAAATTACTAAATGTTAGTTCTTCTTGCAGCTAAAAGCAATCACATATAGGTCCTTCCTTGTTCTGTAAAAGGTAGTCATGCAGGAGATTTCCCTAAGGAAAGACCCAAGGGGTAGCATAGAAACAAATGAAGGCCATTTTACATGAAAGCTGTAAAAATATAACCTATCATCCCACAAGCAACTTTCTTTATGTCTTTCACCAACTTTCACACACTTTTAAGAAATAACTGTAAAGTGCTTTAACACCAGGTATTTCTGCTGCGATAAGATCCCAGAACCTAAAGGTCAGCAAAGACTTATTGACATCACCATTCTTGCTGCAGCCAGGACAATAATGTGTCACTTGTCCCTGACCCACAAAACCACAAAACTTCCAGCCACATTGTGTAAATCGAGATTTTCCTGCAGGGTTTTTTTCCTGTGAGTCACACATTAACATAAGCATATGTTCGTATAGCTAAAGACAAGGAGCCTACTCATCAGTTACTCCCAGTACAGGTATTTCTTGGCTTGCAGTTCAGTGTTTTCTGCCTGTTCAGACATGCCGTAGGGTTCCTATGCTCTGATATGAGTTGGGTTATCACAGCTGTCTTTGGCTTAGTCAAATGCAATACCCTTCATTACAAACCTTGCCACCTCTGGGAGCAAAGGGATTGTGAAGATGTGAAAAAAAGTCACTGATCTTGGCTTGGACAGTCCTTGTGAACCAAGCTCTGCCCAGGCACTTTCATGGACAAAGGTAGGATGCTGCAAAACTATAGAGAAGAGGCTTTTTGTAGATGATGGGATCCCAATCCTCTGGGACCTCAAATCACATTGCATTTAAACCAGCCTAGCAAGCAGTTATTGCTGAACAGCATAGTTTTGGCCCTGCTCACTTTTTTCTGCCTTTGCTCTTATCCATGCTCTCCTGACTCTTTGAGTGGTGCTTAACTTCATCACACACAGGCCAGGTCAGAGATAGGGACCCAATTCCAAACTAAAAAGATTTAAGTGGAAAAAAAGTAAATTTCGTCCTTCTACTTGCATGAACAGACTTACCATGGGGTCAGAGAAACAGTAGGAAGCAGGCAGGAAAAAAATGCACTTTCATTTTCAGCAAGGCATGGACACAGTTCAGCTGCATGAGAGACCCATGCTACAAATCTTCGGAGCTTTTGCAGGAAGCTGAGCAGCCAATGTGTCAGCACTCCACCCCCCACCCCAGCTTACCTTCTTGCAGCACACTGCTGCCTCTTTACGTGCTCAGCAGCTCCTGCTTAGTGTCACAACTGTGATCTCCAGTTTGTCTTGTTGTAACAAGTCTTGAGTTTCTCTCTCTCTCCATCCCAGCAACCAGATATATCTTCCTTTCCATAATTTGCCTGCTTGTGTTTGTGGGCTGAAAGACAATGTCCTGACCCAATTTAAAGCCAGACATCGGTAGTCTCTGACAGCTCAGGTCACAAAGGTGGTAATGGGACTGCATCTTCACAGAATCACAGAATTATTGAGGCTGGAAAAGCCCTCTGATATCACCAAGTCCAGCCTATAGCCTAACGCCACCACATCAGCTAGACCTTAAATACCTTCAGGGATGGCGAGGCCACTACTTCCCTGGGCAGTCCATTCCAATGTCTGATCACTCTCTCCATGGGGAAGTGCTTCCTAATATCCAACCTAAACCTCCCCTGACTCAGCTCCAGTCTGTGCCTTCTCATCCTGTCACAAGTTGCCTGGGAGAAGAGCTCAGCCCCACCTGACTACAGCCTTCCTTCAGGTAGCTGAAGAGAGTGATAAGGTTCCCTGCTGAGTTTAGCCTGCTCCAGGCTAAACAACCCCAGCTCCCTCAGCCTATCCCTGTAAGACTTTCCCTCTAGTCCCTTCACCAGCCCTGTTGCTCTCCTCTGGACCTGCTCCAGCACCTCAATGTCCTTCTTGCAGTGAGAGGCCCAGAACTGCTCACAGGACTCGAGGTGAGATCTCACCAGTGCTGAGCACAGAGGCAGAATTGCATCCCTGCTCCTGCTGGCCACACTATTCCTGGTACAAGCCAGGATGCCATTGGCCTTCTAGGCCACCTGGGCACCCTGCTGGCTCATGTTCAACTGGTTGTCAACCAGTACCCCCAGGTCCCTCTGCTGGGCTGCTCTCCAGCCACTCCTCCCCAGTCTGTAGTGCTGCCTGAGGTTATTGTGGCCAAAGTGCAGGACCCTGCACTTGGTCTTGTTGAATTTCATGCCATTGGCCTCAGCCTGTTGACCCAGCCTGTCCAGGTCCCTCTGCAGCTTCTTCCTGCCCTCTGGCAGATCAACACTCCCCTCCAGCTTGGTGTCATCTGGGAATTTACCAAGGGTGGACTCAATCCCCATATCCAGGTCTTCAATAAAGATGTTGAATAGGACTGGGCCCAGTACTGATCGCTGGGCAACACCACTGGTCACCAGGCACCAACTGGTGCAGCACCATTCACCATCACTCTCTGGGCCCAGTCATCCAGCTAAGTTTTAACCCAGCGAAGGGTGCGCTTAGCCTGTGGTAGCCTTGGTTCCTGAATACAAGGTACTATATAAAATTCTTGAGAAATAGTCTGAGCTGTGGCATTTCTATTCATATGAAAATCTCCTCTTCCCTTCTTCTCTTCTCTTCTCTTCTCTTCTCTTCTCTTCTCTTCTCTTCTCTTCTCTTCTCTGCTCTGCTCTGCTCTCCTCTCCGCTCCTCTCCTCTGCTCTCCTCTCCTCTCCTCTCCTCTCCTCTCCTCTCCTCTCCTCTCGCCTCTCCTCCTTGGAAATGCATTGCTATTCCCTCACAAGTCCTATGATGTTGTAGTTGTATGCAATTTGAGCTGTGCTCTGAAGACATGAAGCACATAAAATGAGCCAAGTCTACCAAACAATTAAACCTCTCTCCCCACAAGGTCCTGGTATCTGCTGGGTTTCAAATCTCAGCCATTTCCACAGTCTTCTCTGTGAAGATGTTTCCTACACTCAAGGCCAAAGAATAGCTCTGGACAAGCTGTCTCTGCTTGGGCTTGCATCAGCAGATGCAGACAAATCCAAATTCTGCTGCCCAAGTCTGGGTGGGGAAGACATGAACAAGCTGAAGCCTGGAGGTTAACTGGCCTATTTAGACAGGTCCATAGTCTGCTTCACCACTAGCTACTCTCACTTGTGTCAAGTCACCCACAGACTTGGGTCTTGTGTCCAACAGAACAGAGTACTTCACAAATAATTTCTATCACAATTGAACACCCTTACCACTGGATAGCTAGCCTGGTGGAGGCACCAGCACATACACTGAACCCCAAAATTATCTTCCTGGGTGGCTCTTGTGTGCATTTGGAGAAGGCCTGAGATATGAGAAGAGTTTCTGCAGATCACCTAGCAGAAAGGTTTTCAGTTTGAGAGCATCACTTGGGGTCCAGACAAAACAGTGCAACATCACTAGGACCTAGGAAACCTTGGGAAGGAGCAGGACAGTTGCTCTAAACATCTGAGGATCTGGGCATAGGACCATAAGGCTCTTTGTGAATCCTGGCTGATGTGAGCTAAGTGCCTTAATAACCTCAAGACCCTGATCCCATTCTCTGACATTTCTCTCAGCTTTCTAACTTGGCATTTGAAAGCTTTTCATGTAAGTAGGATGCATTTGGTGAGCATGCAGGTGAGCCTGAAGGGGCACTTCAATGCATAAAACAAGATTTATGAGCATACGTCATTCCATCAATATTTTTGGGTACACTCCCTAGGATAGGCAGAAAACGTGGGAAGAGAGTTCTCTCCTTTGTTTGGATGGAATTTAAGCTTTGTTTTTTTAAGGGATGGGAGTAGTTTCTTCCCTGACAATTGTAGTGAAATTCTATGCAAGCAATTGATGAGAGTTTCTAACTTTTGAAAAAAATAATTATGTTTTGAGACAAGGATATTGTGAGGTGAGTGATTTAATCTCTTCCAGGTCTGCTCAAAACCTAGAGACTCTGTGCCCAGCATTTCTGTTTGCATGGGAAGCACCCCCTAAGCACAATGCACTGAAAGCAGTGTTGTCACCTTTGCATGAGGCCTGTGGATGACTTTTGCTACAGACAGACACTCCCCCTTGGTCTTCCACCCCTGTCAGTAGAAAAGGTTGTGTGAGCTTTAAGAGGGGTCAGCCAGGCTGGTTCAATCTACCTTCAGCTGTGTACACTCAGCCTGCTGCTAAACAAAAGCCTTTGTTTAATGCCATTCCAGTGAATAGCCAGCTACAAGCCTAGTCAGATGGTAACTGATATGATATGCAGATTCTTTCAAAAGCACAGCATGTAAATTTTACTACAAATTTCTGAAACACACAGCTGAAAGGGAGTGGCTGGGACAATGCCAGTGGTAGCTAGCAATATCTGCATTTTATAGGCATCTTTCACTTCTATAACTCTTGTACCTCCAGCACAACTAATCACCTGATTTTTTTTCTCATGGAGCCTGCAACTTGCAAAATTGCTAATGCAGGAACTCAGGAATCTGCTTAACCTCAATGCAAGTCAGACTTGCTGTGTCCCACAATCTTACTGCATTGAGATTGTAATTTTATTTAGTTGCAAGAAGTAAAAATAAAGTTTTGAGACTGTTTGGTCTGGGTCCACTGTAGTAAAACTAACTCAATGCACTATAATTGAGAAATTTGACTACTTACATATTATGCTGTTTCACATTCTTCCCCCTTACATCTCACTACCTAAGAAATTTTAGTCAGAACAGATTTATGAGCTTCATAAGAAAGTCCTGATTTTTAAATGATGCAAAAAATGAGATATTGCACAGCAGAAACCTATCACTTGTGGTAACAAGCATGACACCTTGCTATTGTTCAGTCAGTTGTACATTACAATTTCTTTCCC
>NW_009954185.1:9021772-9024548 GCF_000747805.2 Chaetura pelagica | reverse complement strand
TTTCCCTATGTGTTTCAATCTCTTCTCCACATGGCTGAGCAACCCAAACCTTAGCATTGCCTTACCAAAGGGGAGCTCCTTCTTGTGGAAAGAACAAATAAAAATTTGAATTGAAGAGGTGAAGAAAAGAATAAATAAAAGTTGCAGAGCAGGTATAGAAGAAATATCTAGAAAAGACACATAAGCATGAGAGATCAATTTGGAAGCATGGGAAGGTTCTCACTCTTGATGTTTCAGACAAGTCAGTAGAAGTCATGTCAATGTCACGCTTTTCCACAAAGAGATGATGCAGCTTCTGAGTCCTAACTCAGCCAGCTGATAAAAAGGCTCATTTCCATGTTCTTTGCAGTCTGTGTCCTGCAAAAACAACTGTGAAGAGCTTTTTCCCACCCAAAGCACTAGGTAGGTGCAGTAATCCTCACCTCTCTTTGAGACTGCGATAAAGACATTTTCATGTCTTTATCATCAAAGGACTTTCCCGTTAAAATTCCAGATGAAATGATGTAACAACTGACAGGAACTTCAGATACTGAGTTTTTAGGATCATGCAAATCAATCAGAAAAAATTATAAGGGTCACCTGCCATCTTCAGAAGCACCAAATAGTTTCTTCTTAGCTGCCAAACATTCTCAGTACGTCAGTTTGAAAACAGGTACTAGTATTTTGTGTATTTTCCTATAAAAACAAGTCCTTGAAATGATCTGCCTGTTCAAAAGCCTAAATGACAGTCTGGTCCTTTTAGCAGCAATATCTGGTTGCCAGGTAAGACTTCAAGAAATGTGTCTGACTCAGTGACCAGTATCATGAAACCTTCAGCACCTTCTGAAAGTTCTTGGTCAGTGCCAGAAGCTTTGCTAAACTGATGGCAAATAGATTTGTCCTGCTTAATATCCTGTCCCAGAGTGACATGCCTTGTTCTGTTTCACTCCTTGATTTCTGCAACTTGTCTTCAACAATTAAATTGCAGTTTTTCTTTCCTTTAACTTTTATTTATTGATGTAGTCATCTATCAAGCCTTTTTCATTGTTGTTTCCTGATTTTTTTGTTCTTGTTGACACTTGGTTTGGTTGAATGCAAATGCTTGAAGGGCATTCAGTGACTTAGTTTTGTTTGAGTTGGACTCCTACTGCTTTTACCTCAAACAAATGTGATGACACAGACTAGCACGGTCTGAGATATGATCCTGTAAACAGTGGGAGTAGTGAAACCATACATGCCCCTAGCTTTCATATTTATATAACCCAAGGCTAGGTGAAATTTAAGAAGAATTCAGAGCTAAATAAAATTATCTGGGTTAGATTCTTGCTTGTTTCTTGTATGTATGTGACTCTTGACTTTGATTACCAGAAGAGGCCAGCTCCTACAGGACGTGATGGAATTGCCAAAGGTATGCAGAAGAATTTCAACCTTTTCTATCATTTCAGTAGGTGGTCACCCTGTTCTGACCTTAGCTGCATTTCTGAAAAACATGCTTCATGGTTTGTCATCAGTCTTGGACACAAGTTATTACTGGCAGGCATGTTAAATAACTCTTTTCAAACTAATTCCAAACTTGTTCTGGTGTGATGGGGTTACCTGGACATTTTCTGTTCCTTCCAGAAATACAAAGTCCTGACAGTGTCAGTGGAGGACTCACAAAATAGGTAAAAGAACTATAAGCCTATTGGTATACTTATACTTGTATCTTATATATAAGAAAAAAAATAATTACTGAAAGCCAGAGAAAAGGGGAGCCAGAAGAATCAAGAAGCCAGAAAAATGCCCAGGAAACCAACCTTGTTATATTGAGGCTCAGGCCTTGCATGCTGGAGACTATAAAGAGAGAATGTATGGGGGATCATACAGTATCCAGCTGCTCTGGCATTTTCTTTTAGTCAGACAAACTAAGAAGATTCAACGTTATTTTTTTTTTTATCCTCATTGTATCTTTAGTGAAAAAATGTCAGAGCATTCTGAGTTCAGAGCCATTCCTGGGGTACAGTGGCCAATGTAGTTGAGTGCAAATCACACAGACTTCATCTATTCAGCACAGCTCCAATAAGCCACCTCTCATGGGTTTTTGTGTTGCTGTGTCCATTTATTTCTAGAGTCTGGATCCTACCGAAGTGAGTGGGAATCTTCTTTTCCACTTCCCTGGGTTTTGGCAGGATTCAGAGTCTGCTGGGACCCTACACGGGACTGGTAGGCCTCATGGCTCTGCTGTCACAGCCAAATGTGTAATCAAGTTTTGTTCTCAGTTGACATGCACAGTCTTAAAAAGAAGTCAACCAAATAATGTTTTTTAATCTGATTGCTATGTTTAGAAAGGTGCTCAAGGACCTTAAAACTATCAGGAATCAATCTTCCCTTTAATTTTCAGTGTGAGAAAATGTCACCCATCTGCTTCCACTTCTTCCAGCAGTTCCCATGGGATCCATCTTCTTCAGTTCATGGCAATGTTACAAGAGAGACTATGGAGGCTTTCCTCAGAGGTGTGAACAGCTGGGACACTGCTGCTGCTTCACATAACAGTGAAGATCTTCTGCTCCCCTCAGGCTGGCAAGTAGGGGTGACATTACATATGGATGTGACACTCCAGTTGCTCCCTCATCTCCACGCAGTGCTTTCCAGCAGACAGTTTTGCTGGTCGTTTGTGAGTCAGTAGCCTTAAAAAACTCCTAGTTCTTTAAAGGGAGACTATGCAATGAGGACCTTCTCTGACTCTGTATTTGCCTGATGCCAGCAAAACTGCACAGCAGAGACAGTCCTAATACTTCAACTCACACAGACCTATTCC
>NW_009954185.1:8997547-9021391 GCF_000747805.2 Chaetura pelagica | reverse complement strand
TGCTGAGACCTTAGCCTCTTTGCATCAAAAAATAAAGCTCTCAGTTTCAAAAATAAGTTCTGGATGACCCCTCCACACTCATGAGTCACAGCCATAATAGAATCCTTGCAACTGGCTAACTTTTGCACACCATATTCTACACTACTGCCTTGTCCACGAGTGAAAACATCATGGATCACTCTAATAAGTTGTATTCCCCATTCCTCCATTTTGTTGAAAGAAACTCTTATCACAGCAAAATCACTGCAAGCTGTGACTATTCCTCTAGAGATATACTTGTTTTCTTTAATGAAGTCACCATCCTCTTAGCTTGTAGAGCTGCTACAGAACTTTCCCAAGGCCCATGTGTTCTAAAATAATGAAATAAATCTTGCATGCTTGACTGGAGACCTTATTGACCAAGCAGGACTATACCTGTAGATACCATATTTCAGCATTGTTCCCCAACCACCTGCACCAAACCAAGCATTTCGACCTTTATTATGCCTAAACAAATTGTTTCTTTGCATTGGTACTCCTCTGAATGCAGCAATTAACCCATTTACAAGAAAGGTGTCAGTGTCTACACCTCAAAGATATGGCTGCAGCTCTTGCAGACATATCCACATTGGCTTCAGACTGCCAACTAGAGTGCTACTGGCAAGGCAAACATGGAACTCCTCAAATGGACTTTGACAGAGACCCTGCCACTACCTACTGCAGTGCTCAGCTGGCTAGTTCAAAGTTGCTCTGCTAGACTGAGCAAACTCCCACAGAATTACCACTCTCCTCTCCACCTCTGTGCCAGCCAAGCACTAAGAATGGCTGGGTGATGACAATAAAATGCAAGAGTAAGGAGTGTAATAATGAAATGTGAACAGCCATAAATCCTGCAAAAAGAGGAGCTCCAGAGATTACTGTAATTCTCCTAGAGTCATTTTAAGTCTCCCACCGGGAAAAAAAAAAATTAGACTCTGCAATAATAGTGAGTGAAATTTGAGGTTGAGTCATTCCATGACACAGAAATCACTGTGACCAGCTGTCCAGGAAAAAAAAATTGCAGTTGACTAGTATTATTATGGTGTATCATAATAAGCGCTTTATTTGTAAAGATAGGCTTTTACTGATAGAAGATATCCAGTGTCTCAAATAAACTAAATCACAACCAGAGAGGTGCAATGTTTATAGTCTAAACATGCTTTCAGCAGGGCCTCTTAATAGCAGAAAGCTATACCCAGCTGGTGGGTTATTTCTTCAAAAAGTTAACTAAATCAATCAGCTTATTCTTCTGTTGACGAGGCTCCCTCTTACTGCTTTTCATCTGCAAACACAAAGGTCTAGCTAAGTGTGATGCTATTACTAAACAAGACTAGCTGAAGTCTCCTAGGCAACATTCAAAATTAGACCAGAAAACAACTAATTTTGGGTCAACAATGCAAGATAATCCATCTGATATTTCTCCAACATTACTTCACAGTTCCTCATATATGCCCAGAAAGAACAATGAATTCTTCCAAAATTAATGGGAAAGAATCATGGTGTTGTTACAAATCACAGCAGCCTGGAGACCTATCTTCAAGAAATCTCAGTGACAGCAGATTAAGGAGAGCATCTCACAGGCCTTCTGTGAAAGCATGTGTGGGGATGAGGTTTAGGTTAACTTAGATGCCAGTCACCTGAATAAATTCTTCTATGAGGAAAGAACAGAACCCCAAATACAATCTTTTAACCTGCGATGAAGTAGCATCTCTAATTTTCCTGTAGAACAATCTCCACAAGCTTCTTGCACATACACAGATGAGTTAAATGCAAATAATAGGATTTGAAGAACAAGGAAATGCAGTCAGAAAAACAAACAAACAAAGAAACAAGCAAACAAAAAAACCCCCAAAAAACAACCAACCAACCAACCAACCAAATAAAAACCCCAAATGTTGATGGTTCTGTAAATATATGCCTTGAAAATAATACTTTTATTATATCAAGTGGAATGTTGTTTGATTTTCCTGTGAAAGACAAATTATTATATGTTATAGATAAGAAGGTGGGCTGACCTCTAGTTTCCTTTACTGTGATAAGGTGTAGTGACTTCCTTTCATCCAGAGTATTTGTTTGATTGCAAACATATTAGTCCAATAACTTCTCTACTCCATATAATTGCATTTTTTGCTTGGTTATTTTGTTACAAAGTGCACTTTCTCCATTTTGGTTACTGGAGAGTTTAAACTAGTGTAGGGAGTTACTTGGATATAGGATGCATGGATTGTTTTTGTCCTGCATTTTGTTACCATTCAGAAGGCGTATATGCACAGAAGACATCATGACTAGTGCCAGTTCTTGGAGATATGAACGTGAACTTTCTAACCAAAGCTACAATCCAATATGTGTTTGGGGAAAAAAACCCAGCCAAAACCATGCTCATTAAAACAACAAGTGATACACAGCTACCCTTCTCTAGCTTTGAAAGACACCTAATCGAGTTGATCTTTTGATTTTACTTTTAAAAGTAGCCACAGAGAACATCTGGCTACATAAGGGTGTGGCCTGTGATGATTATCAAACTGGCTTGTTCAGAATGAATACTTTATCATGTCACAATAAATTCATAACTACCTGAGAAAGCCAGGAAAAGCAAAAGCATATGATACTGATCATGTATTATTTCTACAGTGTCAACGCAAGTTCAAGAGTCTGTCACTGAATTTCAGTTCCTGACAGCTCCTGGTGTGGGCATCCTGTTGCAGAGAAAATCAAGCCTAATCCCTGGTGAAGCTCCTGAACTGTAAAAGCTGGTAGAGACTCTTTTTAATAGAAATCACAGAGAGCTGGATTTTCAGAGCAAAACATCAGGCTGCTGTCTAAGGCTCTGGAGGACTCTAAGCCTCTATGGTAGCTGGCGTTCCCTGCATTGCATACTACCAAAAAGCAAGAAGACACAGTTGCACGACCTATCCAGGAGAGTAGAGGAAAATATGCTCCCATGCAGGTACTCTGCCTTTGAAGACACATGTCTCTGGCTTTAGGTTTACAAAATTTTACCATGTTGATAACATGCAATGGTGGGTTGATCCCAGCCAGCAGCCAGGCACCTACCCTACCTTTTGATGACTGCCCTTTTCCAGGGATGAGGGAATAGAAAGAAAGCAAAAAAAAAACCTCATGGGTTGAGATAAAGGCAGTTAGATAAGTAAAGCAAAAGGTGCACATGAAAGAGAAGCAAAAAAAGGAATTTCTTCACTGCTTCCCACTGGCAGGCAGATGTCCAGCCACTTACTGAGAATCACGAGCCTCAGTATGTGTAGTAGTTGCTTTGGAAGGCAAACATGGTAACCATGAATGTTTCCCTTCCTCCTGTTCAGCACTGTTCAGCAATAGCTAGAACACTTCTTTATCCCAAAATAAGGTATTTGACTGAAAGCAGACTTTTTCCCCTACTAGCTTCTCAATTAGCTTCCACACAGATCTAAAAACTACAAACCTGGGGCACCAACAAATTGATACAGACCCATCAACTGGCTAATTTCAAGCTGAAATGCATCAGACTTCAACACCACTGCAAAGAGCTCAATGGCCAAAGTAGAAATAACTAAGACTTTTAGACCTCTTTTTGTCTCTGGCTTCTCTATTATTCCATCCCATCAATATTCAAAATATCTATCAAGCAAGAAGATAGAGAGGCAAATACATTATTTAAACAACAATCAGGTATCAAAGTCTAGACAGTTAGTGAACTTCACCCAAACTGAATCCAGATGGAAAATCCCAATAATTATGGGGAAACCCCTTAAATGTTAATCTGATTTAAAAGGTTTTTTCTGGTTTAGGTTATTTGCTTTGCTTTTCTGTGCTGTGCCAACAATCAGTGTAAAAAGCCTTGAAAATTAAAGACATTTTGAGCAGACTTTCAGAGAAGTGTAGTAAAGTGTTACTGCCTTAGGACACCAGGTTGGTTTAGGTTGCAGTAGGGTTAGGGGAGGTTCTTGTAAGCAGTGCGATAGACTGGGATCTCCACCCCTTGCTGCAATTATAAAGGCACTAACATCTAAAGAAGGAACCAGGGAGGAGTTGAAGGGCCAAGTCCTTTCCTATAGAGCACTCGGTGAGGAACGTTGCAGGGCTGCTAAACTATCAGGCAATGAATTATTTCTTTGGAATAGAGCTTATATCTTTCTTCTGCCTCACAGTGAGAATAATGTGGCTGAAGTTTCTTTTGGCTATTCTTCTCCTGCATGTAACAGCTGTAAAGGAACCTGAGCTGTAAGAACTACCATATTATTACTAATAGTAATCACTGTAAGGCTTTAAAGATAGCGCTAATTAGTGCCACTACTTTTACATTAAATATTAAATACTGTCATGACTCATCTTTTCTATCTGGAAAGTTAAGTTAAACTGGAATGTGGATGACAAGCAAATGGTTCTAACTTAATATGGAGGATACCTTCTGCCTGTTGCATATCTTCCATAGAACTAGATATGTGTGTTCAGAAAAGACAATATCAGGAGTAACAGCAGTGTGTTTTGCTAAAAGCAGGTGGGGCCAGAACTCAGATAATGGGCGAAAGGGCAGGATTTGGGGTTACAAGCCGAGCTCTATGAGGAATCCAGAGCTGGGCTATTTGGGAGCTGAAGGACAGGAGTAAGGGGCACTGGTAGAGTTCTATGTTTAATCTAAACAAATCCTGAATAATAGCAATACCTTGTATTTTTTGAGGCTGTTGAGTCTATTTCTCCTTTCTCTATGATGTGATCACTTTGATGTTTGGTTCTCACAGGCAGTATGTCCTGATGGTGCCTGCTGTCCTCCAAACTGACTCTCCAGGTCAGGTCTGCCTGCAGTTCCTTAACCTCAACGAGACAATATCTGTCAGAGTCGTCCTAGAATATGGTGCTGTTAACACTACTATTTTTGAGAAAACCATGACAGCAAGCAATGGTCTACAATGCTTTAACTTCACAGTAAATTAATTTTATTTTATGCCCCAATGGAAAATAAATGTATGGAGGGGCAAGAATATTAGAGGAGAGAGCAAGGAGAAAAGGAACAAGGGAAATAAGACCTGTTGAAGGAAGCAGAAGAGAGATATATAGTAACAGACTAAGGTTTTTTTAATAGGAAATAAGAAAGGTCCGAGAAAAGTTATGGAAAGTGATAAAGGTGATGGAAATGAGACAGGTGTCTCTCTGTAGGATCCTAGGCCACAGGTATAGCTGTTCAACAGGTCCTGGAGCTAATTACTTTCAGACTAACAACCTCCCTGTAATTTTCTATTTCCTCACAGATTCCTTCTGCTGGTTCTGCTCCATTGGCTTTCATTTCCTTCTCTGCCAAGGGCACCACAGTCAGCCTAGAAGAGCGGCAGTCAGTGATGATCTGGAACTTCGAAAGCATTGTCTTCGTGCAAACAGACAAACCCATCTACAAACCAGGACAGAATGGTGAATATCTATTTAGTTTATATCATGCTTCTTAGGAAGCAATTTCTTGAGATAGAATTTCTCTGTCAGTTGTTCTTCAGACTGAGCTACAGTTTCTTCAGAGTTTCTGCTAAAACCATTATGATTTTTTTCTGTGGAGCTCTGAAAGTCATCTTCAGGATGGCAGGAGACTGTCATCCCATGGCCTCTATTATTTTCTTTATCCCTTCCTTGCAGCTGAAAGACAAGGAGACTTTTTACTGGTGCTGTTTCATTACTAGTAACAGACCAAGGTAATGGAAAGAGGTTATTAGATCACTACTTCCATGGCTGGCATGAAACAGTGCTCCCACAGTCTTCTGCCTGTGATGCTCATCACCATCAAAGACAACCTAAAGACCAAGAGTCAAATCCATTATTTTAATATGAATTATAAGTTTTAAAAGACAAAATCATGCTATTTACCTTCTGGGTTCTGATGGCTTTAGACTTTATATTTTCATGTTGCTTTTCCAACACTTATGGTGTTCACCTATCCATACTTCTCATCTGACCATTAAACAGAGTTCCGTGTATAGAAAGAACAATTTATCTATGAAAGAACCATCTACAGCTAGAACACTCTAGGAAACATTATGAGAAATCTGCTTTCCAGAGGTCAGCCAAATAATACGGAGATTAGACTGGATCAGCTAGACTTTATTCAGGGATGTGATCTATCTGCATATCTGCATATGTGGAGAATGGCCCCTGACTTCTGGTGGCCCACTAGTGACATCTTCGGTCTGCGGCAACGTAGCAGGAAGGAAAGATTGCCTATCAGAAGTTTGTGCCACCAAAGTGTCGCAAAAACATGGCTTGATTATTTGTCACATTGCTTGGTTTTGAGATGCAGACGGCCACTGAAAGAGTTGCAGCTATCACTTGAGACTGCCTGACCTATACAGCAGTTCTTGTTCCTCTGCTCATCCCCTTTCTCTGAGGTTAAGCAAACTTTCATGAAATAGTGTGATAACTTGATGCTGGGGAAAAGACCCCTCTGAAGAGTCCATGTAAGATTAATTTATCTTCAAATGCATTGTATTACCTGCATTCTGTGCAAGTGGGGCTGTTAGAGGATCCACTGGAACTGGGAGTACTAATGAATGCAAAACATCATGCTCAGCCAAATAAACTGCAGTTAATGCTAACACCCTGATCCTCATCTTTCCAGTGATGTTTCGTATTGTTGCCCTGGATATCAATTTTAAACCTGTTCAGGAGATGGTGAGTGACCAGTAATATTCTGCTGTATCTAAAATTTCTGGCAGACAATGTCTTTTTAAATTTTAAATCAACAGTTTCTGTGGATAAACCAAGATATTGCAGAAACTAAAAGCCAAAGAATTAACGATTTCCTAAGCACATGCTATAATCCACCCTTACATTACAGTCACGGGGACGCATGCAAATGTGTAACAGGTTGGATTCCTGACATGACACCTCCTACTATTGCTGAGAAAGAGACTCAAAAACTCCTCCACTTTGTTGCTGCAGGCATTATTTTAGCTCTTACCAGAAAGTTGAGTATTCTGTTATTACTGCTCAGCAAGTGTTGCTTGCAAAAATTGGTAAGTCACCTGGTACTTTGACCATTTCAGAAATTAGGAAATTAAAATTAAAGTTGTTACTACAATTGTTTATCTCATCAGAGGCACTCTTTTCATTGCCAGCAAGCTGTGCTCATGTACACAAGCCAAGAGATAGAAGAGTCTTTACTGGCTTCCTCTCATTCTGTCATAATGCAGAAGGTCTTACAAAAGAACTGGTGCTACTATGTAGAGTTAGGATATAAGATCAAAGAAACCCAAATCACAGTTTAGATGGGTCTCCGTAACTTAATAAGTTGCTCTAGAATTGCACTAAATCCAGTATGATAAGAAACTGCTTCAACATTCCAGTTTTGTGTCTTTCCAGTATGTAATCTTATTGAAGTAAAAGTGCTATTAAAATAATTAAAATAATAACAAATAGTTTCTCACAGTCTTGAGGAAAAATAATTTGTGTTTGTTCAGCTACCTAATCTATTCTCCCACTTTCTTCCTTCAGTACCCCTTGATTGCAATTCAGGTAAGAGGTGTTTGTTGTGGTTTTGGTTTTTTTTCCCTTTATACTGTTTTATGCATATGAAAATAAAATCTAGGGCAAACTTATGTATTTACGTCAGTTTACATGTGTCCACACATAGCCAAATCCTGCTCCTGAGTACACTTGCAGAAATTAACAGAAACTTCATAAAATCCCAGGATGCTGTTAAGGCTTTAGTAATACAGAAATGCCTACATTCATCTCAGGAGTCTAAAGCCAAACTGTTCTTATGCCTGCCTTAGACTCCCATTCACTTCCTCCAGTTGGTTCAACTTATTTTCAGGTGTAGCTTTTCATAAATACTGCTGAAAATTAACAAATATACACTGTGGTTATGATTACTAGAAATGTTGGCACTTCCAGGGAATTTTGTGGTGGATTTTAAAATAACAATCATAGTTCATGTCCAGACAACATTCTTGCAAGTTTTCATGCTATACTATGAAGTCAGATGACTTTATTTTGCTTGCAGTGAAACATAAATATTGGGAGTTCTACATGTGTTTTTCTGCAGTCAGTGCTTTAAACAGTTCAAGGAAATTGTGTGAGTGATTTTTTTTTTTGTCTAGATAGCATAAAACACGCTCAGTGGCAATTGCAGGAAAAATGCTTCCTTCCTATAGCAGCTGAAAAAAGCCGAGGTGGCTGAAGACCAGGATTTGTGTGAGATAATCTCTGCTGAAGGAGAAGCGTGAAGACCATATTTTCTTTCACTCCCTCCTTAACAGAGAAATGGAGCAACATTAACAGCAGGGAAGAGCAGTATTTGACAACTTTCCCTGATAATTGAGACTTACAGAGGATGCCTAAATCTGAGAGCAGCAGCTGAGAATCTAGCCACATTAATAATCAGAGTACTGAAGCATAATTTATCTCAATGTACACACATTAAGTAACTTCCCCAATGAGTTAAAGCAACTTGCTCTATTTCTTCTTTGTTTCTAGTTTTGTGTGCTAGGAGCAAAATACTTCCAAGGCAAACAAACTGTAAGTCCTATGCTTTTTGTCTTCAGGACCCACAGGGCAACAGGATCTTTCAGTGGCAAAATGTGACATCAGAGATTAACATTATCCAGATTGAATTCCCACTAACTGAAGAGCCTATCCTGGGGAACTACAAAATTATCATAATAAAGAAGTCAGGAGATAAAAGCAATCACTCATTCCTTGTGGAGGAATAAGGTAATTGCCACTTCTTATTCCTATTCAGAGTAGAAAACATTATTAGAGATGAGTCCTTACCAATCAATCCTTTTTATTGGTAAAACTTCAAACAGCTTCCTGGTAAATGCAATTTCGATTAGTTTTCATTAAGAACTTTAGAGGAACAAAAAAAGAACAGAAATAGGCCAAAGAAGATACATTAACCATTTTGCACAGATTAAGCCAGGAAAATAACCTACATGGAGCACGCGGCAGCGCAGAAGAGAGAGCGGCAGCAGCACCGGCAGCGGTGAGAGCTGTTCCTTTAAATTTACTGAGGATTTGAGAGGGAGCCGGGCTTCCCAGAGACGGTGAAACCAGGGCAGAGCCAGGAGACCTGAGTCTGAGCGGGAAGCCTGCGAGGGAGAGGAAGGCTGACGTGGCAGGGGGTGTGGCTGTGAACGGCGGCAAGGGTTAAAAAGCGGCCATTTGGCAGCCTCCTCTGAGCACGCGGCAGCGCAGAAGAGAGAGCGGCAGCGGCCTGCGGAGGGGAGACACGTGACAGGCGCGAGGGCAGGCGGAGAGGCAGAGAGCTGCGCGAGGGCAGGCAGGGAGCAGCGGGTGCCTTCTCATCCTAGGAAAAGCAGACTAGTAACTAGATTGATCATGGTCACAACGCGGCCAAAAACCATTGTGAAGAAGAATGTGGGGACTCAGACGGAGCTCCCAAGCAGGCACGCAGCAGTGCAGGTCTCTGGCTGCAGTGAATGCCTGAGTCTGGCACTGGTATCAGAGGGAACCAGTGACAGCGCATGTGTGCGGTGTGAGCAAGTAAATGATCTCCTCAGGCAGGTGGTTAAGCTGACAGAGGAGGTTGCAAGACTGAGGGCCATGTCTAGGAGTGGGGATTAAGAACTTTACTCCATATTTTGTATTGGGCTTCTGACAACTTTGCCTTTCTATTTACATAAATCAGTAAAAAAACTCCCCTTTGAGCTGTTTTTGAAGACCTGCTAAGATTTTGCTAAGAACAGGCCTTTTAATTCTCATCAATTTCTCCTCTCTTTTCCAAAGAAAGGACCATGCTTTTACTTCTCTAGAACAGAGAATAGAGAAAGCAGCCTTCAAGACTTATTTTTTTTTTTTCCTTTTTTTTTTTTACATAGGGTCTAAACACTCCATGCAGATTTTGGGAGGTTTTCCCCCAAAATATATACATAGGACCTTTTCCAAGGGCTATTGAAAGGCCTTTAAAAGCTTCTTATTTTAATGATTTTACAGTGGAACCTAAAGAAAAGCAGTGCTGTAAGAAGAGCAAATATATGATTTGACTGAATAGAGAATTTCTAAAATAAAGAAAATACAGGAAAAAATAGAGATAGGTAAAGTGTTCTGGAGTAGAAGAACCAGAACAAGTTTCAATGTGGACTAAACTTGGAAGAATCTTTGAGTCAAAGAGAAGGCTAGACTGAGAAAACTGAGAACTGAAAGGATTGGAAAAGATAATATTATAACTCATGATTTCTTATCCATAGGTAAATCTGTAATGTTTAGAATAACCTCTTTTTGAAGACATACATAATAAAAACAAATGTGGTGGTAGAGAAACAGTTTTGAATTCCTGCAGATTTGCTGAGCTGTGAATTCAGAAAAGGTAAACCTCTGAAAGAGGGAATTTAAAAGCATTTTAAAATGCAACATTTAGATAAAACAAATAAACAAATAAATAAGTGGTTATAATAGAAAAATAAAAATAAAACAAAATATGGGATAATCTGAAATATTCTCTTCCATTTTTTTAAATTTGAACAACAGAAGCTGTTACCTGTCCTACCTTACTCCTAAACACTGAAACCCAGAAAGAAAAAACAAGGGACAAAAAAACCAAACCATTTTACACTCCTACAAAATTACACATATTTATATTTCAAAGAATCATTGCATTCTAATTATTCACAGTACTGCTATGACTTTTCACTCTACTTTGAATTTCTTCCCCTTAATAGCAAGTCTCCTTGCTTTCTCTTTTAATGTAGCAATACTACAGAATCTAAAAGAAGAAAGGTAAAGAAAGAGAGAAAGAAGGATAGACTGAGAGTGAAAAGCCTGACAACTGTGTAACAAACAAGAACATAGTAGAAAAAAAATGTATTGTACTGAAGCTGAAAATTCTTTTTGAAAAATGTCAGAAGACCAGGTAGATTATTAAGCAATACAGTAAGATAATTATTTGTTTGCCTTGTTTGTACAATATTAACTACCTAATTTGTAAGGCATGGTGATAGAATTTAAATGCTAATAAAATCTTAACTGAGCTGATGTAATCACAACAAAACAGATTTTATATGAGTACATATCCTGTGTGGAAGGAACAAAATACCCAGCAGGACCAGAACCCTGGACTTCCACAGGGCAAACTTTGGTCTCCTCAATCATCTATTAAGGGAAATCCCATGGGACAGGGTGCTAGAAAATAAAGGAGCTCAAGATAGCTGGTCAACATTCAAGGACCACTTCTTGCAAGCACAGGATCAGAGTGTCCCAATGGTTAGGAAATCTAGTAAGGGTGCTAGGAGACCTGCATGGTTAAAGAAGGAACTACTGGGCAAACTTAAGTGGAAAAGGAAAATCTATAGATCATGGAAGGAGGGGCTGGTCACTTGGGAGGAATATAGGACTGTTGTCAGAGGATGTAGGGAGGCAATTAGGAAAGCTAAGGCCTCCTTGGAACTTAACCTTGCAAGTCAGGTTAAGGATAATAGAAAGGGCTTTTTCAAGTACATAGCTAGCAAAACTAGCAATAGAGGCAATATTGGCCCATTGAGGAATGAGGTGGGAGCCCTGGTGACAGAGGATATAAAGAAGGCAGAGGTGCTGAATGCCTTCTTTGCCTCTGTCTTCACTCCTGCAGGGTCTCCCTATGAGCCCCAGATTCATATAGCCCCAGAAGAAGTCAAGATAGAGGAAGAGTTTGACATGGTAGATGAGGATTGGGTTAGGGATCAGTTGAGTAATCTGGACATCCATAAATCAATGGGTCCAGATGGAATGCACCCAAGGGTGCTGAGGGAGCTGGCGGAGGTCATTGCTAGGCCACTCTCCATCATCTTCAGTAAATCATGGGCAACAGGTGAGGTGCCTGAGGACTGGAGGATAGCAAATGTCACTCCAGTCTACAAGAAGGGCAAGAAGGAGGACCCGGGTAACTATAGACCGGTCAGCCTCACCTCCATCCCTGGAAAGGTGATGGAACAACTTGTTCTTGTGACTATCTCCAGGCACATCAAGGACATGGGGGTCATCAAGAGCAGTCAGCATGGTTTTATCAAGGGTAAATCATGTTTGACTAACCTCATAGCCTTCTATGAGGAAATTACTAGGTGGATAGATGATGGTAGAGCGGTAGATGTGGTTTATCTTGATTTCAGTAAAGCATTTGACACCGTCTCCCACAGCATCCTTGTGGATAAGTTGATCAGGTATGGGTTTGGTGACCAGGAAGTGAGGTGGATTAGGAACTGGTTGAAAGGAAGGAGTCAGAGAGTTGTAGTCAATGGGGTAGAATCTGGTTGGAGGTGTGTTACTAGTGGAGTCCCACAAGGGTCGGTGCTGGGACCGGTGTTGTTCAACATCTTCATCAACGACCTGGATGAGGGTATAGAATGTACCCTCAGCAAGTTTGCTGATGACACTAAGCTGGGAGGAGTGGCTGACACACCAGAAGGCTGTGCTGCCATTCAGAGAGACTTAGATAGGTTGGAGAGTTGGGCGGGGAGAAACATGATGAAATTCAACAAGGGGAAGTGCAGAGTTTTACATTTGGGGAAGAACAACACCATGTCCCAGTACAGGTTGGGGGCTGAACTGCTGGAGAGTAGTGTAGGTGAAAGAGACCTGGGGGTCCTGGTAAACAGGAGGATGACCATGAGCCAGCAATGTGCCCTTGTGGCCAAGAAGGCCAATGGCATCCTGGGGTGCATTAGAAAGGGTGTGGTTAGTAGGTCAAGAGAGGTTCTCCTCCCCCTCTATTCTGCATTGGTGAGGCCACATCTGGAGTATTGTGTCCAGTTCTGGGCCCCTCAGTTCAAAAAGCACAGGGAACTGCTCGAAAGAGTCCAGCGCAGAGCTACGAAGATGATTAAGGGAGTGGAACATCTCCCTTATGAGGAAAGGCTGAGGGAGCTGGGTCTCTTTAGCTTGGAGAAAAGGAGACTGAGGGGTGACCTCATCAATGTTTACAAATATGTAAGGGGTGAGTGTCAGGGGGACGGAGTTAGGCTTTTCTCAGTGATGACCAGTGATAGGACAAGGGGTAATGGGTGTAAATTGGAGCATAGGAGGTTCAAGGTGAATATCCGAAAAAAATTTTTTACTGTAAGAGTGACAGAGCACTGGAACAGACTGCCCAGGGAGGTTGTGGAGTCTCCCTCACTGGAGACATTCAAAACCCACATGGATGAGTTCCTGTGTGATGTACTCTAGGTGACCCTGCTCTGGCAGGGGGGTTGGACTGGATGATCTCTCGAGGTCCCTTCCAGCCCCTAAGATTCTATGATATGATTCCATGATTCTATGAATATAAATTTCCCTGTGACAAACTGACCTTCTTCAAGCCATGACCACAAATTTTCTTGGCCAAAGCTCTGCAAGGCATCTAGACATTATCTCAAAAGTTCTGACTTTTCAAAGCTTTGTAGTAATACTTAAATGAGCCTTCCAAGGTCAGGCCACTTCTTCATGATTTTGGCACCCCAGTTCTGAGATCCCAGTCTATCTGTGACTAACACTGTTGAGATATTTCCATTTTTTCATTCAACCCAGGAGGGCCTGCCATTTGGGAATGTGCCATTATTGGGTTTGGGTTTTTTTCTTTGCCACAGTGTTGCCAAAATTTGAAGTCACAGTTACTGCACCAGAAAGTCTTACGATCCTGGATTCAGAGTTCACAGTGAAAGTCTGCGGAGTGTTAAGTACCAGGTGCAAAGGTTAAATATACTAAAGAACAAGAACTTCCCAAGGACTGGGGAAAGACACAGGACTTAGAGTCTCAGAAGAGGTTGGTCACGGTTGATTTGGTGGTTGGAGCTTTCATTTACTCATCTCATTTTATTATATGGTGTTTTGCGGATTGAATAAACCTTTTGAGAGGTTGTCTGCTAAAGTAGAATATGTCCAGTCCCAGTAATCCAGTTCAGAGGGAGATACTCATGCAGCAGAACACTCTAAAATTCTAACAGGGGTCTTAGGGTTCCAGCTGCCTTTATCTACCCCTCCAAGTTCTTCAGGAGGACCTTGCTTACTCTAATATGACAATCTTGTAATTTAGAAACCAGGGTTGAAATCCTGGACCCTTTGCAGATATAAGAAGTTTTGCTTTGCTTTCAGTGAGTCTAGAACTCCAGTCTAAGATGAATAGTGGAGACACAGTCATAATTTGGTCAGCAGCCATATCTGCATATCATGCTTATAGAAGTATTTATTATGTTTAGGTGTGGTTTTGGTTCATGGGCTTTAGTGATGAAATAGAACTCATCAACATTTCAACTTCTGAATTGTAATATTTTTTATAACAGCAGGAAAGTTAGGAAAAAGCCTGTGAGACTATTCCATTCTCCGGCTTCCCAACTCGCTGCTCATCCTGGGTCTATTCCTGCATATGTTAATTTAAGACAATTTTTCAAGCATGAGGCCATGGACTTACTTCCTCTTCCCCTAGGTACACCTGTGGCCAGCCTGTTGAAGGGAAAGTCCATCTCAGCGTGTGCAGGGATTTTGATTCATATGGGAGGTGCAAGAAAAGTCCGGTTTGTCAATCATTTACCAAAGATGTATGATGCGTTATTATTCCTCTTTGTGTTTGTCCTCTCTCCTGTGTTCTTGCTTGTCTCTCTTCTCATCACACTTTCCTTTTCCTTGATAGTTCACTTCACTCTACTCATCTGTTTCCTTAGATGACTAGCTGGGAACTCAGAGCACATAATTTCTCTTCTTGGTTTCCTACATACCTGAAGAACTGACATGTTCCTTTTTGTGACTCAGTTTCCCAATTGAAAAGTGTAGACAGTGATGTCTCCATCAGTCCTGCACTTTAAAACTTAAATCATGTTAAAAGCAGGGGGAAAAGACTTCACTCAGTAAGGTACCTATGTATTGCCAGAATCCTTTGAAAGCCATAGTCCATGATATCAGATTTTGTTTTCTTCTCCTTCCAGCTGGAGAGAGATGGCTGTTTCTCCCAGGTTTTCAGCTCCAACATATTTGAGCTAAATCGCATTGGCTACGTGAGGAATCTTGATGTGAAAGCCATTGTCACAGAGAAAGGAACAGGTAATCCTTTCTAGACATTCAGAAACAAGAACAGTGGTATGGTCAGAAAAGGCAGTAGGAGATATTCAGCCTCTGCCTGCAGAGTGCAAAGATGTCTTCCTGAAGGAGAACTTTTCTTATAAGCACAGTGACCATCTCTAGGCAAATGATGACTCTGATGAAGATATACGCAAGCCCAAGTCTATCTTCTCTTGATTCTGTATATGTCTTACAGGACTGCAACTTACAGCTACACAGACTATTTCCGTAACGCAGCTGATGAGCATTATACATTTTGAGAACATGGATCGCCACTACAGGAGAGGAATTCCTTACTTTGGACAAGTAAGCAAGGGCACAGAGGTTGTATTGAACTCATGTATGACTCATAGGAAATCACATGACAGGGGTGATGGGAACATTCAGGGAACTGTTTGGGGCTTGTGGTGTTCTCCACAAGCTTCTTGCTTTACATAGATTGTCCTATTGGTAATATTCAGAAAATATCAAATATTAGTTTATTTTTTAGTTTGATCCTGCCAGAAATACTTTGAATCAAAAGATTCCATTAACTAACATTTTCCTAACTTGCATTTTAAACTTGATATAATCACTGCCTTTCCCTTCAGAATTGACCATCACATACCAGCCAGAGATTCATACAAACGCTGGGGGATGAGGGGAAGAACAAATTCAAGGAATTTAAGATCAAGGAAGTAGCAACAGTTTCTGTTTCAAATTTTTGTTAATTAATGTAGGTTTCCTGACAAACCCCACATGACTCTGCCAGTGGTTCAAAGGGTAGGGATAAATCTCTTTTTCTGTCAACTTTTTTTCCGTAAGGAAAGGGTAAAGGGACATTTACTAATAGTGATGAAAAGAGAGAATACTTTGTCTCTCTGGAACATTTATTTTCCCTCTGGAAGATAACTGTCCCCACTCCCACTCCATTCTTCAGATTGCTGTCCACCTTACCAGCACTTGCTTGAGGATGGGAGTCAACAGGTTCCCTGGTGTGATGTACCACAGAGAATTCCTCAAACACACAGATTCACACACACACACACACTAGAAGTTAAACGTCATGAAAGACACATTGTAGCAAGCTGGGATGTCCCATTTCAGAGGCAATGCCTTCAGGCATTCTTCTCTTCGGGGCAAAAATAAAAAACCTTGAGGATCGTAACAGAGGAAATATTGTCTGGAAGCCACTGGTACCGTTTTTCAAAATGCAGCAGATCCCAGCCCCTGTCCTGGTGTAATCACATGCCATTCACAGCCCTTCCCTGAACTGTGAAACATCTGTTGATGGCCATATGTTACATGGCTTCACTTTTGTTGTATTCAGTCCCATTGAAGTCAGTATCCATGTGAATACTTTTAGTTTGTTATTGTTATTTTTGTTTCAGAGATCATTTGTCTCCATGTTTTTTCTGGACAGTGAGGAATAGGCAACCTCTTAATCTTTTGTATTCAATACATTACTTCTACCATCTTTTTCTGGAAAAAAAATAAAACTGAATGCTCATTTTTAGCGACCTAGAATTTGCTTAATGGTGTCTGTTATTTTGTTTGTTTGTTTGTTTGTTTAACACACAAACATCAGAGACAGTGGGGAAAGAATCAGAAAGTGCTCAAAACAAAGATCTAGAGAAAAGGCCTTCAATGAAAGTATGAACAACAGACTCTCAAGACTAAGACAGGGAAAAATGGAGGAAAGGAAGTGCATCTTTAAATTGAAAGTATGCAATCAGAAAGGACTGGCCAGGAAAGAGATGAGATGTAAGAAGTTCTTTCTCCACAAAAGGACATTATGAATGATGTAGCAGATGCTGTGGAAGCTCCTACTCCAAAACTCCTATGATAGCTGAGAGTTGCCAGAAAGTGAAAAGAGACTTTTCAGTATTGCTTTGAAGGGAGAAGAAAAAGCAATTCTGCTGTGCGGAGAGCAAAGGAGTGCAAAACATTAGTATATACATACAGAAAGATATCACACTGAACATGTCTCATTCACTTCCACAGATCAAGCTGGTAGACAAAGATAACTCTCCCATTTCCAATGAGGTTGTTCAGCTATTTGTCAATAACAAGAACACAGACAATTTCACCACTGATGGTAATGTAGTTGCCAAGTTTAGCATTGACACATCTGCAATGTTTGATCCTGAGATCAGTCTGAAAGTGAGTATGAAACAAGGCTCGATGGAGACAAAAAGAAACATGGCCACTCTCAAACTGTACCCAACATTGATGGGAGTTTTTAATTCTGCTGGTAAAAATGTGCTTTTTATCACTTTTTTCATCTTCTAGAGTTCTCAAAAATTACTATAAAGGAAATGAGGAAAACACTTGGGTTGTTGAAATGCAATTGCGTGCTACAAGGCTGTGAGACTGTGTGCTGCTTTTTCCTTTGCAGTTTGCCTATAGATGCTATTTTTAAATACATGCATTTGTGAACTAATCATTCTGATATCAGTATGAGATACTGATTTCCCTAGTGACCTGTTTGTTTTTCTTTTCTTCCCCACTCCTTCTTCTGATCAGGCAATTTATAAAACCAGTGACCAGTGTCACTCTGAAGGTTGGCTAGAGCCTTCCAACCTCAATGCATCCCTCTCCATCCAACGCTTCTACTCCTGGACTAGCAGTTTTGTGAGCATTGAGCCTTTGTGGAGAGATCTGAGCTGTGGGCAGAAACGGTGATCACTGTGCACTACATCTTGAACACAGAAGGATACAAAACCAGCAACACCATGAACTTCTACTATGTGGTGAGTGTGGGGTTATTGCATGGTTTGTTGAAAGGGCCTGACCAGGCAGCTACCCAGGAGTCCTTCCACAGCAATTATGACAGTGAATGCTCTTCCAGCTTTTGGGTTACCAGTCAGCACAAAGGTCAACAACACAAGGACAGGAACAGAATTGAGGTGGTTTGGCAAAATTACTCACTCAGGAAAATGTGACCCCTATTTCTGGCCATGTTACTCTGTTTCAAAGTAAGAAACCACCTTCATAATATCTCAGGTCAGGGTTCTTGCCTCTTCCCTCCAAGAAGCTCTTTATGGTATTCTCTCCATCCCTCTTCCCTTCCTTTTCTTTCTGCTTCCTGACTGCTGACAAAGGGCCAAGCAATGGCAGAATATGGCATGACCTAAGGCTGAAGTTTAAGTATTTGAAGCTATCTCAATGTAAAAGCTTTGATTGTCCTGTCTATATACATTTAGCTTGATTTCCACTTCCTGCTTCCAACATCCCCCAGCCCATAAATGTATTGCTCTTCCTTGCACAGGGTGTGGCAAAAGGCAAGATTGTCCTTACAGGGGAAATTAAAGTTAACATCCAAGCTGGTAAGTTAAATTGCCAATACATGTTTCCATGTAAAAAACCAAAGAAACAAACAAAAAAAAGGTGTTTAAACAGAGGACCAAGGCAAGGCTTCCTGTATATATACAGCAGCTACCATTAAGATCATTATCAAAGTCAAATTTAATCCATCAACTAGTTCATTTTATATGAATCAAGAAATGGTGTCCATCTTCCCAAAGGATAAAGTAGGGTATGCAGGGTGTTTTGTCTGCCAGAGGGATCTGAATCTGAGCACATCTGCAATCCCACAAGAAATCTGAGAGCATATGGATCTAAACCCAGGCACATCACCTCCTGGAAAATCCAGGATTTTTCAGTTTGTCCCCTAAGTACAGATTGCTCCACTGACTGGTACAGCTACATGTCATATGAGGATGGCTACTACTAGTACTGCAGTACTACTGCTACCTTGTGCTTCTCTCCTTACTGGTCTCTTTCTCTCTTCTAACAGACAAAAATGGCACTTTCACCATCCCACTTCTGGTCAGTGAGAAAATGGCTCCAGCCCTTCGGCTGCTAGTATATACCTTACATCCTGCCAAGGAGCTGGTGGCAGACAGTGTCCAATTTCAGGTTGAGAAGTGTTTCAAAAACAAGGTGAGAGGCACTAAGACACCGTAAGTCCTGCCTGCTGTCAGACAAATACAAATTATTTGCACAAATATTCACAACAGATTTCTAGTTTCATTTCTTGTGTCCATCCACTTTTCTCAGCATTAGTGTCTTCGTTCTCCTTTTCTCTCTTTTTATCTTTATATCTTTCCTCCAGCACCACCTCCTAGCACTATAGTCAAAGGTAAATCCTCTTTTAACATTAAAAACTACTTTTCAAGAAACCCACACTATCCTAGATAGTTCCTGCTTCTCTTAAAGTGTACTAGTGTCCTATCTAGTTTAGACTCTCTGCTCTTTAGCATAGCAAACACTCTTTAGCCTTATCCCACTTCACTATTTAACCTCATTTATTATATTTTTTGCTGAAAAATTCAATTGGTTTTTCCAGAACTAAATACATATAGAAAAGAAAACAAAAACAGCAACCTAGGGTTTAAATTTTCCTTCCATTGTTTTTTCCACTGTTACATTTCCATTTGTCATTTTGAAATCAGATTTCACCATTAAGATTTTTCAAATACTCCATTCCTAAAGACTAAAAAAAATGAAACATTAGGTGAATACAAAACACGTGACATTAAACAAAATGTTTCCATTTACCTGGTGTGGTCCTCGCCTCCTATTTTTCCCCTCTTATCTAACACATTTGTGAAATAGATTTTGGTCTGAATAGATTCCAAATAGAATCTGTTTAAAATATTTGCTGTGGTGGGCCATGGGCCTAGTAAAATGTGATTTTTTAACTGAAGTGATTATTACATGCAGTCTGTGCCATATTAATATTTGATTTGACAGCAGCAGCAAAAGCATCACACATTACTTAAAATTACTTGAGGTGTGCTTAATTCAAGCTATGACAGGAGTCTTAAATGTGGTTATTGTCTAATCCCGCATTATAGCAGAGGCCTGGTCAACAGAGGCTGTGAAGATCAGACATCTTTCTCCAAGCAGACCCCCTGTGGTTTAACAGAAAATCCTTCTGTTCTCCTCTTTGCCCTCCATTCCCACACACATCCAGAGCAGCCCTGAGCAGCATGGATTAGCTGTACCAACATCTGTTTGATAATTTCAGGTCCAGCTGCAATTCTCTGAAAAGCAGATGCGTTCAGCTTCCAATGTGAGTTTGGTCATTGAAGCTGCTGCCAACTCCTTCTGTGCTGTGAGGGTAGTGGATCAAACCACGCTGCTCCTGAAAGCAGAGGTAGAGCTATCTGCTGAAATGGTAAGCTGCCCCAACACATTCATGGAATGCCCAAACATTCATAGAATCAGAATCCTAGAATGTGTGGGGTTGGAAAGAACCTTTAAAGGTCATCTAGTCCAGCACACCCTGCAGTGAGCAGGGACCTTTTTGACCAGATCGGATTACTCAGAGCCCAGTCAAGTCTGACCTGGCATGTTTTCAGGGATGAGGCCTCCACCATCTGTCTGGGAAATCTGTTCACGTGGTTCACCACCCTCATAGTAACAAACTTTTTCCTGATATCCAATCTAAATCTGCCCTGTTTTAGTTTAAGACCATTGCCTCTAATCCTATTGCTGCCTGCTCTAGTAGAAAGCCCCTCCCCAGCTTTCCTGTAGACCCTTCAGGTACTGGAAGGCAGTTATAAGGTCTCCCCAGACCCTTCTCCCAAGCAGAACAACCCCAACTCTCTCAGCCTGTCTTCACAGGAGAGGTGCTCCAGCTCTCTGATGATCTTTGTGGCTCTTCTCTGGACTTGTTCCAACAGGTCCATGTCCCTCTCACGTTGAGGGCTCCAGGTGGGGTCTCATGGGAGTCTCACTATGGCACTGCTTCCTCCCTTGCAGTGTCTCTCCACTTGAGACTGTTGGACTGTGTGAGGCTTCCACTGTTTTTAGCATTTGCAGGTCATACACTGTTCATAATAGGCAGTGCACAGCTTTTTCTTCTTAGCAGCTTGAAGACTTTTTCATGTGGGATTTGGTTTAACCAATGACTGGCCCATGGAAGCATGATTCTCTGGTGTATCAGCCAGTCCTCCCAGTTTTATGTCATCAGCAGACTCAAAAAGGGTACACCACCCCATCATCAAGATCATTAATAAAGATGTTGAACAGGATTGGACTCAGCATTTACCCCAGGTGTACACCACTAGTTACTGGCCTCCAACTAGAGTTTGTGCCACTGATTACAACCCTCTGGGTCCAGCCATTCAGCCAGTTTTCAATCCAGGAGACAGAGCATTGTTTCAAACAAACCAAGAGCTCTAGCAATTTGCTGCACATGATGGTATAATCAGAATGGATCTTTCCAGACATGCAGGTTTTGTGTTTCCTTCCCTCTCACAGATATACAGCCTGCATCCCCTGCAAGACTTTCAAGGCTACATCTTCAATGGGCTCGATCTAGAAGATGACCATCAAGACCCCTGTGTCTCATCTGACAATATCTTTCACAAAGGATTGTATTACACACCTGTAATGTCTGGATTAGGCCCAGATGTTTATCAGTTCCTCAGGGTAAATGTCCTGTACATTACTTAAATCTGTTGAAGTGAATTTCCGCTTATGTAGCTGTAGATATTTCTGCAAATGATACTATCAGCAAACCTCATACTCTCCCCATAGACATGTAGTCTCAATTGACTCTGGTGCCTACTATGGTGTTGCAGCTTGCACCAAGTTCCCACAAGTGTCTGCATGAGTGTCTCTGGACATCTCAGTGGTGGAAAAGCAGTAATATGAAAGAGGGAGGAACAGAATAAACCTCAGCTAGAGTATGGTTATGGCTAACACCAAAATGTGTTCTTTACAGGAATTGGGCATGAAATTTTTTACGAACTCAAAAGTTCGGCAACCAGTTGTGTGTACGAGTGACACGGTAAGACCTCAGACAGATTTTATGAATGCAGGATTCATGGCTTCTACACACTATGTCAAATCATCAGGTAATATAGGGGACAGGAAATATATTTTATTTTTCTCCTTAAATTAAGTTATATTAATGTGACACAGACAATACTAATGAATCACATGGGTATTGATATTGAATATTGGTCTGACACAGAATGAGATGGCTTAGGATAACAGCCAATGCCCCAAAAGCCTTTTAGGTCTACACTTCTGATTCATGTGCAGTTGCATGCTGAGAAGTCCTAGCAGTCAGTAGAGTTGGCACTGTTTCCCTTCTGACCACAGCTTGTTTGAAAAGTAATGTTTTCTTATCTGTGAGAGATAGCTCAGAGATAAAGTAGTGAAATTAATTAATATTTTTGTGACATTGTCTCATTTAGAAAGAATGGGTAATCTCTAATAATCCCTCATACTGGCCCATTCATATTAAGACCTGTCCTTTCTGGAAGTCTTCATTATATGAATCAGGTTTGACTAAAATCTCTTACCAGCCGAAATTGCTAGAGAGGAAGGTGGGAAGAGACTCATCCTTGAGACTGTTCGGGAATTTTTCCCTGAGACTTGGATTTGGGATCTAATCCTAGTTAAGTGAGTACTCTTTTTCCCCCTCTTTGCCTTGCTTTTAAGAATTAATGTCCCCTGATGTTCTGCAAGGTGTCAGTTCCTTGCCACCTCCTCTTACCCTTTGGCATGGAAGACCTTGCTTTTTTTCAGTTGTCACCTGACCATCTGCCCTCCTCTCTCTCATGATAAAATTATCCTGCCCCCAAAGACATCTATTCCCACAGTGCCACAAGTCATATTCCCTTCCTAAGAAGAGAGACACCTCTATTTAAAATATGTATCTTCAAAACATGAATTCTAAATTTTCTTTTCAAACTCAGAAAAATCATTAGCAGAAGAACTTTCAAATGGGCATTTCTTGGAAGGTTTGAGTGATGAGTTCTGGGGGATACTTGGATGTGGGATTTTTGCAGACAGAATAGGGGTAATGCTGATTATCAAAACCTGTTGTGTCTCCTCAGAAGCAAAGTATATAAAACTTAGCCTTTCCAAACTCATCCTTTATCCATTCTCATCAGCTCTACTGGAAAAGCCAGTGCCTTATACAGTATCCCTGACACCATCACCGAATGGAAAGCCAGTGCCTTCTGTGTGCAAGAGTCAGTTGGATTTGGTCTGTCTGTGCCTGCCACCCTGACAGCCTTCCAGCCTTTCTCTGTGGACTTGACCTTGCCATACTCTGTTACCCGAGGAGAATGTTTTCTGCTTAGAGCCAATGTCTTCAACTAACTTGACCATTGCAATAAGGTGTGTACTTCTGCCCACACTTACCCCATCCCCAAATATGATGCAGCCTTTGCAGTCTGGAAAAAAAAGAAAAGAAAAAAAGCAACACAATGATTGGTGTAGATGACTGGATCTGTCCTGCTCTGGATTCATGTACTGCTCATTCAATTGATGATAGATAATCCTGACTGGGTTGTCCTCCTAAGACACTACAAAGCAGAGGGAGATCTGTGTAAACAGTGACTATGATGGGTGTATAAGCAACTGTCTCTAAGGATCCATACAGGAAGGAAACAAGTGCTTTGCAGAGTATCATTCACTATCCATAGTCATGCAAACTATGGATGGTTTTAGTAGGGTGTTTCTTTATGGATATATATATATGTGAAAGTGTGAAGAAATTAAGGACTTGTTCTTGCCAAATACAAGAGAGTGGGAAGAGCAAGAAGTGGAGAACAGATAAACCCTTATCCAGGGCAAAGTTCTCAGAAGTACCAAAACAGGTAGTACAGAAGTCCAGTACTTGCTGTCCACCTAGAGGCTCGATCGCTGGGGGACCATGCTCAGTTCAGTACTTTCCAGGCAAAAAGCCTCCAGACCACACGTGCACTGCACTTCTGCATGGAGAGACCTTATGTGCAGTTTAAAGGATACTTGAAGAGAGAAAAAGAGGGATGTTCTGTGGCTTCTTGTTTCTTATATTATGTCTAGGAATCCTGGAAAAAA